>NC_056725.1:1003986168-1004358668 GCF_019279795.1 Protopterus annectens | reverse complement strand
GTACCCCAGGGCTCTGTGCTGGACCCACCCCTGTTTAGCATCTGCTTTTCAGAAGTCAAGGCTAATGTCAAAGGCATGTAAATTGGGAGCTATCATAGAGTCCCCTCATAACCCCAACATTCTCCAAGAGGGTTGAACACAAACCCAGTGCAAAAAATTGCATTATAGTGCCCTTTAGGAAAGCATCCAGCCAAGCTAATTAATTCATTGGTAAAACACCACTAAGTTGACCTGATAGTTAGGGATCTGGGGACATATGTATGGACATGTAGCCAAGATAGTAATAAAATAATTCTATGTTGCCCAACTCATAAGAAAAGGTATGGCATGCAGGTCCAAGGAAGTAATACTGCCACTCTACTCAGCCTTTATCAGACCCGTCATTGAGTACAATGCACCCTTTGGCATATACCTAGCCTGGCATTTGAAACAGTTAGAATGCCCTAAAAGGTTCATCATCAGAAAAAAACAGGGTATGAATACTCTGTCCTACAGAGATCACCTTACGGCCCAATCTCTGTATTCAGTCTCCTAAAGGTTATTGAGAGATGAACTATGCCTAGCATATAAAGTGTCCTTGGATCCAGTACTGATGGATCTCTTGCACATCTGAAAGACAAACAACACCAGAAACACTAGATCCAGGGACTTGATCTTTGTCTGCAATATAAGCAGAACCTGCTGGAGGGACTGATATGTGAATCAAAGGATCCCCATGCTATGTAATAAGCTCCCCATCTATGTGAAGCAGAGTTTATCCCTGATCGTGTTCAAAAGAAACCTTGATTACTGGATAGGAAATTGCAGATTCACTCCAGCCCTGACCCCCATATCTTCCTTGAACAGAGATCAACAGTAAGTAAATTAATCCCCAGTGAACAACCCCCAGACACGTAACCCTTAGCTACCTCCTTCCTAACATACCCTACCATATAGGTGTCCAAGGAACTCTGGGACAAAACTGGGTTTGATTCCATGATAAGGCTTGTAAAGGCCCTGGTGGTAGATAGCCTAGTATGAACTGATGAACCTATGATATTTGTTAATGCAGATTGACGGTTGTTCTGCAAAATTACTCTAAGTAATGTTTAGTAGGATATGGAATTATTAACATTCCCTTGAATGCAGAAAGGATTACCACAACATTTGAGCCTTAACTCAGAATGTTTCCATATTGTGTGAAGATTTTCTGAATCAGAACCTATTCTACTAGTGAAGTCCCCCCCCCCCCCTCACTTGGGCATCAGTGTGAAGTGCACTCTTGTGGACAAAGCCACAGGATGATGCAGAAATTTGTGGAGTGACCAGTTTTAATTAACTGTGTGTCTACCCACCAAAATATATCTAACTCCATATTTGCTTGTCTGAGTAAAAGTTTACTGTAAGAGGAAAAAGAAACCGCCATCAAAAGATGGCAGTCACCCATTCACTTCTGTTAGAGTACTTGCAATGCATATAAGTTTAGCTAAGATGTAATGTTGGAAGGTAGGTTAATGTCTGTGTGTGTGTGTGTGTGTGTGTGTGTGTGTGTGTGTGTGTGTGTGTGTGTGTGTGTGTGTGTGTGTGTGTGTGTGTGTGTGTGTGTGTACTTCTGTGTAATCACAATAGGGAAGGTTAGGTAGAGCAACAAGAGTGCTTATGTTTGTCTGTCTGTTTATAGGGTCATACATGAGGCAGCATGAATGTGTGTGCATGCATGTGTCTGTGTGTGTGTGTGTGTGTTTGTATATATGAGCATATGCATGAATGTATGTAAGCATATGAGCATGGGTTTCTCTATGCATGTGTAGATTTGAATGTTGGAGAGTGCCTTTGCTTATGTAATGCATGAGCTGTTTAGGAGAACACTACTGGGGTCAGGTCTGACAGTTCTACTGTAGGATTTTCAGAAATGATAATGACCATAATGAAGTTTTTCTCATTGCAGCAATATTTGTCTCTAAATCACATTTTCTCATAGATGTGCTAATTGACCAATCAATATTGGGCATTTAGCACAAGTGGTAACAAATTTTACTGGAAAATATAAACTATGGTGTCAGAAAATAAACCAGAGGAATGCAGGCTGAGGATAAACTTGAAGAAATCTAAATCATTACTATCTGATGCAAGATTATGAACAAAACAGCAACTATTAATTAAAGGGAAAAGAATAGAAAAACGATGCCATTATAAATAACTAGGAGCAGCACCTCAGATAATATGTGGCTAAAGCAAGTACATTTCATTATTAACAAAACTGAAGATGTATTCTCTGTTCTATCAAAGTTCAAAAACAATAAATATGTTTAATACTGGGTATTATATAAAACGTTTTAAATTTAATTTCATATAGGGCGGATGTATGAAGTATAGAGGACCTGGTTCTAAAACACTTGCTCTCAGTGTAAGGACTATTTATACTAAGAACAGGCCAAGAGTAGGTGTTTTGGAATTTGGCTCTCATAGCAAGCTTATTATAGGCCTTACACCAAATTAAGTCACTTAACACTGAGAGAATCAGGGCAGACATACAATAAAAGCCCCTCTTTTGGAATCTGGCTGTCAGTGTTGAGACATTTGTTATATTTAACTAAGTAATCCTCAATAGTCTGCTTCTGATGTGTGTTCAATAATAATAAAGAAAACATTTTTGACCAGAAATAGTTCTAGCTGTTTAAAAATAACACAAGTCCAGATAATCTCTATTTAATTTTCAGTATGTGAAACTGTTAAACCCAAAAAGGAGAAGCAATACGGCTCAAGGATGTCCCAGTAACGATTTTATTAAGCGCTTTCGTCTGCTTTTCAGCTTGACTTCATCAGGATAAATACCTTCAAATCATTAATTACATTTACATACAATTCTTGAACCACATGACAACAATTAAAATAAATTGAATTTTCATAAAAATATACATACAACAGAAAATACATTTAAAAATATTTGAATAGTTAAAATATTAACATATAAAAATGAGGAAGGGAAGTACTGAGCAATGTTGATCATTCATTTCTTGAAATTATTAACAGTGTCAATCCTTATAATATATAAAATATAAAAACTATTAACTTCTGTCGGTCTACTTAAAGTACAACTTGCATAGTTGGCTGAGCTAATGAGTGTTAAAGTAATAAACTATAATATGAACTATAAAATTATAAAACTCATATTAACGCTTTAAAGTTGTACATTAAAAAATTACAAAATTCACATGTGAAACTCTGCTTTCAACTTTAGGTAACTAGAAATAGAGACAGTTTCATTAAGATCTGGGGGGTTAGTGGCATTACACTTAAGCTGCCACATTAGTTCTCTTTATTTTAAATAAATGTTTAATGAACCCCCCCCGTCTCTATTATGTAGCTGTTGCAGGGCACTAAATTTAAATACATGTCCAGGAAAATCTTTGGCATGTTTGCTTAAAGCATTCTTTAAATTGCCCTTTTGAATATCGTATAAATGTTGATAAATACGCCTATTGAAGCTATTTATGGTTTTACCTATATAAAAAAATTGCAATGTATACTAAACACTTACTCAAACAATTAAGTCTTTGTTTTTGTATCACTCTTCCAAAACCTTTTATATACAGGACTTTGTTCTCTAAAATATGTGAGCATTGATTACAATGCCCACATTTACCCATTTTTCCTATTCTGTCAGTCAAAAAATTCATTTCAAGTAAATTTTTGAAAGACCTATCCTTCTTATAGACCACTACTAGGTGATCTCCTAATTATTCTTTATATTGATGTTCAATGTCAAACAGTACCCAGTTATGTTGTAAAATTCCTTTAATTATGCCAAAATAAGGGGAAAATGTAAGTACCATGGAATGCTGAAATGCCTCCGTATCTTTAAAAACCACTGTTTTATCCATTCCACTAATATTATTATTGGTACATAGTCCTCCCAACAATGATTTAGAATAACCTTCCATCCTTTTTGTTGTCGCTTCCTGCAAAATAAGCTTAAGGAAGTAAAAAGGGTACCCTCTTGCTAATAACATTTTTTCTAATAAATTGATTTCTTTAATGAAGTTGACTTCATCACTCACCATCCTCACCAACCTAACTCCTTGGCCCTTAACTAATGATCTTTTTTGAAGTATTGGATGGGCTCTCGAAAAATGTAATAATGTATTAGAGTAGGTTGGCTTCCTATACAAAGTGGAGACAGACCTTTGATTGTTTTTATCTTTAGAAAATGTTATATCCAAGAAATGTATGAAGTCTTGGTTAATTTCCATGGTGAATTGTAGAAAACCTGTACTTTTATTTAAAAGTTCAAAAAACGTATTCAATGTATCATAGGTTTCACTCCATAAAATCAGAATATCATCTAAATAGTGACCATAAAATACACGATGCTTAAACAACTCAGAGGCAAATACCTTAGTAATTTCCCATTCAGCCAGGATGATATTTGCAAATAGGGGCGCACAAGATGCCCCCATTGCAACTCCTATTTTTTGTTTGAAGTGATGACCTTCAAACACAATAAAGTTGTTTTTAAGTATGATGCCCATGATAGTTTGGAACATTAAAATCCTTGAATGGGCCAACCCTGAATATTTACAGAGAAAATCATAAAACAAGTTACTTCCCTCTTCATGTGGTATTACTGTAAATAAATCACATACATCTATTATAACAAAAAGAAGTTTGTCGTTGTACATTTCTTGTTTTCTTTTTCTAAGGCAGTCCCATGAGTCTTGAAGTATTTGTGTAAACTGGTTTAATGTGCTACTTAAATGTTTATCTATGAATTTACCCATTGAAAAAGTTTTCAATGAGTTTCAATGGGGGGTCGGTGGTCGACTTATGGATCTTAGGTATCCCAAAAATAGTAGGCGTACATGGATTTTCTTGCTCCATGTAGTTAAACTCCCCCAGTGTTAACTGGTTGTCTAGTAGTAAATCAATTAATATAATATCGATATGTCTATATGCTATGTTAATTTGATTAATCATTTTATAGTTCATATTATAGCTTGCTATCACTTTAACACTCATTAGCTCAGCCAACTATGCAAGTTGTACTTTAAGTAGGCCAACAGAAGTTAATAGTTTTTATATTTTATATATTATAAGGATTGACTCTGTTAATAATTTCAAGAAATGAATGATTAACATTGCTCAGTACTTCCCTTCCTCATTTTTATATGTTAATATTTCAACTATTCAAATATTTTTTTAAATGTATTTTCTGTTGTATGTATATTTTTAAGAAAATTCAATTTATTTTAATTGTTGTCATGTGGTACAAGAAGTGTATATAAATGTAATTAATGATTTGAAGGTATTTATTCTGATGAAGTCAAGCTGAAAAGCAGAAGAAAGCGCTTAATAAAATCATTACTGGGACATCCTTGAGCCGTATTGCTTCTCCTTTTTGGGTTTAACAGTTTCACAGTTTGTTTTTTGTTCTTCATGTGTTCACTAAGTCTATGGATTTGTCAGAGGAAGAGCAAGTGGTGAGAGTGTCAACCAGTGGTGGTTCCTTACTTGAACTTACCAAGTCTATTGCGAACCTCACAGCACTCACAGAAGTGCTGATTAAACAGCAATCTGGCCTTTTAATAGGGCTGAATTCAGGTCCAACGACTTTTGGGACCAATTTAAATAATTCACCAGTGCTCTTGGACAGTGGAGCTTCAATGAGTTTTACTATTCCTCCTGGACAAGGCAGTCCATGTGAACGAACGTGCCTGGATTCGGAGGAAATGATTGGTTCAAGACGAGGAGAGGGAGGGCCTTCCAACACTGGTCGGCTAGTACATCAACAACAGGACACACAAATACCTTTTTCCTTTACAGAATAGATTCAGGGTAATGGCATTGATACATTTACTAATGATTCAGTTTGTGACAATTATTGGACTTTAGATGAACAACATTCTCAAATCGAACAGGAAGTTTTAAAACTTCGGAAATAACAAGTGGAAAACAGTTATTTAAAAGAATGTTTACGAAGACAACAGATTCCAAAAGGACTTTGCACATGGAAATTTCCAACAGGTACAGATCATGGTTCTGCCTATATTAAGAACTGGTTGCATTATTTAATAGACATGGTTGTGAACTGTTGGAACTGTTGGTGAGAGAAAACGATAAAAAAATGATTGTATTGAACAAGCAAGTTGATGTTTTAAATAGCAGAATTACTAATGATTTATGTTTCCATTTGAAAAGCAATGAATGTAGAGCTGTATTTGTGAACATAGATAAAATTATTGTCACTGTCAAAAATAAGAAAACAAAAAAGCTTTTGAGAGACAATGTTGATTATGGAGGGGCACTGCTTATCCTGTACCTAACAATTTTAATAATGCTAACAATATTGGCCACAGTGAATTTGATAATGTTAATGTAGGCATGGAAAACGTACAAGATGATGAAGGTGATGTTTATGAACAAGCACCCCCTTTAGGCCAACTTTTGAGAAGTTCACAGTGCCTTCTCAATCAGAGGCAGCACACGACTCAGGGGGAGAGGGACATTACCAACAAAATTATTACAACTCCCAAACGAGGGATTCCATGCACAGTCGAGACTTGCAAATGCAAAGAGGGTGATTCCAATGGGGGAGAAGGGTGAAAGGGTTTGTTAGACGATAGAAGATATCCATCTTGAGGACAAAACAATTAACGTTATTACTAATGTTGGACAGGATTTTAAAATTTGTAATTTAAGCTCAACAGATATTACACAAGATTGGGCTGATTTGTTTCAGAGGGGGTTACATTTTGTACCTGTTAGGAAGCCTACCATTGAAAACTGTATCCTTGAATTTAAGGTATTTATAAGGAAACTTAATTTGAATTTGTATTTTGAGAATAATGTACAGTTAGGACCAACAGAAATATATAAAAAAAGCAAGTACCTTCAACCAACCCCTTCATCCTATATTACAAATTTATGAAAATTTATGTATATCACAAATTAGGGAGCTTTTCACAAAAAATAATAGTAATTATAGGACCAACCTTACAGATGCAGAAGAAATTTTATAGTCCAACATTATGAGAAATAAGAAGATTAGGTTAATGAAACCAGATAAAGGGGGCGGGTTGGTGGCTATGGATCAAGAGATTTACATTCAGAAAATGTTAATACATCTATATAGTGATACCTATGAAGAAACATCAATTAATCAAATTAACATAGTTTATAGACATATCAATATTATATTACTTGATGTTCTACTAGACAACCAGTTAACACTGGGAGAGTTTAACTACATGGAGCAAGAAAATCCATGTACCCCTACTATTTTTGGGATACCTAAGATCCATAAGTCCACCACCGACCCCCCCCATTGAGACCCATAGTAGATGCCAAAGCATCGAAAACTTTTTCAATGGCTAAATTCATAGATAAACATTTAAATAGCACATTAAACCAGTTTACACACATACTTCAAGACTCATGAGACTACCTTAGAAAAATAAAACAAGAAATGTACAACAATGAACTTCTTTTTGTTACAGTACATGTATGTGATTTATTTACAGTAATACCACATGAAGAGGGAAGTAACTTGTTTTAAGATTTTCTCTGTAAATATTCAGGGTTGGCCCATTCAAGGATTTTAATGGTCCAAACTATCATGGACATCATACTTAAAAACAACTTTATTGTGTTTGAAGGACATTACTTCAAACAAAAAATAGGAGTTGCAATGGGGGCATCTTGTGCGCCCTTATTTGCAAATATCATCCTAGTTGAATGGGAAATTACTAAGGTATTTACCTCTGAGTTATCTAAGCATTGTGTATTTTATGGTCGCTATTTAGATGATATTCTGATTTATGGAGTGGGACCTATGATACATTGAATACGTTTTTTTGAATTTTTAAATAAAAGTACAGGTTTTCTACAATTCACCATGGAGATTAACCAAGACTTCATACATTTCTTGGATATAACATTTTCTAAAGATAAAAACAATCAAAGGTCTGTCTCCACTTTGTATAGGAAGCCAACCTACTCCAATACATTATTACATTTTTCGAGTGCCCATCCAATACATAAAAAAGATCATTAGCTAAGGGCCAAGGAGTTAGGTTGGCGAGGATGGTGAGTGATGAAGTTAACTTCATTAAATAAATCCATTTATTAGAAAAATTGGTATTAGCAAGAGGGTACCCTTCTTACTTCCTTAAGCCTTTTTTGCAAAAAGCGACAAAAAAAGGATGGAAGGTTATTTTAAACCGTTGTTGGGAGGACTACGTACCAATAATAATATTAGTGGAATGGATAAAACAGTGGTTTTAAAACATACGGAGGTATTTCAGTATTCCACGGTACTTACCTTTTCCCCTTATTTTGGCATAATTAAAGGAATTTTACAACATAACTGGGTACTGTTTGACATTGAACATCAATATAAAGAAAAATTAGGAGATCACCCAGTAGTGGTCTATAAGAAGGATAGGTCTTTCAAAAATTTACTTGAAATTAATTTTTTGACTGACAGAAAAGGAAAAATGGGTAAATGTGGGCATTGTAATCAATACCCACATATTTTAGAGAACGAAGTCCTGTATATAAAAGGTTTTGGAAGAGTGATACATAGACTTAATTGTTTGAGTAAGTGTTTAGTATACATTGCTATTTGTCAGAATTGTTTCAGTTTTTATATAGGTAAAACCATAAATAGCTTCAATAGGCATATTTATCAACATTTATATGATATTCAAAAGGGCAATTTAAAGAATGATTTAAGCAAACATGATAAAGATTTTCCTGGACATGTATTTAAATTTAGTGCACTGGATAATAGAGACGGGGGGGGGGCATTAAACATTTATTTAGAATATATAGAACTAATGTGGCAGCTTAAGTGTAATGCCACTAACCCTCCCAGGTCTTAATGAAACTGTCTCTATTTCTAGTTACCTAAAGTTGAAAGAGTGTCACATGTGAATTTTGTAATTTTGTAATTTTTTAATGTACAACTTTAAAGGGTTAATATGAATTTTATAATTTTATAGTTCATATTATAGTTTGTTATCACTTTAACACTCATTAGCTCAGCCAACTATATAAGTTGTACTTTAAGTAGGCCAACAGAAGTTAATAGTTTTTATATTTTATATATTATAAGGATTGACTCTGTTAATAATTTCAAGAAATGAATGATCAACGTTGCTCAGTACTTCCCTTCCTCATTTTTATATGTTAATATTTCAACAATTCAAATATTTTTTTAAAGTATTTTCTGTTGTATGTATATTTTTAGGAAAACTCAATTTATTTTAATTATTGTCATGTGGTACAAGAAGTGTATATAAATGCAATTAATGATGTGAAGGTATTTATTCTGATGAAGTCAAGCTGAAAAGCAGACAAAAGTGCTTAATAAAATCGTTACTGGGACATCCTTGAGCCGTATTGCTTCTCCTTTTTGGGTTTAACAGTTTTCAAAGTTTGTTTTTTGTTCTTGGTGTGTTTACTAATTTTCAATATGTAAATGCAGAAATCAAGAAGTTAAAATAATTACACTTTTAGAAAATGGTCACATATACACACATAATTAACAAAAACTAAACGAATAAAATAAATAAATATGACATTACAAATTCAAAGGGGTGAAAATATCCAGTAAAGAATAAAGCTATTCTGGCAAAGAAACAAACTAACAAACCAAAACAGACAAATAAATAAATAAATAAACAATTACTTTTACCTTGATCTACAAAACAGCCATAGAAAAATTATTTTAGATATACATTTATGACACAGAATACATTAAAAGTAAAACATTCAAATAGATATGGATTAAAATATGTAGATAATCATCTGCAAAAGAATATTGCTTTAATTGATAATTATCTTTAAGGAATAAAAAATGAACTTTCAGAAGGAAGCAAACAGGCAAAATATACTAAATAGTAAAGATTAAAAAACATTTGCAAATGTTATAGTCAAAACAAACAGTACAAGTTACTTGAACAAGGGAAGAGACAGAAAGTAACCTTCAATATATATTAACTATAAATATGAAAAATCAAAAATGTATAGGAAAATTGAACAGAAAGAGGAAAAAGAATTGACACACCTGTTATTTGTCATTGGTCTATATTATAACACTGAACATTCAAAATGTCGAGTGTTCTAATATCGAACCCTAGCAATCGAAAAAAAAAAAAACATCAAAAATTCAGAACAGCACATACACACAATACAAGCACACCAAACAAAGCAATCCACACACATACACCTAATCTTGTACACCTAACCCTACACTAAACTATACATACACCACTAACTATCCACTTACCTTAACCCAAACCCTAAGCCTAAGGTCTGTCACTATTGCAAAGTCACCTCACCTGAGCCCTAACCCTAACTCACCTAACCCACCCTAACCCACACTTCCACACAATCGCACACTTACCTGACCTGCGCCCTAACCCTCACTCACCTAACCCGCCCAAACCCACACATCTACCCAATCGCACACTTACCTGAACCCGACCCGTAACTTTCCACCAGAGTGCTGAAAATACCAAAGCAACAGAAACGGACAATCAAATTCTTTCCCTAGGAAGGAATTCGGTTTCCTGTTACTTCAATATTTTCAGCGTTGGCTGAAAATGGGTCGAAATTAGAACTCTCGACATTTCAAATGTTCGGTGTTCTAATATAGACCCATTTGTCACATATGCAGAAATCAGAGAAACATTATGTTTAAAAATCTTTCAGAAGAATGAATTTTGAGATTTGTGAGATATTTACTGCAGAATATAGGGTAACACAGAGGGAACTGCCATTTGCGGTTTAATACAATCTATAATATCAAGAAAAATCATGTCAGCAAAGGTATATCAGTGGATCAGGGCAACATAGAAGTTAGTTGTTGAAATCTATTTATTAATCAAATCAATAAGTCAAATCAAACAATAAATAAATCATAGTGAATATAGTAACAGCAAAAAAACAACTGGAAATGAGATCTTTAGAAAAGGGTAGGAGCAAACTACATAGGAAAAATGGGAATTGTGGGAACAATACATACAGAGGAGGAATGAGGTTTAAAAGAAGGCAGAACTTAAATGAGCTATGTGGTGTTTGACTGAAATGATTGGGTTGATTATAAATGACATAATGTTTGCAACTGGGAGTATGTCAGTATAGTTTGTAATGTAAAATGCTTGCAACTAGGATTGTGTCGCTGTTGTTAGTTTTCATTTATATAAATGTGTGATTGCTTATGTCATACGTAATGGTTTAATAAAGATGTTTCTTGTTTAAAAAAGAAGGGGCCAGGAATTGAATAGTTTATGTAATGTTGCTTAGGTTGTATGATATATAGCAATACATGTGAAGTATGTTTGTTAATGTTAATTTGTTAATACAGTTTGATTACTTTTGTATAAATGTAAATTTGCTTATGTCACAAGTGATAATTCAGTAAAGGTGTTTAAAAAATATAAATAAATTTAAAGCGATTAAAATGGTATCCATTAAGAGTGAGTTGTCAATATGACATTTACCAAGGTGGATGACTTCTGAAAGGAAACAATTGTTCATTTCTTGTCATTTGGTTTTAGTGCATGGCTCTGAAACAAATTCTTTATCTGTGTCAGCCCTTCCTAAAAAACATTAGTGTTGGTAGGAAATTCTATGGCTGCTCATAATTTGCAATCATCTGCAAATTTGGTTAGCGAGAGGCCCTTGATGTTGGCCTTGCCTTCAGAGAAGTAGATGTCAAAAGGGACCAGTCCTAGACCCGATCCCTGAGGGACTGCACTAGTGAATGGCCTCATTGTAGAGGTAAACTCTCCTACCATAACTTCTTGAATTCTACGTGTGAGCCAGCTGGTTATCCACCGGGTGACATAAAGACTTATATCTAACCTCTTGAGTTTGTCAACAACGCCCAAGTGGGGTATTGTGTCACATGCCTTTGCCATGTCAAGCTAAGCAGTCTGAACATTTTTGTCTTCATGTATTCCCTTGGTGACCTTCTCAAAGAAATCCACCAAACAGAATAGGCACGACCTGCCCTTAATGAAATCAAACTGAGTTGGGTCTAGTGTATGGAGGTTTTCTATGTCATTATTGATCATTTCCATGCCAATTCTATCCAAGGCTTTTCATATGAAACTAGTGAGACTTATGGATTTATAGCCTCCAGGGTGTGTAACTGGCCCATCCTTGAGCACAGGGATAATGGTTGCTGTTCTCCATTTATGACACATGAAGCCTCTTTGGAGGCTATAGTTAAGTAGAGATTCCAGATGGCCTAATAGGTCATTTTTCATGCTATTTAGTGGGTAGCTTGGGATATTGTCTGGGCTCATCAATGCACTATTCTTGGCCATAGAGAGAGCATTAAAGAGCTGTTCCTTCTTGAGAGTAGGGTAAGTTATATGTGATGGTATTTTCTGAAGGGAAGATGAGGAGGGGGTGAGGGGTAAAGTCAAAGCTTAGTTTGTCTGCCATTAGGTTTGCTATATTTTCTAGCTCAGTACAGGTGGCTCCATTTACATCTGCACACAACTGTGTATTGCCTTTGAGGTTGCAGACATAGCTAAAGAATGCCTTGTTATTGCCCTTGGCCTGAGAGGCTAAATTTACTTCAAATTTGGCTTTGCTAGACTTTATTTGCCCTCTGAGTTGCATGTTTATTTTGATGAGAGTACTTTTATCCTCCTTGGTGCTACACCTCCTAATTGTTGCCATGAGTTTCTTCCTTCTGTTATTTAGCATATTGATGTTGTAATTTCACCAGAATGTCTTGTTTTTTGAGTTAGTTCTGTACTTATTCCTAGTGGGCACAGCTTCCGCTGTGCAGCTATTCACATGCTTGTATCATATTTCTGTGAATAGTTCCATGTAGGCAGCAATGCTCTCAGGGTTCAGGGGGTCTTGAAATTTTAACAGGTTATCACTTAACAGTAGGAAGTCAGCCTTAACGTGGTTCCTGAACACTCCAGGGATAGCTGGGTGTGGAAGAGAGCATGTGTGCTGTTGTCTTTAGGAAGCATATCAAGGACTGAGCATGTATATATAAATAGCAGGCACGTGCTATACTCAGTGCCATTTTGAAGGTGCAGCCAGAGAGTGACCATGTGAGAATGAATGCAGTTAGTTGTATATATGTTACCTAAGTTAAAGTTAATAAGCTATAATCATGATGTGTTTTGACATAATAAAGCTGCTTGAACAGAATCCACAAAGACTCATCTATTACATCCTGACTAAATGAGTGACATGGTGTCAGAACCGGGATTCCAGAGATTGATATTCAGAGCTATGAGGTGCAGAGATAACAGTGAAGGAAAACTAAGAGAAACTAGCATGAAAACAAGAAAAGAACCAAAGGTAATGAAAACTTACACAAACAGTTTATTTTATAAAAAAGATAAAGCAGAGCATTACAAGGGCACAAAGGACATTATTAAACAAGCAAGAGGCACAAAAGGTTTATTAATTAAATGTTTAAGATTAAATTATTTGATAAAACGATTATCAGAAAAGCTAAACGAGTATGTTTAAAGCAGAATGAGTGTGTTTAAGGCAAAATAGCCATGTTCAGAATAAAGCAAGCACGAGAAAGGTACAATGGGCATGGAAAGAGATTAAATGAGCAAAGTGACTATAATAAGGGTAAAAAGGGCACATTAAGTATAAATAAAGCAGGTGACTGTATGTTTTTTGGCAAAGTGCTGTTTTTGGCATAACTACAACTTTGTATTGTATCAAGGGCATAACTACAGTTATTCAAAGTATCTTGAAGTGTGTAATAGTGCTTACAGTGTGTGCTTATTACTGTGAATATATTCTGAAGAGGTTATTTGTGTGTAAAGTGCAACTATTTAATGAAGCACAGTCAAAGTACAGCCATTTTGAAAAGTTTCTTGTGATGGGTATGTCTATTTCCAAAGTGCCACCATTACAACGTGCTTCTTACACTGTAAAGAATTAACTAGCAAAGTACTGCCATTTTTGGAAGTTTCAGTGTGTCATGTACTGTTTATTCGCAAAGTGCAGTTACTTTGAAATGTTTCTTACTCTGAGCATCTTCTCCTTAGTCCGTTCACACAGTGCAATTATTTGAAATGTTTTTTAAACTGATGAGAATTGATTTCTTGCAGTACAACAATTTCAAGAGTGTTACAGTGCCCGAGAGATTGATTTTGCAAAGTTCAGTTATTCAGTGGCTTTTTGTGCCATTGGGCAAAGTTACATATGCTGGCTTAAATTTCTGGAATATGTGTATATGTGTGTGTTCATGCATATTTGCAAAACCCTTCACTGATATGTATTAATATGGCAGATGGATTTTGAAAGCCCTCACCATTTGTAATTGATCAGAATATTGCAGAGAGTTGGAGAATATTAGGGCAAGAGTACAATATTTTTATACAAGCAGCTTATTCTAACAAAGATGCACACACTAGGGTATTCATTTTGTTTAACTTAACTGGGTCAGAGGCCATTGAAAGAGAGCATTCATTTGTGTATGCACCAGCAGTATACGACGGAGAAGGTGAAAATCATTATATTGTTGTACAGGCTGAATCAATGGAAGACTCAAGTGTTTGAAGCACAAATTCAGGGAAATATGCAAGCCTCAGTCAAATATTACATTAGGGAAGCATTTGCTTTACACAAGAAATCAGAAAACAGAGGAAACTTTTGCAGCTTACATAACTGACCTGAGAAACAAAATATATCGGTTTAGTGACTTAAAAGATGAGTTAATAAAGGACAGGCTTTTATGTGGTATTAATAGTGCTGCTGTGAGAAAGAGTTTGCTTTCTGACAATGATTAAATTTTGAGTAAAGCCACTGAGATTTGTCAAATCCTTGAAGTTACAGAAAGGCACAAAGGTATGCTTGCAAGTGACAAGAGCATGATTTCAGCAGGCTCAAGAGCAAATGTAGATAGTATGCAACATGTGGCAAACAGAAGCAGGCCTAAGCACATAGCAGCCACAGCCCCTGCTGAATCACTAGGGAAAACACACAGTTTTTCAGCAAGTTCTAAGAATGCAGCATGCTCAGTGCAGTTCAAGTGTTGAGACAGCAAAACACAAATCCAGCTTTGTTGTTAACTGTCGCAATTGTGGTACCAATCATGAGCCTAAAAGAGAAAAATGCTTAGCATTTGGTCAGTAGTGCCACAAGTGTAAAAAATTGAACCATTTTCAAAAGTTTTGCAAATCAAGTAAGCCTCACATGGTTAAAAAGAAGGGTCACTCAAAAAAGCAAGTTGATCATATAGAGAGCTGCAATTCTACTTTTTATGGAGATGGTGTATCAGCAATTGGTGAAAAGGTTGATGCAGTGAATTTGATGGCAAAGAACAAAGTGATTTGTACTGTGCAGATCAATGGTAAATCCACTGAGCTCAAAGTAGATACTGGTTCAAAGTGTAGTGTTATATCAGTAGACAAATTTTCTAAGGTGAGAACTAATGAAGAACTTAATGTGGTTAGTAGTGCAAAACATGTCGCTTATGGAGGTGAAGAAATTCAAACTGAAGGCTCAGCAGTGCTTTCATGTTATTTGGCTAGGAACTGCTACAACTTGTTATTCTATGTAAAAACAAAGACAAATAAGGACACAGCTATGACTGTTGCTTCTTCCAGTTCAAATCCTCTTTACTAGTGCACAAGATAGACACAAGCGTTTTCACATAAATTGCTTCATCAGGTGTAACAAGAACGCTACACACACACACCCTTTTTATAACAATTAACAAAATCACATTACCTCTATCAATTAAAATTTAAAAGGCATATCAAACAACTTTAACTTACATAAAAAGCACTTGAAAAACATTCATAAATTACTCATTTACATATAGATAAAGACAGATAAAACATAGTGTGTACTATATGACACTCATAAATAACTCGTGCATATAAATACAAACATATAAAACTTCAGCACAATGAATCAATAACATTAAAAACAAATCATAATCATATAATCCTATCTAAAATATTCTATCTTCTAAGTGACCTAGACCTTAATTTAGATCTAAGAGGGACACATTAATTCAGACAACTTTCAGCATCAGCTCTCATTCTAACTATCCATGTTGACTCTAATTCCTCTGTTTTTTGCCTTATGTCACCTTCTAGCATTTTCATAAATCCAACCTATAACTGGAAACTTAAAACTATGTGTGGAATCAGTATTTCTAACATGTTTTGCTAGGGCATTAACACAATTCAATTTACTAATGTGATATAAATGTTCTTTAATACGGTCTTTAAGCGACCTGTCAGTTTTACCTATATGAAATTTACTGCATTTCGTGCAGTGGGCAAGGTAAATAACATGCTCAGTCATACACGTGGCTGAAACATTAAAACTATACACCTTCCTCTGATCTGGATGAAAGAAACTACATCCAGTATCCAAAAATGACAATATCTACAAGCACCACAAGGCGTGGTGCCCAAGTTCGTATTACTCTGTGTATCTTTCAGATAACATAATCTTCTCCTCAAAGATCTATTGATCCTAAACATAAACTGAGGCTCGGAATCAATAAGCATAGCCACATCTGCATCTGTGGTAAGAATACTCCAGTGCTTGCTTATTATCTGCATACACCTACCAACATCTGAAGTGTAACATAATGGTACCTTAAGTCTAGTACTAACATTGTGCCTTCTAATGTTTTTATTCTTGTCAGTACCTACATCCCTGGCAGAAAAATATGGGAGAGCTTGTGTGCCCTTTTTTCCAAAACAGCTGAAACATTAGGTAAAATCAAATAATCATGGTAACCCCTTTCCTGTAGATGTTCAATAGCTACATTAACCTGCTCTGTAAAATAAGCTTCCCTAACATTAAGTCTTGAAGCCCTATAAATTTGATTACGTACAACATTTTTAAATATATGAAGTGGATGTAAACTTTCTCTATGCAAAAGATGATTAACATAGCATTCCTTTCTGTATAGTTTAGTATAAATCTTAACCGTAGAATCCCTGATTACTTTAACATCAAGAAAATCCATTTCAATCAAGGAAGATTTATGAGTAAAATGTAAATATTGTATAGTACTATTCAAATAAGCATGAAACTCAATAAACTGCTCATAAGTGCTTCCCCACAAAATAAAAAGATCATCAACAAATCTTCTGTAAACTAAAATAAACACTTTGTAAGGCCCATGTAAAATATATTGTTCTTCCTAAGCAACCATAATAGCATTGGCGTAACTATTAGCACACACAGTGCCCATAGCCACGCCATTGTACTGCTTGTTATATTGTAGGCCAAAAACAAAAATGTGCTCCAAAATTATTTCTAATAACCTAATTAACAAAACAATTTTTGTTGATCATAATCAGAATAAGTTGTTAAAAAATGCTGTACACATGAAATCCCTTCAAAGTTAGGGATCACCGTAAACAATGAAACCACATCCATGGTAATAAACATAGAGCCTATACAACTATTTGTCTGTATAAAACAATATAAATCACCTAAAAACTGCTCGGTGTTCTTAAGAATGTGTTCCAAACCATCAAGAATGGGCCGTAAATTCCTCTCAACATATATAGAGATGGTCCCAGTGCTCCAATTCCTACTTGAGACTATGGGCCTCAGAGGCGGATCAAACCTATGCTTATGTAGTTTGGGTAGTCCTTGTATCAGGAGTACTGTGGCTTTAACAACAGAAAAGTAAGCAAACAAACATTTATCTATTAGATTCATCTCAAATAAACATTTCAACAAAGCCTGTATGTCATAGATAATAGTCTTTGCTTGTAATAAAGTGATTTTCATATAAAAAGGAACATCATTCAACATATCAATCATTTTGGCATCATACAAGGATCTATCCAAAACTACAAGCAGAACACCTTTGTCTGTTGGCCGAAAAATAATGTCAGAATTTGATTCCAAATTCCTAAGAGCTAACCTCTCTTCATAACTTAAATTAGAGACTTGCTGACAATGACTTGTATCATCATGTCTAAAATTCAAATCATACACATCCTGAACACATAACTTCTCAAAAGCAGTTAAAAGCGAATTCATTTTAAGCACAAACATACTAGGCTTATGAAAAATAAAGCCATTTGTAGATGCAGTACTATCTAAGGTTTCATTGCTGTCTTTATAAATTAACTTCAACATCAAATTCCTAGTAAATTTTTTGATATCAAATATTACATCAGTAAAGTCAGAAGCAACCAAAGGAATGAACGAGAGCCCTTTACTTAATACACTTAATTCCACTTCTGTTAATACAGTATTAGAGAGGTTACAAACTAAGCTCTTTTCACATTTGAAAAGGCTTTCTTTATCGTATTTTGTTGAAACACAGTACCTTCCCATTTCCTTTATATGTTGCTCCTGCTTCGACTCCGTCCACATTCTTTTTGGAACTGTTGGGTCTGTTCCTTCACAGGCAAGGGAAATTCCAGGAGATATTGCTCTAAAGGGACCTCACCCCCTGAAAAAACACTTGAAGAAACATTCTTAACCATAGCCTCTGCTCGCCGCTTCATGTTGAGATCAGAATGTACATCTGCTGTAGTCATTATTACTTTTTTACGGGCTCCTAACTCTTTACCTTCAGGAATTGAATTATATGGTCCTTTACTCAGCACACTGGAATTGCGTTAAATTACATCATCCAAAACTCGTGTGGAATCCCCTTCACGTAACTCATCACTTCCTTGTACGTGGATCTATGTAGACACAGTTACCTTGGCAATGCTAGTATCTCTCTGTAAGGGAGAAACTCCAGCCGAAACTTCGGTCACAGAGCGTTTCACCCTCAGCCAAGTAAAAACATTACCAGTCGAAAATCGTGACAGTTCCTGCAAATCTTCGATATTATTCCTTTCATTAGTTTACTGTCATACACATGCAAAGAACCCAATAAATCTTGTAAATAAGGGTCAAGCACATTGCCAGAATAATCCCTCAGTAGTTCTTCATACTTCAAGTTGACAAAATTTACTAAGGAGTCCATTTTCCTTTGTGCTGCAGCAACCAGGAGCTTCATATAATCGAAGCTGGCCTGCAAATTGATCTTTTGCCATTCCATCAATAAAATGTTGTCTCCATTGACATGTGAGGTCATTTTTAAAATATGTAGACCTCTCTGTACTAGGTTCTCAGCCAAGCATACCTCCATATGAAACTTTTGATACTGAGAACGTTTCAGTTTGTATAAATCCTTCTCTAAATCAAACAAACATGTCTTAAGGGTTATAATGTCTACGATTTCATCAGAGTCATTAACTTTAATTGTGACACAGTTCAATAAGGGGTTGACATTGGATTTAAACCCTTGTAAATAATCTTCAAGTCTCTTACCAGTGGCTGTGCATACAGCATCAGAATCACAGTCTAGTTCAGCTACAGTTTCTGTTTCATCCTTCTCAGTTGTCATACTGAGTATGGTGGTAGAAAGAATAAATAGATCCAAAAGTAGAAACAATTCCACCAATAACTCAGTAAATGTGTCCCAAAAAATATAAAATATAAAAACAAAGACAAATAAGGGCACAACTACGACTGTTGCTTCTTCCAGTTCAAATCCTCTTTATTAGTGCACATGATAGACACAAGCACTTTCACATAAATTGCTTCATCAGGTGTAACAAGAACACTACACACACACACACACACAAGCACACACACACCCTTTTTATAACAATTAACAAAGTCACATGATGTCTACTAATTAAAATTTAAAAGGCATATCAAACAACTTTAACTTACATAAAAAGCACTTGAAAAACATTCAAAAATGACTTGTGTACATATAGATGAAGACAGATAAAACATAGTGTATATTATATGACACTCATAAATAACTCGTGCATAGAAATACAAACATATAAAACTTCAGCACAATGAATCAATAACATTAAAAACAAATCATAATCATAAAATCCTATATAAAATATTCTATCTTCTAAGTGACCTAGACCTTAATTTAGGTCTAAGAAAGACACATTCATTCATGCAAGGGTGTGTGTGTGTGTGTGTGTGTGTGTGTGTGTGTGTGTGTGTGTGTGTGTGTGTGTGTGTGTGTGTGTATTTGTGTGTGAGTGTGTGTGTGTGTGTGTGTGTGTGTGTGTGTGTGTGTGTGTGTGTGTGTGTGTGTGTGTGTGTGTGTAGTGTTCTTGTTACACCTGATGAAGCAATTTATGTTAATTAAAGTAAAAAAGTAATAGTGACTACAGCAGATGTACATTCTGAACCCAACATGAAGCAGCAAGCAGAGGCTATGGTTAAGAATGTTTCTCCAAGTGTTTTTTCAGGGGGTGAGGTCCATTTAGGGCAGTACCTCATGGAATTTCCCTTGCCTGTGAAGGAACAGACCTAATAGTTCCAAAAAGGACATGGACAGAGTTGAAGCAGGAGCAACGTAAAAAGGAAATTGGAAAGTACTGTGTTTCAACAAAATACAATAAAGAAAGCCTTTTTTAATGTGAAAAGAGCTTAGTTTTTAACCTCTCTAATACTGTATTAACGGAAGTGAAATTAAGTGTATTAAGTAAAGGGCTCTCGTTCATTCCTTCGGTTGCTTCTGACTTTACTGATGCAATATTTGATATCAAAAAATTTACTAGGAATTTGATGTTGAAGTTAATTTATAAAGACAGCAATGAAACCTTAGATAGTACTGCATCTACAAATGGCTTTACTTTTAGGAAGCCTAGTACATTTGTGCCTAAAAGGAATTCGCTTTTAACTGCTTTTGAGAAGTTATGTCTTCAGAATGTGTATTATTTGAATTTTAGACATGATACAAGTCTTTGTCAGTGAGTCTCTAATTTAAGTTATGAAGAGAGGTTAGCTCTTAGGAATTTGGAATCAAATTCCGACCTTATTGTTCGGCTATAAGACAAAGGTGGTCCGCTGGTAGTTTTGGATAGATCCTTGTATGATGCCAAAATGATTGATATGTTGGATGATGTTTCTTCTTATATGAAAATCACTTTAGAACAAGCAAAGACTATTATCTATGACATACAGGTTTTGTTGAAATGTTTATTAGAGATGAATCTAATAGATGAAAGTCTGTTTGCTTAATTTTCTGTTGCTAAACCTACAGTACCCCTGATACAAGGACTACCCAAACTACGTAAGCATAAGTTTGATCCGCCCCTGAGGCCCATAGTCTAAGGTAGGAATTAGAGCAATGACACCATCTCTATATATGTTGAGAAGAATTTCTGGCCCATACTAGATGGTTTGGAGCACATTCTTAAGAACACCAAGCAGTTTTTAGGTGATTTATATTGTTTTATACAGACAAATAGTTGTATAGGCTCTATGTTTATTACCATGGATGTGGTTTCATTGTTTACAGTAATCCCTAACTTTGGAGGGATTTCAGGTGTACAGCATTTTTTAACAACTTATTCTGATTATGATCAACAAAAAATTGCTTTGTTAATTAGATTATTAGAAATAATTTTGGAGCACAACATTTTTTTTTTGGCTTACAATATTAAAAGCAGTGCAATGGCGTGGTTATGGGCACTGCATGTGCTAATAGTTATGCCAATGCTGTTATGGTTTCTTGGGAAGAACAATATATTTTACATGGGCCTTACAAAGAGTTTATTTTATTTTACAGTAGATTTGTTGATGATCTTTTTATTTTGTGGGGAAGCACTTATGAGCAGTTTATTGAGTTTCATGCTTATTTGAATAGTACTATACAATATTTACATTTTACTCATAAATCTTCCTTGTTTGAAATGGATTTTCTTGATGTTAAAGTAATCAGGGTAAGATTTATACTAAACTATGCAGAAAGGAATGCTATGTTAATCATCTTTTGCACAGAGAAAGTTTACATCCACCTCATATATTTATAAATGTTGTACGTAATCAAATTTATAGGGCTTTAAAACTTAATGTTAGGGAAGCTGATTTTACAGAGCAGGTTAATGTAGCTACTGAACATCTACAGGAAAGGGGTTACCATGATCATTGGATTTTACATAATGTTTCAGCTGTTTTGGAAAAAAGGGGCACACAAGCTCTCCCATATTTTTCTGCCAGGGATGTAGGTACTGACAAGAATAAAAACATTAGAAGGCACAATGTTAGTATTAGACTTAAGGTACCATTATATTGCACTTCAGATGTTGGTAGGTATATGCAGATAATAAGGAAGCACTGGAGTATTCTTACCACAGATGCAGGTGTGGCTAGGCTTATTGATTCCGAGCCTCAGTTTATGTTTAGGAACAATAAATTTTGAGGAGAAGATTATGTTATCTGAAAGATACACAGAGTAATACGAACTTGGGCACCATGCCTTGTGGTGCTTGTAGATATTGTCATTTTTTGGATACTGGATGTAGTTTCTTTCATCCAGATCAGAGGAAGGTGTATAGTTATAATGTTTTAGCCACGTGTATGACTGAGCATGTTATTTACCTTGCCCACTGTACGAAATGCAGTAAATTTTATATAGGTAAAACTGACAGGGCGCTTAAAGACCGTATTAGGGAACATTTATATCACATTAGTAAATTGAATTGTGTTAATGCCCTAGCAAAACATGTTAGAAATACTGATTCCACAAATAGTTTTAAGTTTCTAGTTATAGGTAGGATTTATGAAAATACTAGAATAGGAGACATAAGGCAAAAAACAGAGGAATTAGAGTCAACATGGATAGTTAGAATGAGAGCTGATGCTGGAAGTGGTCTGAATGAATGTGTCCCTCTTAGATCTAAATTAAGGTCTAGGTCACTTAGAAGATAGAATATTTTAGATAGGATTTTATGATTATGATTTGTTTTTAATGTTATTGATTCATTGTTCTAAAGTTTTATATGTTTGTATTTATATGCACAAGTTATTTATGAGTGTCATATAGTATACACTATGTTTTATCTATCTTTATCTATATGTACATGAGTCGCTTATGGATGTTTTTCAAGTGCTTTTTATGTAAGTTAAAGTTGTTTGATATGCCTTTTAAATTTTAATTGGTAGAAGTCATGTGACTGTTAATTGTTATAAAAAGGGTGTGTGTGTGTGTAGTGTTCTTGTTACACCTGATGAAGCAATTTATGTGAAAACGCTTGTGTCTATCTTGTGCACTAATAAAGAGGATTTGAACTGGAAGAAGCAACAGTCGTAGCTGTGTCCTTATTTGTCTTTGTTTTTATATTTTATATTTTTGGGACACATTTACTGAGATATTGGTAGAATTGTTTCTACGTTTGTTATTCTATGTAGTTCAAAGACCTGTGTAGTCATTATCGGGCCTCAGAGACAGTTTGAGAATGAATCTGCTTTCTTTTACCAAAGAAGTTCATCATATAAGCACATTTCCTAGTTTCAATTTTTCTGAAGCCATTTTCTCAGAGTATGCTGATGTTTTAGATGACAAATTGGGCAATCTTCCAGTTGTGTATTCTCTGAAGTTAAACCCAGAGGTCAGTCTGGTAGTCCAACCAGCAAGAAAAGTTCCAATAGCTATGCAGGATAAAGTCAAAGCTCAGTTGGATAAAATGGTGCAGCAAGCTGTAATTTGTCCAGTTAAAGAACAAACTGAAAGGGTGTCATCTATTTTAGCAGCCCACAAAAAAGGCTCAGATGAAATCAGAATTTGTATTGACCCAAGAGATTTGAACAAAGCATTAAAGAGACCGCATCATCTAATGCATACAGACAAAGAGGTCACAGCCTTAATACCGAGTGACACTGTTTTTTCTTTCTTGGATGCAAAAGAAAGGTAATTTTGACAAGTGATGCTTGATCACAAATCCTCATTACTGACCACTTTTGTTACTCCAGTTGGCAGATATATATTTCTGGGGATGCCATTTGAAATAAATTCTGCAAGTGACGTCTTCCAGCATGCAATGGGACACATTTTTTCAGGTTATGCTTGTGCCATAACAGTAGATAATTTATTGGTTGGAGGCAATGGTGAAGCAAAGCATGACAGAAACCTTAAATAGAGTTCTAGATAGAGCACATGAAGTGAACATAAAATCTCAGTCCTCTAAAGTGAAAATTCAGACTACCAGAAGTTACATATGTAGGTCATTTATTTTCCAACACTGGCTTAAGACCAGACCCATGTAAGCAAGCAGCTATTCTTGAGATGTCAGCACCAGATAATATTCAAGCTCTACAATGTTTCCTTGGCATGGTCAACTATTTAGGTAAGTTCATACCAGACTTCAGTGAGTTGATAGCACCTTTAAGAGAGCTAACATGCAAAAATGTTACATGGTCTTGGTTGGAACAGCACCAGAAAGCATTTGAAGGCCTTAAACAGAAAATTGCCACCCCACCTACATTAAGATACTATGATGTCAATAAACCAGTCACTCTTTCCTGTGATGCTTCAAAATTTGGTCTTGGCACAGTTATTCTTCAGGAAGGCAGACAAGTAGCCTATGCATCTTGAACCCTTACCCAAACTGAAGTACAGCATCCTCAAATTGAGAAATAACTTTTGACAATAGTATTTGCATGTTCAATGTTACATGATTATATCTATGGTTGAGCTATTCAAATTGAAACTGATCACCAACCTCTAGTTACTAAGCCTATGCATTCAGCTCCAGCAAGATTACAAAGAACGATGCTTAAATTGCAAAAATACGACTTCTAAATGGTCTATAAAAAAGGCACACTTCCTTATCTGGCTGATACTTTATCCAGATTGCCCAGCTTGACGCAAAGAATTTTGATTTTGACATAATGGCCATGCATAATTTTTCTACCATGAGACTTAAAGAACTGATAGATAATATAAAGACTGATCCAATTTAGCAAAAGCTCAACCACTACATTAATGCTGGATGGCCATCAAAGCAATCTAGTGTACCACTTGAAGTGCAAACCTATTTTCCTTACAGAGATGAGATGTTGATGGAAGATGGCATTATTTTCAAAGGTCCTAAAATTGTTGTTCCTGCTTCCTTACAACATGAATATACCCAGATTTTGTATCATAGTCACCCAGGTTCCAAATCTACCAAAAGAAGGGAGAAAGAACTAGTATTTTGGCCTTCACTAATGAAAAACATCGATAAAGTACTTTCTTCTTGTTTGGTGTGCAACAGTACCAAACTGCATTTGCAAAGAGATCCACTTCAGCTAAGTCCAGTTCCTGAACTACCTTGGTCAACAGTAGACACTGACATATTCGAGTGGAACTATCAGCATTACTTAGTATTGGCAGACTCTTATTCAAACTGGTTTGAGATTGATTTACTACCTAATCTAACATCCACTACTGTTATTACCAAGTTGAAATGAAATGTCATTTCTCAATCCATGGTAGTCCACACAAAGTTGTTTCTGACAATGGTACTCCATTTACAATTCAGTTGTTTCAGAAATTTGCAAGAGAATGGGACTTTGTACATGTTACTAGTAGTCCAGAATATCCACAGTCAAATGGACTAGCTGAACGTGCAATGCAGAGTGCAAAGCAATTACTTGAAAGGTCAAAGCATGATAATACCGCTGTCTTTTTAAATGTACTTAATCTCAGAAACATACCCCATGATGATATACTTGTCTCACCTGCTCAGAAACTACTATCCAGACAAACCAGAACAACGCTGCCAATTAGTTCCAGTTTATTGAGGCCTATAGCTAAAAGTAACAGCACCATCAGAGCCCAATTATTCAGAAAGCATTCAATCCAGAAGTGCAGTTATGACAAATCGAGCAGATTTCTTCATCCACTGAAAGAAAGAGAGACAGTGAGGATACAAACAGTGCAAGGTTTCGACCAGGTTTGTCAACTAACAGGTATATGTACCTAGCCGAGATCCTACTTCATTGAATCTGGGGGCGGGGAGTACAGGAAAAATTACAGATATCTCCTTCCTGTACCAGAATCATCATTGCAGCATTGTTCCTGTGATGCAGACTCTAGATCTCAGAGCAGTCCAGACAATGTTCCTGTTCCAGAACATCCCCGGGATTCATGAAGCTTGCGCCAGGCGCACGCATAGCGTAGGCGTTATAATGCCAAATATGGCCGCCGAGCGATTCAGGTACGATCTAATTCCATGTGCACTACCGGCGTACGTCAGATCTGCGCAGCCCCCAGCGTAGGTATGCAAATCACCCCATGTGCAGTGTTGCACCATGCAAATGAAGGCATATAACGATTCGTGAAGTGGTGCAGGCGTAGCGTAAGCCCACGGAAATGTAAACCAAAAAACACAGTTTACATTATCCCAAACATAACATCGGAGCTATGGAAGAGGGCCAGACCCAGGTATCACAACGTGAACATATGCTAATGGCGAAATACACAGCCAATGGCATAAGAAAAGATGCTCAACATGTAAATAACAACATTTAATGTCATGTCCACAGTAACGCACAGCAGAACCGCAGGGCATGTATGCGGAAGCTGTAACATAAAGAAATAATATAAAAATGTCATAAAATTGCAACGTAATAGAAATCAGGTTTACAGCATAACACACAATGGTAGGCATGGAACACCACAACCAAGGTGCAAGGGTTGCTAAGGGCTTGCGATAGTGTTCGGTGCGGTAACTATGAATTAGTAGTCAATGCCATGCAAATGAGGCAGATAATACAGAATCGCAAATGTCCCGCCGGAGGAAGGTTGTACCATACGGCGCAGCGGTATAACACCGAGGATTGGCTCAGAGGAGATACATGACATCAGCAGAGGGGTGTGCCACTGTAGCTCTAAGCACATTGGAGCATTGCAAATCTGGCCTGTCCGTTGCTAAGCAAAGCTGCAGGATAGGGGTGGGGAGGAATCGTTTAGCTGAGAGCACACATGGTGGCCAAAAGCGCATGTGTACGAGGATGAAAACGTGCCCGAAACCCAGTAATCGGACGCACGCGCCGCAAACAATAGCAGAAACAGGAAGGTCAGGGGAAGAAAAGGAAATGCGGAAGTAGGGTAATTGGAGTACTAATGAGCAATCAACACCAATCAATCCACGAAGGCCAATCGACGGCAGCTGACAAGTACGCTTGCAGAAACCTGCAAAACAGGATAGGGGAGGCATGTGAATGCAAAGAAAGGAGGGGAGGTATTGGATTGCAAAGATAGGAGACCTGACACAGCAGAGCAAAGCAAACCGACAGCAGACCGGCAGTAGCACACATAACGCAAGATACGCCAGGTCCAGGAAAGCACAAATGAAAGTAGGCTGCAGGATGCACGCCAGAAAATGGTAGGTGCAACGCGCAGAAATGTAAAGGGAAGGTCAAGAGGTAATCCACGGCAGGCAAATGTAATTCAACACCAAAGGCACCACAATAGTAGTTCCGGCAGTAAAACACATAACATAACCTGTAGCTACGAACGTACATACACACCCTATGACATCATCGGTGTTCACAGCACAAATAGTATAAAGTGTGTAAGCACCCAACACACACCTGTGTATTCCCAAACACCGCACCATAGGTGTAAACACACGGGGAACTTTTAAAATGTACATGTTGGGAGCTGCCATAGCTGTGATTCATCAGCATGTGTTAGAGACTGACGGTGTTGTGGAGGATGATGCCGACAACCACCACAGGCCTCGGAGGAGAAGGAGAGTTTTCAGACCAAGGGTAACCTACCAGGGGCTACATGACCTGGAGATAGTAGAGGGTTACGGGGTGGACAGGGACATCTTACAGCAAATAGTGGAGCTGTGCCGGCCACGCCTGTGAACCAGAAACAACAGTGGGGAACCCATACCAGTGGACACGAAGGTATGTGTAAGCCTGCGAATACTGGCCACAGGTACCTTTCAAAGGCCAGCTGGAGATATAATGGGTATCTCACAGGCAACAGCATCCAGGGTACTACACCAGTTCCTGGATGCCATGTTACCACATGCCAATGAGCAGATATACTTCCCCAGAACTCAGGAGGAGTTGTCCAGCAATATGCGTCACTTCCACTGTGTGGCACAATACCCGGAGGTACTGGGTGCGATAGACTGCACACACATACACATCGTCACCACCCGGTGAGCAGGGTATGCACTACATAAATCGCAAGGGATTCCACTCCATCAACTGCCAGGTCATGTGCAATGCCCAGGGCACTATCATGGATGTGTGTGCTGGCAGCCCTGGAAGCTACCATGACTCCCAAATCTGGCATGCCTCACAGCTGTATCAGGTATTTGTCAGGGGGGACATCCCACATGGCCATCTCTTGGGGGATGCTGGCTATGCACTGGAGCCGTGGATGATGACTCCCATCAGAAATGCACACACACCCATGCAAGAACGCCATAATGAGGCACACGCACAAACCAGAATCATCATAGAGCATGTGTTCGGGAGGCTGAAATCACGGTTCTGGTGCTTGGATACATCTGGTGGAGCCTTGCAGTACTCTCCAGGCACGTGTGCCCACATCGTTATAGTATGTGCCATGCTACATAATATGATCCTGCGGAAGCAGCTGCAGCAGGGACAAAATGGTGAAGGCCCTCATAGCCCACCGCAATTGCCAAGGCCAGTACAGGCACAGAGGGATTCAGACCATGAACACACTGTGCCAGCCCCAGTAGGCAGACGGAGGCGTGCCCAATATGCCTACGCCTTGGCAAAGAGGGAATGTATAGCACATACACTGACCATTTAGGCCCCTACAGACTGACACCTCTCCACCTGCACACACAGTAAAATGGATGGCACACAAACATAACCACCTGTAAATTGTAATTTATAGGTGGCCCAATGTGTGACTCCTACATAGGCAGCCCTCAGACATTGTAAACACAACAGCCAGTGCAACACGGAATGCCAACACCTGAACAGTACATGAGTCATACAGCATATGGTGGTGCTGTGTGCCTGTCACGTTCCCCGCCAGATATATATCTATATATATATATATATATATATATATATATATATATATATATATATATATATATATATATATATGTACACATATGCATATATATAATACAGATAGAAAGGGCAATAAAGGGATATATGGTGATATAGATGGATTCAGCGATATCTGCAAATATGATAGATAGTTCAACGACATTCGTAACATCTTGGAGGTACAAATAAATAGGATACCGCCAACCATGGAATGTGTAACATACCGACATACGTAACCACGAGGCTGAAAGACCGATAGAACACAGTACCAGAACAGTACATCCGCGAGTAATAGTATGATGATATGAAGGGACAGTTAGTCACCACTGACGGTGTCGCGGTCCACGTAGGTACTGTGTTCAACTGTGTCTGTGAGTGCCGTAGTCTGTGTAAGTGTGCATTGAGGGTGCTGTGTGCATTTCTGTATGACTGTAATGTGTGTGTGTGTCCGCAGCATGTGTATGTTGGTGCCAAGTCAGAGGCAGACCAGTATGGTAGGTGTGGGTATAGCTAGCCGTAGGCATATGGTTACTACCTGTACCACAGTAGGAGGGACATCCCCACCCTGGGCAGGTGTGTCCTGACATAAAACAGTACAAAGGGCAAATGTCCGAGATGGTAGGACATAAATATGTCCCATATATAATGTAACAGTCGTATGTAATAGTTATGCCTGTATGTAAGAAACTTAAATGTTACATGCAATATGATAAGTATCCAAAGTCACAACAATAGGTATGTAGTGAGGATAAAAGTATGTGCTACCTGTGTACTGACCATGGCTACGTGTTGGCCTGTAAACACTGCTTTGTGTCCCGCAAGTGTCCAACAATGACCATATGATAAGGTGGCAACCCATGGCAAACAGGCTCTTTTAACAACACAACCACAATGACTGCAAATATCTGGGACAGAAATACAAGGGATAGCTGTCACCTACACATATCCCCTGATATATCGCTGCAATTACGGAGGTATACAAGTAGCAAGCTCACCTGCAGACGATATAGAAACCAATTAACAATGGCCCAATGTACAATCCCATAACATAAGTCTACTAACTGTTAGCTCTCTAATCAGGGATGGAGCCCACACACATATATACGGATTATGTAGAAATGCAAGGCCCACAAACCGTATATGTTACATACAACCACCGACATCCCCCACACTAGAAACTAAAGCAATACAAACTGTAATAGCAGCACAAACATCCAGTCAGTCAATTACATCTGCAGAACCCTCGACATACCATGTGAGAGACACAATTAAAAGCGACATGCAAAATTGCAGGAGTTGTATAATGGAACAAACAGCCATGTTACAGGTATTGATTGCAATACTCCATTAACAGACGTCGGGATGACAGGTACACCCACATGTTGAACCAAATACTCTACCTGTCACACACAATCCACGGGGGACATGAATCCAAACTATACTTGTCTCCATGCATAGCAGTTGCAGTTACTCATAACAAAACACAATACAGACCGTCTCCCCGAAGGTAGGGCAAATAGGCAACGCCCAAGTGGAGAATCCAATTATACCCCACTGTCGCCGCGTAATTGGCGAATGGAGTAGCTGCACAGCTGATATGCAAGTAATTAGTCACTCAGGAACACCAATTGGTGGGAAGAATCCACATGTTTCAGGTATCGACGTATATAAGGATGACTTGCCAGACATTCAAACCGTATGCTCATACCGAAAAACAGTTGAAACACTGTGAGAGAGATAGAAATGAAACGCCGTAACGACAACAAGGTATGTAGAACGCCCGATATGTAAGGTTATGTATAGCATGATCTGTATTAATTAGTTTTAATGTATGTATAGCCTGGTTTGTATTAATTAAATGTGTCCGCAATGCATAAAGTGGGGAAAGGTATTGATGTAGTGATGTCTTGCTGAGCATACTAACGCTTGTAGAATCTGTGCGTCCAGCAGTGGGACACAAGGTACACAGCACAGACACCAGAAGGGATGCTACATGAGGCCATTAAACAGAACAATGCCATACAACCCGCCGTCAGTGGTAGGGTATGTCCAACAAGGATGTGCCATAGCAGGGGATAGTATATGTTGATATACTGTCACAGCACGCATGTATATGGGTAAATAACGTTAATGACATATGTAAGGTGGTCCCGCTGAGCAAGTATGCTTTGCATTATGGGATACTATGTGAAATATGTGTAATGTATAGTATTATAGGTAGATATGACAGATATTCTACACAGCATAACAGGCATATCATGCATACCACAGGTATTGTCTATTGGTATGTACAATAACAGGATATATATGGCCTGTAGGTATGGGACATAGTAATAGCATGATAGATAATCTAAATGGAAGGGCTACCAAGTAACCATGCACAAAGGACATGTAATAGCTGCACAGGTGCATAGTGGGGTACTATGCAGTCTGTCAAGTCCATGTGTAAGCACAACTACAGTGTTCACAATAGTGGCACCTCTCCAGGGTAGTGTCCTGTGAAGAGCAGAGCCAGGTGTCACCTGCAACACTGCACAGTACAGCCACTGCAGTGATCCCAGGCCTACATGTGTCTCCCAACCACCAAGGGAGGTATCACATGAACAGTGCTACTGAGTGTCCCTGCGTGATGTACAGAGGACTTATGTTCCACAGCATGGTGAGTGTCCTGTTTGGGAATGTAACTCAGAAGCACATCCCACTCATTGTGGCGTGTGTGCACATATCCATGAGCATGTTGCTCACAGTGGCCTCTGCTTATGTTGTGTATGAGGAGTATATCCATCAATAATGTTGTGGACATGGGCCCTGTCTGATCAGCAGAGGTCACCCCTGAGTATGTAGTATGCAAATGTGTACAGATGTGGTGTCTGTAGTGCAGCCGCATATTTAAACTGTCAGAGCTCAGTAAACGTCATGGCATGTTAATGTTGTGGCATGTAAAGCTGTAGCTGTTGTGTAAGGTACACCCTAAATGGGGTGGTGTACCCTTGAATGTGTGTAGATGTCTTGAGTTCAGAGGTACAATGGGTGCCTATGTACTAGTTACACACCAAGTACAGATAGGTGTGGCCACTTAGGAGGATATCCACGCCACAGTGGCAATACGGTAACCACAGGAGTGGGTGCGACATATGTGTGTACTGCAAACATGTACAATGTGATATGTATGTAGGGGACTACCATCCATGTGATAGTCAGTGGGTGAATGGTGTAATGCAAAGGTGATGTGCATGCACCTTGTGTCATGCAGCTTGATGCCATGATAGTCATATTATGTATCTGTCACAGCGACACCCGTATGGTTGGAGTCAGTATCAGCTGGTGGAGCAATCATGGTGCTTGGTATGTAGGGGTTCTAAAGCTAGGCAGGGAAAGTCCCCTGTGCCAGCCTGTTCCACAGGGAAGCATATACTTAACATGAGGGGCCCTATGACTGAGGACTGTGGTAGGGCAAAGTACCTGACATGTAGTAGGTACTATGGTATGCTGGCCTCACTGTGTGTCCTGTCCATGAGCCACATAGCATAACGTCCTGAGCCACAGGGTACGATGTGCAGGTGGATGTGTATGTTGTCAATACCAGAATGGGGAATGGTGCTGAAAGGCAATGAGAGGACAATGTAGGATGTGTGGACTCCCGTACCATCAACAACTGCCCTGGTAACTGTATGAAAGGAGTCCACCATGTGTAGGGGCCATGCTCTGGCCTTAACAAGCCCAACCCTGGTGGCAGCAGAGGACGGGAGACCAACAATGTCTCTGAGAATGACATCCTTGACAATGTGCCCCATAGCCATGCAGAACAGTCCAGTCAGGTGTTTAGGACTATAGTCCCACTCGTGCAATGCGGTGCCACCTGTGTGTAGTGTGATAAATGCTGCTGTGTGCCATTCAGGGTCTACAATGTCTGAAACAAGGCTATTACTGAATATGGTGGCCAAGTGGGGAGACAAGTAATTCAGAGGTTGGTGGACATCACAGCCTGGGACGTTGGAAGGTGACATGGGGCCAGTGTCCCAGGACACATAGAATGTAGGTCAGTACTGTGTAGGTGTGACCACAGGGACACCACAATGTTCATGTATGGATTGCAGCCCTGTAGTGAGTGAGAGGGTGTACTGTCAGCATTGAATCCATCCTCCAGCATGCTGCAAACAATACCTGGGTCTGCAATGTTCCTGAGTGACTGTTGTATGTGACAGCAGATGTGGGTGTTGCCATCGAATACTGACGTACCACCATAATGCCTGGTGGTACACCCCGGAATGTGTGGCAGTCATGTTTAAGTAGTTAGTCTTGGAGTATGTGATGAGGGACCCTGTGGCACCACCACGGCTGACCAGTGAGCCACCCCACACATGGGAATGTACACCACTGTGCAACAGCCTACACCTGTTTTTGTACATCATATGTCCATGGAACATGACCACCAGAGTGGCATCTGTTATCTGGTGTGTACCATCGTGGCTCTGTGTGGAATAGCATGATCCATGCAGTTGTGTACATGCTAATTAAGTGCACTGGGGTATGTGTCAGCATTTGTATGTGCATTGTCCATCTGCACGGGTGTCATGATGTTAACAACCGCTGTCAGCAGACATCTGTAGTAGGTGTAGTAGTACACATGTACTGTGTATGCTGTGATGGGTGTGTTTCCGGGGTGTGGCTAACAAGGCAGATTAGCATATGTTTGGAATACACCAATGAGGGGATAACCCCAGGTGTGTAACACCAGTCACATGGTGGTAGTGTTCATGCCAAGGGTAATGTAGGTCTTGGAGGTGGTGTGTATGTGTTGATCCAGCAGAGTGGAGGGTATGACTCATGGATATGTCGGTACATGAGTGGCTATCCCAGTGAAGTGTGGGGTAGTGTCAGTCACACATCAGTAGTAGCTGAGGCCCACTGTCCACTATACCACCATAGAAGGTATGTTACCCGTGGGGTATGATGTTGACTCTGTCGCTTGTTACAATGTGTATAGCGGTCCCGGACACAGTTAGTTGCACATGGAGCACCTCTGATGCATTGTGCTAAGCAACTTTCCAGGATGTGTGCAAAACATAGTGGGATATGGGAACCCCTCAGCTGTGGGTGTGCCGGTCCAGGTATGTGCCTGGAAGGTATGGTCCGTCTATAACCTGTCATTGCAGGTGTGCTCTGCAGAGCCTACAGGCAGGTCCCAGTCACTGCAGAGATGTTGGAGTGTTGCATTATAAGGTGTGCCTTGCCTGCGTGCGTCACAGGGGAAGATGCAAGCAGTGTGTCACATGACCCCATGTCGCGCATGCCAGTTACTGCCCTGCCGGTGACAGTTATTGGAAACTGTGCAGGACAGGCAGTATAGCAGCAGCAAGAGCCTAGCATGTGAGCTGTACTCCCAGGGCCGACAGGTGCAAGTCATCTGTGCCACAGCATTGTGTTTGACCAGGACAGTCATAGCGGACAGATACCACATGCCTGTGGAATGACAATAGGAGCATAGGCAACTGCTGGAGTGACACAGTCAGTCATTGTACAGTGGTATCGTGTCTGGACGAATGCAAAATGCTCCTCAGGGCTAGGCCCACACCCTCAGGGCTATAAGACTGGTGAGCTATTGCATGTCCCTGCACACGTAGTCTGTGAATTGGCATCACAGGGCAGTCACACTAACATGGCGAATGACAGACATATCGTACCTGGTGAGGTGTGGCATGGGTGCATAGGTTATGTTGCAGAAGCAGTTACCCAACAGCAAGATGTAAGCGACTAACGCCTTGTGTAGCCTGCTGTATGGAACTGCAGTGTGACACCCTACAGAGTCAGCTATGACTGGTGTGTTGTGAATGTTATAACACACTATTGGCTGTATGTGGTGGGCACACATGAGTCTGTGGGCTATAAGCTGGTGATGTTGTCTTCCATGATGGGGGCTACCTCTGGTGCCTACAGTGAGTATGGAGACGTACTGCACAGGTTGCCCTCGAAGGTGTGGCCAGTGGTGTAGATTATGTGAAACTATGTGATGGGTGGGGTGTGTTGCAAATGTTACACTTCCCCAAATGACTGTCATGTGCAGTCAGGGTTGGCAAAAGCATTACCCCCAGCCATAGCTGTCAGCCTCCTGTCCCCAAAATGAGGAACATTAGCCCTCATACAGTGTGACAAATGGGCGAAACGTGGAACACTTACAACTGACTTACTAACAGCATCAACTAGGAAGGGCATATGATGGCTAAAATAGGCTGGTCGTACGTATAAAACAGATATTCCAATGAATTACTATGATTCTCATCTATCTAGCCATGGCTAGCAGGTAAACTATGTACAACAATGAATGTGTGACAGACCCTTCCAATGTGGAACCTTGAGGAACATGCACCATTTAGAACCCCAAATGAGGTACGTTCCTCGTAATGAGGTACACCTGAGAGCTATGGGCCCAGCACGGCTGCAGACGTGCATCCCCCACAGGCTGTAGTGCCGTATGTTGGGAAGTGAGCATTGAATGTGTACATGAGACAATTGCTCTATTGCCACATGTATGACATATCCCTCATATAGACAGGCAGTAGCACTGGTACGTGACAGTTGGACATGCCTGCATATACAACCATGTCCCACAGTATATGTGTGTTATGTGTGTACAACAGCTGTCATACCTTAAGCAAGCTGGGAAGTGTAGGACAGCCAGTGTACCTGTGGGAAATGGTGTGGAATGGGCACTATAGTAATCATTAGCTCATGACATGCTCACATGTTCTGAACAAGTGCCTAGCATGACCATACAATACAGCTAGGGTGTTGGATAATATCAACCCACAAGTGGTGATGACAGTTATTTAGGTTGGCACCGCACTATAACCCTGCTGAGTATGGTGTGCATGTCCATGAACCATTAGCACTGTAGATGTTAGCAGTACAGATGTACAAGATAGCACGGATATTTGATTACAAATACCTTTAAATGTCACAGGTGTGTTCCACCAGTGGCCTGTTGACAGACCCACAACTACAAAAGGTGCAAGAGTGACATGTGCACAGCACATCTGTGCCAGATACAGTAGAACAGGGTTAATGTGTTGTACCCCACCCTCATTGTGGCCCATACCACACACACAAATGTTAGGCATCTGTGTATGTAAGGCTGTGAATGGCCATGATCTATCAGTTTAGCTGTGTCAGTGTTGTGAACAACATACAGAATGGGCTGTGTGTGTGAGGTGTGTGACATATGTGCACAGTCTGATGGATGATACCAGCAGTGTCACCGCTAGGTGAACATCCCTGTACCCATAAACTGCTACCTAGACTGTGGTCAACATTATGGACACTGTGTAAGGGATGGTGCTGTGCAGTGCACCCCCGACATGGTGACGTCTCCAGGCCCCTTAGGTAGTCATCTGAGGTACCCATGTCATGTCAGGGTGCCATCCATGAGCACGGAGATCAGTGGCCAGGCATATACAGCACTGTGGTGACCAATATTGGATCACATACCACCTGTAAGGGGTAATGGCTATGCATGGATGTGCGATAACAGCCTTCACAATCCACACCTCCACTATGCAGCATGCCGTCTACCTTGCAGAAGGACATTTGCTACACCATGATGATGGACATGCTACATGTCCATATCCTGATCTATATGACATATGTCATGGACAGCCACCCTCCTAATACTAGGATCGCCACAGGCTGGACAGATCCCTGTGCCATATATGTGACATACACCCGCCATACCATGCAACCCTGTCCATCAAAGCTGGAGATGTCATCCCAGTCATACATGGTGTGATGGCCGCATGGTAGATGTACTATCAACTGAGTGGATCAGTAATGTGGCACTGATGCAGCTTGCGGTGGCACAATGGCCGTCTGTAACAGTGTGGAAACCGTGCCTGCACATGCTATGGTTGATGACCATCCCTGCGAATGTCGTCTGACTATCCATTGTCCCATGTCTATCACATGTGTAATACAGGTAATCCGTGTCAGGATGTTGAACAGTTGTACAGTGCTGTGTAGATGTATATGGCAAAACACATGCATGTACAGGTGTCCATGCGTATGTGTGCATTGTCACTGCTCAAGTCCATTCCGGCTGTGTCTGTGTTGATATGTGACATATACACAGCATCCAGGTCAACAGTAGTATCGTGGACACATCGAGGCATGTGCAGATAGGTAAGAACACAAGTGCAGGCAAATAGACATGCCCACAGCAAGACAGCATTTACATGGAGTATGAACACTGTAATGAGGTGACACACATATATGGTGATGATATCCAATGCATAATGGGTGTGACATGTGTGACACAAACACATCAGTCGTGTCAGTGTCATGGTGCTTTGCAAAGATAACTGTGCAGATGCAGTAGATGTCATGGAATTGTATGTGCAGCAGTATATCTGTACATCTCTGAAACTGTGACCTGTCACCATCATTATGTTTTACAGATAATGCCCCGTACATGCCTCCCAGCATACACCCACCAGGAGGATGATGTCCTCATCCCACAGCTCCATGACAACTATGACTTGTTGTTCAGCCATGTGCCACAGCATGCCCAGCAGCGGGGTGACCTGTGGCAGGATCTACGCAGGCGGGTGAACGATGAGGGTGGACATAACCGCACCTACCAGCAGGTGCCCAGACACTGCATGGACCTGATACGACATGCAAAACAGCGTGTCACTGCAATCGCCAGGGAAGAAGGTGGAACAGGTGGTGGGCCACCAACCCAGCCCCCACTCACACACACCAAGGAGTTACTGGCCAGTCTGGGGACACCCAGGGAACAGCATCCAGAAACACTAGCTGCCATCGTGGAGGTGGGTGTCTCCCAACCAATGAGCCTGGAGTTGCCTGGTAAGTCAGTAATGCACATATGGCTATTATATCCCATGTAGTTGCATGTGTCACTGTACATAATGTAAAGTAACAACATATGCCAGGTATGTGGACACACATGCTGCATACTACAGTATGCTACGTTGTGTATGCACACATGTGCATACTATATGCTATTACACAGGTGAATGTGTGCACATGCACAGTGCAACCTGTGGTTGTCATACCGTCATGGATAATGTTCATACTGGTGTGTCACCCCTATACAGGTACCTCTGGCGTGCCGCACAGACATGGGTCCATTGCAGGTGAGACTGTCATCAGTATCAGGCATGTTACAGTGTAGATCTATTTGCCATGTGGCCAGTTAACACTTGCACACCTGATGTTTGTTCCAGTCACGATATGCAGGTCGCACCACCATGCATTCACACATGCCACCCATGTGCAATATATTCACGTAATGATACACAGACTTGAAACCACAGTACTTGTCATTGCGACATGTGTGGTCAGCTGTGCATACAACGGTGGAGGTGTTCTACAATGGAGGCATATGTAGTATGCATTGGAACAACATGTGTGGTACGCACACAGTATCACACAGTGAGCTGTGATATGGGCAGCCCGCAAGTGTCACCATTGTGTCATATGCCCCTGCATCGGGTGCACACATTGTGATGTGCCACCTGACATGTCCCAGACATGTAGTGTTCTGTCTGCAATATTGTTACACTATCACATGACCTATACCCCACATACCAAACATACAACCCGTTGTCTGCATAGACCTGTGGAATGTGACATATCTGACATGTATGGGTGTATGTCATATGGGACCACACAGACATGTGGAGAAGATGCCCATCACACACAATTAGCCACCACATGTGCACACATGGCCATGGGGGATGGCCAGAGACATGTAGCCACACAGTACATGGGATGTGTAATCACCCTGTTGCACATTGTCCACACATGGTCCAATTATAGCCTTAGTTGACCGATTATGCAGTTGATGTGGTACAGTGGACAACCTAAAAGCCTGTGCACATCTACTGGAGGTGTCATTGAAGTCTACCATATACGATCTGTCGAACATCATGACTGTGTTGCAGTTATGGCTATGCAATGTGTACATATTATGCATTCTACAGCAACATACATGCCTCATGTTGCCATGCAATGGCACAGTGTCTGTACTTCACACTGTATAGCAATGTAGATGGCTCACACTACCCTCCCGTGCTCATGCACATTTGCTAAACATGCATTCTATCTGTAGGGCATACACACAACACTGCAATGTGAAGCCCATTATTTGCTGTACATGTGTCAGGACACCATTGTGTCAAACATGTATGCATGTTAATGCACATGTCAGCAAATTACATGTCAAGGTCACGTCAGCCATGTGTACTGTTATCCTGTTCTGGGCCACATGGTGTATCACGGGGATGCATGCATACTACCATGATTGTGTGAACTGCATGGCTACTGATATGACACCTGCTTGCTGTAGTGTGCACCCCAGGGAGGTATGCTTTCTAACACTATTAATGTCTGAGCTGCATGCCGTCTGCTCTACCGCAGGCATGCTGCATGCCATCTGACAAATCACATGCATGGTGTGTCTGTGTGTGTCTGTGTGTGTGTGTATGTGTCTGTGTGTGTGTGTCTGTGTGTGTGTGTGGTTGTCTGTGTCTATTGTACTTTACAGTATTTCTTTGCATTCACAGGTGATGTAGGTGCGTTACCCTCCTGCGGTCCATCTGATGTTAGTGTCCCCACAGATACTAGCGGTGATGAACATATGCATGAGGTACAGGCAGGGTTTTCAGGGGCTGAATCTGTGCCAATGGTTACCATCCCAGCTATGTCCCCCTCTTCCCCGCACACAGTTCTGCTGCCAACACATACCGCATCACCGGTGGCCATAGAGAAAGAACAGTCAGCGTCTGTTGGCGTGGAACAGGAACGTGTGGCGGCTACAGAAGGTGTGTCTACACACCATGGTGTCAGTGTAATGACTGCAGATGTGCCACACAGGCATGTGGCCGGTGCTGCTCGTAGGAGGACCTCTGGCAGACATGCACCTACAGGACAGAGCGCAGCAGCTGGTATCACCAGACTCATGTTCCAGACTGTAATGGCGGCACAGGCACGTGCTGAACGGCAGAACAGAGAATGGCAGAGACTGCAGAGGGCTGCTATCCATACCCTAAATGACAACATCCAGGCACTGGCAAATGCTCAACAGCCGATTGCTAATGTTCTGGATAGGCGACTAGGTGAAATGGTCGGAATCCTTGACCGAGGCATGGCAATCCGCGAGCGGGAGCTGTCTGTGCTGGAACACCTGGTAGGAGTGAGGCGTAGGCCACGTGGACGTAGGCCAGCAACACCACCTAGTGTAGGTCGACGTGAGCGTGCCACCTCACATGCCCACTCCCATAGTGCCGGTAGCAGTAGCAGTGCAGCTGCTGCTGCGCTGTCAACACCAGGACATAGCAAGCCACATGGTTGTGGCCCTGGACGGTCTCAGCGGGGACATGTTTCCAGCGGACATGTGTCGTCGGACAGTAGCCACTCTGTACCTTCACCTGGTAGTGCCCGTGCAACCCCAGGCAGGCACAGGTCACGTGGCCATGGACGGACACAGTGAGCTGTACATCCTGCACTATACAATCTGGGGTTATACCCTGTGTAGGCATCACAAATGCCAGAACTGTGTACACACATACATGCACAAAGCAAACACAACTGTAGAGCTCCACAACATCCACACGCATTCTGCACAGACATGTCCAGTCAACTCACTGGCCTTTACACACACACATGATGTTATCCATCGGTGCAGCCTATGCCCCTGGCAAACATATCACCCTGTGCATATGATGAAGCCTGTGCCGCATCCCTGTCATCCACACTATCGGTGCAGGGTTATGCACAAATATTCTGATGCACAGGGTGAACAGCATAGTGAGAGGTGTATGTAATACCTGTGTATGCATAGTGAGGGATGTGTATGTTGCAGTGGTTGTGTGCAGCCTATGCCCCTGACAAATATATCACCCTGTGCATATGATGAAGCCTGTGCCGCATCCCTGTCATCCACACCATCGGTGCAGGGTTATGCACAAATATTCTGATGCACAGGGTGAACAGCATAGTGAGAGGTGTATGTAATACCTGTGTATGCATAGTGAGAGATGTGTATGTTGCAGTGGTTGTGTGCAGCCTATGCCCCTGGCAAACATATCACCCTGTGCATATGATGAAGCCTGTGCTGCATCCCTGTCATCCACACCATCGGTGCAGGGTTATGCACAAATATTCTGATGCACAGGGTGAACAGCATAGTGAGAAGTGTATGTAATACCTGTGTATGCATAGTGAGGGATGTGTATGTTGCAGTGGTTGTGTGTGAATACTGAGTTGTGTATGTGACATAGGTTGTGTACTGTCGACATGCACCAGTCACACCATGTAGTGCAGGTGCAGCATGCATTGTGATGTGTTCACGGTATGTGTCTCGGTTACATCTGTAGCACCATGTTGGTTGTGATACCCTGGTTCCCTCATATGGTGTACTTGCATGTGCCTACAGGTAGCAGTGTTTGCAGTCCCCCACGTTTAACTGTGGAGTACACACAGGCACGTCTGGCAATATCAGCATGCTACATGTACCTTCATCCTGACTGTTGGACACACAAACATGACACAGATGTCCACACATATACTGCACCTGACACATGTGGTCGGTGCCAAAGGCTACACTGGACAGAGACGTGACATACATAGCAGGACACATTACAGGTATGGTGACATGGTGCAGGGGTTGTACACAGCGGCCTGGCCAATGATGATGTGAGATGTCACTTGGTAGCTGGAGGCCACACTGTGCAGCAGTAGGACCCTGTAACAGTAAGTGAACATGGCCGCAGTCACAGGGTGTACACCACTATAATGCACACCCCATAGTGTGCAACTGGGGACCCTTGCCTTTGTGGTCATCACCCTCACAGTACTATGCACCCACACAATGTGTCACAGAGAAGGGACATGCACAGGTAGCCAGTATGGCTGGGACCTATGACATCAACAGGGTTGCGCAATGCATCACCATTACGGGTTAGTCAACACGTGGGGCCAGTGATAATTTCCCACCGTATATTAGCATACACACTCACACCAAGAACCAGACATACATACAGACACATACACACTGTGGTGACGACACATGTGTATACGGACAGCCGATGTGTGTGATGCACCTCACCGGTGAACGTCATGCTTCCCACACTAACGTATGTACAGTTCTCTACAATGGTGTACAGGGATGTGTAGCAACTGGGACATATTCCCGTGATATGTGGCATCCCTGGTCACACATTCGGACACACATGGCAGTGCTGGGAATGATACTCCAGCCATATGATGACACGTTTGATGGACATGCAGCGGTATTGATTGCATTATGTGTACCAACGCTATATCTGGCAAATGTGCTGCTATATACACATGAGAGGGTGTAGGTGTTACAGGTGCCATATGACATATAGTTGTTAACACCTGACCGCTGTGTATGCATTATGTCAGCACCGTCACGTAACAGCGACATAGCGTACAGTTAGCACATGGCATGATAGGATGGTGTGTGACACAACTGTGAGCCACCCCCTGCACACATACATCTAGTCAGGTGGTTCACCATGTTATGTACACACATCCCTCCATACGTGCTGTTTGTATGTCACCGTATACAGATGTCAATGATGGGTCTGCATTGCGTCTGCATGTCGTAGGTAGGTGCAACTATGTTACGGACATCGGCCACTGCACATGCATGTTTGCTGCATGCACAGTACAGATGTCACATGTGTCTTCTGTTGCCATGTTTGTATGCATTGCTATTGTTGGACATGTCTGTTGACATACATAACACATGGACTGCGGTATGATATCACGGGTGTCACAGGCGACCAGTACAAGGGTATGTGTCCCGGTCAACACTGCTACCCCCTGTAGTGTGAGCATTCAACAGACATGGGCCCACATTCAATTCGCGTGTGTAGCACTGATTAGGCCAGTGTTATGCACGAGGTACATCAAAGGCCATGTATGTATGTGTTGTGTGTGCATTCCATGCACACATCCACACAATCACATGTATGACATACCCAGACGTGTGTTCATTGGTGTACAGCAACAGTCAGGTGTCACAGCTGTGTAAGGGCCATGGTATGTCTTGAGCCGACCTGTTCATGTATACTGGTATCATTGCAGTGCATAACACCTGTTGGATCCCTGTTGGTACGTGTGTAGCCCAATGGTCATGTGTCACATGGTGTTGGACCGTAAGGCTGTGTAGTGCTGCACCAATGACATGGTGCTGACTTGACAGCTACAGTGTACACTGCAGTGTGTACATGTGTGACCTGCACCTGTGACAGCTGTGATGGCAGCTGTGTGTGTACAGGTCACTGCATGTGTGACCGCCCTGTGCGTGAGGGCAGTTATGCCTTACTGTGCCCTTCTGTGTGTACACTCCATCTGCATGCAAGATTGCCCTTTGCAACAGCTAAGTGTGTGAGCATGCCCAGTATGCCGTTGTGTAGATGGACACACAGTACATTCCACACTGCGCCCCTCCGTGATTAGACTCCGTGTGCATGCAAGATGGCCCTTTGCAACAGCTAAGTGTGTGAGCATGCCCAGTACGCCGTTGTGTAGATGGACGCACAGTACATTCCACACTGCGCCCCTCCATGATTAGACTCCGTGTGCATGCAAGATGGCCCTTTGCAAATGCTAAGTGTGTGAGCATGCCCAGTACGCCATTGTGTAGATGGACACACAGTACATTCCGCAGTGCGCCCCTCCGTGATTAGACTCCGTGTGCATGCAAGATGGCCCTTTGTAACAGCTGTGTGAGCATGCCCAGTACGCCGTTGTGTAGATGGACACACAGTACATTCCACACTGCGCCCCTCCATGATTAGACTCCGTGTGTATGCAAGATGGCCCTTTGCAAATGCTAAGTGTGTAAGCATGCCCATTACGCCATTGTGTAGATGGACACACAGTACATTCCACACTGCGCCCCTCCGTGATTAGACTCCGTGTGCATGCAACATGGCCCTTTGCAAATGCTAAGTGTGTGAGCATGCCCAGTACGCCATTGTGTAGATGGACACACAGTACATTCCACACTGCACCCTTCCATGATTAGACTCCGTGTGCATGCAAGTTGGCCCTTTGCAACAGCTAAGTGTGTGAGCATGCCCAGTACACCATTGTGTAGATGGACACACAGTACATTCCAAACAGACGTGTGATACTAAGCGTGTGGGCATGGCCATTGACATCCTGTACAGCCATGGTGGTCATCCAGGCACCAGATGTCCAATTTCAATGTCACGATGGATGCCTACATTGAACACACTTGTTGCTCTCTCGAAGGGTGTACTGTCTGTGGCGCATCCTGTATCTATTCAGTGTTGTTGTGCTCCGTAGATATTTAGTTGGCCTGTTGACAGCACTGGCGTGTTTGTGTACGTCTACCTTGGGACGGTAATATGCTTTCAGACCGCTCACTCTCTAAACATTCCCTATCGGCATCTTTGCCTTTGCGGATGATGTCACCCACCTAGAAGTATGCCTCTGGGAGTGCTGTGTTCAGTAATCTCGGTAGTGCCTTCTGTAAATGCGTAATGCTGTAGTGTGTTAGAGTAGGTAGGTGTGTGTTCAACTTCCGGCCCTTCCAAGTGTGTGTGTGTGTGTGTGTGTGTGTGTGTGTGTGTGTGTGTGTGTGTTTCCAGCTGCCTGGGGACACAGTAAAGCTTTTAGATGCCTCACAACACATACATTCCCTATCGGCATCTTTGCCTTTGCGGATGATGTCACCCACCTAGAAGTATGCCTCTGGGAGTGCTGTGTTCAGTAATCTCAGTAGCGCGTTCTGTAAATGCATAATGCTGTAGTGTGTTAGAGTAGGTAGGTGTGTGTTCAACTCCCGGCCCTTCCAAGTGTGTGTGTGTGTGTGTGTGTGTTTCCAGCTGCCTGGGGAGACAGTAATGCTTTTAGATGCCTCAAAACACATACATTCCCTATTGGCGTCTTTGCCTTTGCGGATGATGTCACCCACCTAGAAGTATGCCTCTGGGAGTGCTGTGTTCAGTAATCTCGGTAGCACTTTCTGTAAATGTGTAATGCTGTAGTGTGTTAGAGTAGGTAGGTGTGTGTTCAACTCCCAGCCCTTCCAAGTGTGTGCGTGTGTGTGCGTGTGTGTGTGTGTTTCCAGCTGCCTGGGGAGACAGTAATGCTTTTAGATGCCTCACAACACATACATTCCCTATCGGCGTCTTTGCCTTTGCGGATGATGTCACCCACCTAGAAGTATGCCTCTGGGAGTGCTGTGTTCAGTAATCTCGGTAGCGCATTCTGTAAATGTGTAATGCTGTAGTGTGTTAGAGTAGGTAGGTGTGTGTTCAACTCCCGGCCCTTCCAAGTGTGTGTGTGTGTGTGTGTGTGTGTGTGTGTGTGTGTGTGTGTGTTTCCAGCTGCCTGGGGACACAGTAATGCTTTTAGATGCCTTACAACACATACATTCCCTATCGGCGTCTTTGCATTTGCGGATGATGTCACCCTCCTAGAAGTATGCCTCTGGGAGTGCTGTGTTCAGTAGTCTCGGTAGCGCATTCTGTAAATGCGCCATGTTGTAGTGTGATAGGGTAGTTAGGTGTAAGTTTGATTCCCAGGCCTGCCAGGTTTGTGTGTGTGTGTGTGTGTGTGTGTGTGTGTGTGTGTGTGTGTGTGTGTGTGTGTGTGTATGCTCCCGTCAGCCTGGGGACTCAGGTTATGCTTTTAGATGCTTCGCAACACAGATGTATCTTGCTGACGTCTTTTTCTTTGCGGATGTTGACACGCACCTAGTAGAATGCCTGTGTGTCTGCTGTGTTTAGTAATCTCGGTAGCGTGTTCTGTAAATGCGTCATGCTGTAGTGTGATAGGGTAGTCATGTGTAGGTTCGAATACCAGCCCTGCCACATGTGTGTGTGTGTGTGTGTCTGTATCTCTCTCTCTCTCTCTCTCTATATATATATATATATATATATATATATATAATCTATTTTCTGCCCATAACTCTGCTCTTGCATGGACAGCTGCTGACTGTTTCATGTATCGCATATTTGCATAGCTTTCACATACCAATGGGGTATGTTGCAACTCCCAACATTGTCCATGCAACGTCCGTGTTACTGGCGGTGTTACACGCCCTTACAGGCGTTTGCTGTTTATCTTGGCAGACATCTATCCTTGCTGTACTCTCACTGTACTCGTACACGCCGGAGGCTTCATGTATCATGGCCTAGTTTTGATGTGTGTATGTCTATTTGTGCTGTGTGCATGGCTCTGGGTATGTCCCACTATCATCATTTGTAAAGGTGACAGCCCTATAGGTTCTTCATGTACACTGCTGTGTCATTTGACATGTCAGCACATACCTGCGGACAGTACTGGACGTCCTACTGCAGCGCATTTCATACCATCTGCGTTATCTTGCAGTCGATATTGCTGTTTCCTCACACATGGATCTGTTTCTGTTCATACCACTCCACCTCCTAGAGCAAGTTGCTGGACAAGGCCTTATCTGATAGTGGGACACATAGGGGCAGTATTGACATGTTGCTCTTACAAACGTAGATAGTTGACACAATAATAGGTTTTGCATTAGTATGGCTTTTCTGTCGGATTTGGTGTCTTACTCACATGTTTGTCATTATTTCATGTCTTCAGTTATCATGAAAGTGCCAGAATGTTACTGTTGTTACGTGGAACACACCAAACATATGAGGCAGAACTCTGCACATTCTGCGTAAATCAGTACAGCTGCGGAGTATGTGTCTGTAACAAAATATCAGCTTTCTGACACCAATACACACACTGTATGGCGGCATCACAGGCCACATGCCATTACATTTATATTGCAGGACACACCCACCCAGACAGTTGTATTCCTCACACAGGCCACCAGCTGCTTATCCACACTAATTGGTCTATCATGTACCGTATGTGTGCGCCGGTATTTGCGCTTTCCGTCAGTAGCAGAGCTCACGTACGTGTCTGGGGGACTGAACATTGTTATGGTGACACTGCATGACACCCTGAGGGACACATTACTTTTGTGTCTATTAACCTTCCACATTGACATTCACAGGGCATACGTTGTCATTCACATTTGTCGGAGTACATGCGTGTGTCTTGTACATGTTTTCTCATTTGTCCTGATGTCTTTCTTCTCACCTGTCCACCTAGTATCACTAGTTCTGTACATGTATTTTGGACAGGTTACCTTCATACCCCTAACCTGTACACATTATGGGTAAATGCCCTGACGCTTGACCTTGTTACATTTGTCATAGTGATGTGCCTTTCTGGTAAATTGCTGGCAAGGCATTACGGACTGTGCGGTAGATAATACTGACTGACATTTCCATTACATGATTAGTAACACTCATAACATCCATATTCATGGGTACGCCAGTATTCTCACAACGTTCTGACTTTGTCTGGGGTATATCTAATATAGTCCCTATTTGTATTTCATGTACTATGCCTTAGTGCAGCTGTGTTATTCTGACAGTTTGCCAGTTATGGGTACCATCTTGGTCGTACGCATGTCCATCCATGATAATCGCCTACATGACACTGATATAGGGCCCTACATATTGCCAAAATGGTTTCTGCAATATCCAGTGGATGGTTTGCCCCATTATTGAGAATATAGGTGTGTGCTATACCCACATCACTCCCACGGGGCGGGCCTACGAAATCCCTGCCAAACAACACCTAGGCCCATTTCTGCATACCCATGATTCCCATACCTGACAGCCCTCTACAGTACCCATTACACATGTTTAATATGTGCGGTACTGAAGTGTGGAGACACTTATATGCACTCCCCACTCTCCGGATATCAGTTTGTACGTCATACATTCTATCGACACATGTGTCGTCACCCTTGCACCTGATACTGTTGCATGTACAGCTATTTCGTATTTGCTGCGGTCACTTCTTTTGCGTCAATGTCGGTTGACACTACGTAAGATTCAATTTTTGGAGTCCTGCAATGGACACCTATCTGCATGATTAAGTGTAGAACTTGCTGGACTGTCACTTTCTGGCCAATGGTTTGGAATGCTGTGGTTTATTCACCTTTCCTGCATGTCTGTTTGTCTACCCATATTAGATATAACATCACCTATTTATGTACATATGCCATATCTACAGGACATAAGTCTGTTGTGTATACATATATACATGTACAATCCTCATTTCATAACTTGCTTTGGTTTACGTCTGTGGATTATGTGTATACACATATATCTATATCCATACCATACCTTTCCACTGTACAGATTGTCGCAGAGTGTACAGATGCTTGCCCATTTATCTTCGCTGTGTTTTAAATAAACCTGTGTCTATCTGGCAATGTCGTGGCATTTTATTTGAGACTTACAGTGGGGATTTCTGGTAAGCAGTTCAGGTTACGACTGCATACCCTTCAGAGAATCCATGCTACTGACACACTCGTTATTCTATCCACTTTCTATGTTTGTTCTGGCACATATCTGGTGTTTGTCCCTATTTGTACTGGTAGTTTGCATGGCTTTGTCCGATTTCATACTTTACGAGGTTAACAGGTTTGAGCCATGTATAACTAACATGGGGGAAACAGCATTCATTTACTATACTGTGAGCAGATCACACATGCACAGGCACACTTGCATTTCCTTATTGTGGGTTACGTGCAGGCGCGCATGCATATCCTTATTGTGGGTTACATATGTTTGCTAAGTCTTTGTGCTTATGTGGGCTTTATTACTTGTGACAGTACCAGTAATTATCTGTAATACGGTTAACGGACGTTTGCGAAACACACGTTCACCTTTACATATTTAACTGTCATTACACTTTCACATTATATGTGCTGTAGTCGTTGTTCAACCGGGACTGCATTCATGTTGGCCGGATGCTGTAACCACTATAAGTTTGGTGTTCTGACTCATTTATATGTATACCCATAGTACATAGCTACATTAACATATGCCTCACCGCTTCACTTACGTCACAGGCATCCATTCTCCTGCTGGGAAAAATGCGGTACTACATGTTACACATTCCCTATTCCCTACTGCTCTGGACCCATGCTGCATATTTCATCACTGCAGGGATATTCAGAACCCAAAGGCTTATTGTCCTGACACATACAGGTCTTTAATTGTCAGGGTGTTCATGTGGTGATCTGGGTTTAGGCTTGTCCGCCTGGTGAACGGAACTGCCCTGACCATGTTCAAATGTCAGACAAAGCACATGGACAGGGTTTGTCCATTTTAAACATTTAATCTGTGTTTACAGACACAGGTGTTTGGGAACCTGTCAGCAGCTTATGATGTTGGCAATACATAATATGGGTGGGGGCGGTTACGATACATAATCCACGGTGAGTGGTGTTCCCATTCACATTTGACTATTTCCTGTATTCATTCTTACGAGGGTTATTATTTTGCATATGACTTAACTATGAAATAACTATGGGTATGCAGTAGTACAGTCAACATATGTGACGGCTTGTTACAGTATATATGTACGGACCTCTGTAATACTGGGGACTACCCCACATCCTTCACAACATTTCCTGCTTATGTACATACTATTATTCCGTGAACTTTCGAAGCTTGTGAGAGCAGTAATTACATCTGTCCCTATTTGTCCACCCATCCTTTTAGGCTTTGTCCAGGTTTTGTTGCTGTAATAGGTTGAGAGGTGGTGTTGGTATGTGATTGAGTTGAATATATACTGTCAATAATTCAGTGGGGAGTAGGGTTACCACTTGTTCCTCTTTGCGAGGGGAGGTCCCACTTTGGACAGTTGTGTCCTGCGATGACACCTAAGACATGGCAAATGTCCTGTGATTTTAAGACAATAATATATTTCTTCATTTCTGTACTAGTTGCATGATACAGGTATTTTGTATCTGGTACACATAACTATTATTTGGGATAGCATAAGCTATTCAAATGCTATGGCATTAGCTTTTATCTTGGCATACACATGTAATTCTGTACTTTGCACAGGCCGGGGGTATGTTTTATCCTGCAAATTCTCACATTTCTACAAGGGATGTCCCACCTTGGCCATCTGAACACAGGTGGCAACCCTAGTGGGGTGACCTGCATGGTGAACAGCTTTTCCATCCTGCGTGGTATGAATTGCATGTCTGTGTATAAACTGAACAGTACCGTGACTACACATACATGTTTTGTCCAGATGTGTACAGTAATGGACACCATGGTGTGTAAACAACTCTGAGGTTTCAACAGGTTACTTATCCCACGCGGGATCAACACACATTTTGCCGTAACATTAACGTGCGGGCATTTGGATTTACGTACCTGTGATGGGATGTTTACAAACGTGGGATACATATTTGAAATCCGGACACTGCCTAGGATGATACTTCCTACTACATATGGGGAATACCCGCTATGTGTAGGTGTACGGATGCGCAAGGCTGGTAGCTGGATTTGGTTGACATTCGGACATGGGTGCGGGTTATGTGCTATACAGGGGTTGTTGCGTATTGCATTTGCATGCATGGGTTCTACTTTTGGATATCCCGGTTCCGCATATAGCATCCTATGTGTATGTGACGGTTAGGTTCCTGTTCATGTGTATAGCACATTTTAATATACATATGTTTGTGTGTGTTTTTTATACAATATGGACTGCCAGGTTTCTTTATGGTTGTTATATAGCCACAACTGCCCTGCTGTGTACTATCACTACCACTGTGGGACTGCTGGTGACCATACCCATGGGGCTAGACGTGTGTATTGGTGGCGCGCTGACATGATGCGCTTCACTTCCACTGGGTATAATTTCTGACAGTGCAGTACATTACGGACACGCGATTTTAAATGTCATTTGTTCCATGGACGGAAACTCATATTATGTTGCGTGCATTTCTGTTTGGTTCTCCATTTTGTGTGGCCGGGAACTGTCTTGCATGCTTTGCATACGTTTCATTATCCACGGACACTGATAGGTGCGATTACTATTGCAGGCAGGCTATAATATTCAGCAGTTTAGGTTGCTCATTGCCAGCCGACATTGACACGCCTCCGGGCGCAGCTTAGTAACGCCCCATGCACTCGCGCACGAGTCCTATGCACGTGGATGTGGTAGCGGCGCACCTTCATTAATATGCATATGGTGCTACTACACCATTTATACGCCGCACGGCCGGCGCAGGCCTTACACCGGCCTTGCGTCGAGCTTCATGAATCCAGGGGCATGTCTTACCTTCTACTTCTATTCCTGATAATGTTCCCGATATTCCTAAGGTTGAACATTCATCAGAGACAGTTCCAGTTGCTAAGCCTAATTCTCAATTTTATGTCACACAATTTGGTCATACTTCCAGATCTAGTGTGAAATACACAGCGACTTGGACATAACTGTACATACATACCTAGTTCTGTATAATTGCATGACAAAGAGCTATTTGCATTGTTTGCATGCCAACTGCTGTTTTCAGCATTTCATGGTCTATCTCTCAAAGAGGGAGGATGTAGAACATACCATGTGTGCTGTGTCTAAGAAGCATATTAAGGGCAGAACGTGTATATATAAATAGAAGGCACATGCTATACTCAGTGCCATTTTGAACGTGCAGCCAGAGAGTGAGTATACGAGAATGAAAGCAGTTAGTTGTATATACAGTATAACCACGGAAAGCACTGTGATGAGAAAAGCGGTGCACCGGACAGCTCAGGAACAAATTCAAGGTTTATTAACATAAAACGTAACGAGTATAACAAACACGTTTTTCATCTATAATTCAGACTTCATCAGCTGAAGAAGTCTGAATTTTAGATGAAAAACGTGTTTGTTATACTCGTTACGTTTTATGTTAATAAACCTTGAATTTGTTCCTGAGCTGTCCGGTGCACCGCTTTTCTCATCACAGTGCTTTCCGTGGTTATTAGTGTTTAGTGCACTGTTTGTTCCTTTGACTGTTTATTTGTATATACAGTATGTTACCTAAGTTAAAGTTAATAAAGCTGCGTGAACAGAAACTGCATAGACTTGTCTATTACATTCTGACAGATGAGTGACACTGGGGGATCCAGGTTTTATTTTTACTTTTAAAGGAGACTGTTTTTGTGGTCTGAAATTATCAGAGAAGACACTACACTGGGGGGGGGGGGGGGTGCACTGCTCTTCCATATTAGTGAGGATCAGATTCAGTATGTTTCTGCCACTTGTCAGCGTATTCACAATCTGTTCCAGGGAGTTTGTGTTTACAAAACCCAGGATTCTCTGTGCCTGCATGTTTGGTGCATATAAAGTCACCCATGAATATGGCATTGGGTTAGATGGTGTGTTTGCATTAAGCTTAAATATGTGATTTCCGGGTCTATATCAGAAGACTGAGTGGAAAAAATATTGAACGGCAAAACAGTGAAGAGACTGGACCTCAAAGGGCTGTTTGCCAGATCGCAGAACAGTAAAGATTGGAATGTTTGCCCTTTCCTCACTGTAGTGCAATCTTGGAGTTGGTATATATATTTAGCGGGGGTGTAGCAAGTTCAAGGTCCAGTCTTTTCGCTGTTTTGCCATTCAATATTTTTTCCATTCGGTCTTCTGATATAGACCCGTAAAGGCAGAGCTGATGTCAAGGAATAGCAAATGGACATAACAGTTCTTGTTTTCCTGATGAGCTAAGGATGTGTGAAGTGCCATCAAGATGGCATCTGCAGTGCAGATGTTTGACCAATAAACAAATTGGAGTGGGTCCAGTTCTGCAGGAAGATTTGTTGCTAAATAGTCTTTGACCAGTCTTTTGAAACCATTCATTACTGTAGAGGTAAGAGCTACAGGACGATAGTCATTCAGGTTTGCTGGTTGAGACTTTTTGGGCAGTGGTATGATTGTTGTGTTCTTGAATCACATGGGTACTATGGCCTGACATAGAGATGTGGTAAATATGTCAGTAAGAACCATGGTCTGTTGGTCAGCACAGCCACTGAGCACTGATCCCAGAATGTTGTCTCGTCCTGCCGCTTTCCTTGGGTTTACACAGCTTAGAGTTCTCTGAACATCAGCTGGGTTGAGACAGAGTGCTAACTCATTTTGCCTGGTGGTGAGTGTTGTGACCTTTGTGTCATTCCCTTCATCAAACTTGCTGAAGTAGGTGTTGAGCTCATTTAGAAATTTGATGTTATCATCACATTTGGTGGATACAGGCCTGTAGTCTGTCAAGAACTGTACCCCCTGCTGCAGACATCTGGAGTCTCTTAGTTCTAAGAAGTGACTCTGGAATTTTTGGTCATAGGCACACTTGGCCGTCTTTATTCCTCTATTTAGGTTCAATCTGGTCTCCATGAGGGCATCCTTGCCTCCCTTCTTAAAGACAGCATTACATGTTCTTAGGAGCACATATATTTCACTTGTTAACCAGGGTTTTTGGTTGGCCCTTATAGTGATGGTTTTGATGGCTGTCACATTGTCCACATATTTAAATATGTTTGCCATCACAGATTCTATGTACTCATCTAAACTGATGAGTTGGTTCTCCATAGCTGCGACCTTAAACTTGTTCCAGTCCATGTTCTCAAAGCAGTCCTGGAGTGCTGAGACCAGTCGCTCTGGCCATATTCTTATTTGAATTTTAGTTGGCATGTCTCTTATTAATAGTGGTTTGTACACAGGGATTAGCAAGATGGCCAGATGATCCAAGTTTCCAGAGTGTGATTGTGGTGCTGTCTTATAAGCCAGCTTGAAGTTGGTATATTCCCTCTGCAGTATGTTCCCTCCCCTCATGGCAAAGGCCACTTGTTGGTGATAGTTAGGTAGAACTGACTTCAGGTATGCTTGGTTGAAGTCACCAGTTATTATGTAAACGGATTCTGGATTATGATTCTGCCGCTCATTGATTGCCTGGTGAAGCATGGCCAGTGCCTCACTGGTGTTGGCACTGGGAGGAATATAAACAGCTGCAGTGCTCACACCAGTAAACTCCCTTAGCAAGTAGAAGAGTATACTTCTTAGCATCATGAACTCAATGTTTTCTGAGCAATGAGGGCATTTGCCTCACAGTTGTTACACTGTCTGTTATTGACATATATACAGACACCCCCCCTCTAGATTTGGTCTAAGACTCTGATTCCTCTCAGCTCTAAATAATGTCAGCCCTTCCACATGCACAGCGCTATCACAGATATTAGAGTTTAACCAAGGCTCTGTAAACATGAGCACACAACTGTTTCTCACCTTGTCATGTGTAATTAGTTCTAGCCTTATGTACTTCATCTTGTTTTCCAGGAAGTGAATATTGGCCAGTAGCATAGCTGGAAGTGCAGGCCTGTGTGGGTTGACCTTTTGTTTTGCAAATACTTTGGCTCTTTATCCTATTTGTCTCAGTCTTTCACAGCTTTCCTACTTCTCCTCCTTTTAGCTATATTAAAACTTAGCTCTGCTTGTGCAAGACGTCTTTGACCATGAATGACTATAAGTCCTTGTTTTCAGAGTTCCTGGAGTATAGTAGGCCTTACAGGCCTTGCAGACAGCAGCTGATCAAGCCTGTAGCACAACCTGCTTGAGGGCTGAATTTCGAAAAGTTTCTCTATTTTTTAGTATAACTTAATTACTTCCCCTTAATTCTGAATTTTTCATTATTTTTATCTATATATTGTGTGTGTGTGTGTGTGTGTGTGTGTGTGTGTGTGTGTGTGTGTGTGTGTGTGTATCCATATATATATATATATATATATATATATATATATATAGATATAGATATAGATATAGATATAGCTATATAGATATACAAATATTTTTATTTTTGATGTAGTTTATCTGCCTAATGTACTTGCTGTCATATGCAAAATTGTTATTGGAGTATTTTGCATCTAAAGTATACGTTTTGCAAATATTTAATGCCTACACACACACACACACACACACGCACACACACGCACACACACGCACACACACACACACAGCAGTTACAATGAATTTCATCCTCAGATGGTAATGAAAATAAAAAAAATAACATAGAATATAAGGTATTGTAGCTCTCTCCTCTCCCTCCTTTCATTCCTTCTGTTTAATGTCCTTGATTTTGTTAATATTGTTGCTGTGTAAATCCAAAAGGACAGAGGACTAAACTTAGACAATAATGCCAGACATTATAAACTTACTGTACCAGGAAGCTTTCCTATTCTTGCCCATAGGTAAGTATGTCAGTACTAGGCTTACTGACACTGTGGGACATTTTAAGCCTAGCCATTGCCTTTGGTGAGAATCAAACCCTGTACTTTTAATCTGTTAAATTATGCTTACCCATCCAACCCATAGGGGAAAATTGAGCAAACTTTTAGCATGCAAACACGTACGGAGGACAAATTTTCTTAGCCGTTAAGGCTAAAGAGGTTATGAGCACTTGCAAGAGTTCATTAACCAAGTCTTTCAGGATTTTCTAGAGCACTGTATGCAGATGTGACAACAGCAGATGTAATTTGTACAGACATATGTACTGAAAATGCTTTTATTTAAATTCTGCTTTAAAATTTTAATTTCCACTTACAGTGGCACTTGTGGTGTTATTTTTTTATACTTCATGCTTTTTGTCCATGTTCCAACAAAAAAGTTTACTCCATGTTAATGTATTCTGAGAACTTGCCTTGTATCTCCATTTGCAGTTGTGTGAAGATTGTGTATTACTGCAAGATTTTATCATTGTTTATACATTATGCTGTACTTCTATTTCCGTAAAAAGAATTACATATAAAAGGTAGTCTTTTGTATTTTGAATCCAACCTGGGGCCAAAATCATATTTGTAGCATCATTCACAATTGTGGCAGGACTATGATCTATTGTAATATTTGAGCCTCGTTTGTCATTTATTACAGCTTTACTGGTACATTTCTACATAGTTTGGTGCCTTAGTTTTGGGTAGGATTGCAGTAGTGGCAGTATTGTGAAATCTGCTCCAGGATTTGTGCTTCACTACTTTTAAGAGCTGTATATATCTGCTTAAAGTTGTATTACTGTAGTCTGGTGCATTAGTATGTTGTAGGTTTGCAGTAATGGCAGTACTGTGAATTGTACTTCAAGATTTGTGCTCCAGTACTTCTTATAGCGGTTTCTGTAGATTTTGTTTAACCACTTTGATATCCAATTTTTTAAATATAACATTAAAACTATGCAGTAAGAAATTAATATCAAAAGGCATTATTACGGTCTTAGTAATGCTTCCATATTAAACATTGGAAAGGTAGGAAATTATATGACTGAACACTTTATAAGTTTTATTGATATCTTTCATCCCAAAACTGTCAGACTTCATCCGAACAGTTACAATCGGGTATCACTACTTTCTAATTTACACTCTATTGTGCAATAAAAAATTGCATGATGTCATCTGATCAGCTGACAACATACCTCTCAACTGTCCACATTTTTGCAGAATGTCCAGTTTTTTGCCTCATACATTTGGTCTGTTCTTCATAAAAGTTATGGTTTTCTGGCAAATCACTGAGGATTGAAGTAAATAAATAATGTCATACATTTCAGTTTGACTTCATACCCTTTATAAAATACATGCTAACACAAGTCCTGCTTTCTAACAACTTTCAAATATTTTAACAGCAATATTTAAAATCTGCCCCTATGTTTGGGGCTTTGTCCCGCCATTATTTAGGGCATTGTCCAAATTTCTTGTGCTAAGAGGTTGATAGGTATGGTTGACAAATGCAAACATGTTAATTTTATGTTTCTAAAAATATACCAATAAAATGTATGTATGTATAATATATATTTGCCTGTCTCTCTCTCTACACACACACACACACACACACACACACACACACACACACACACACACACACACACACACACACACACACACACACACACACACACACACACACACACACACACACACACACACATATATATATATATATATATATATATATATATATACATACAGCGGATATAAAAAGTTTACACACCCCTGTTAAAATGCCAGTTTTTTGTGATACATGCCCTCAGTTTAGCACCATATGTTTGTACTTTAAAATGATTAAAGAGGGAAGTTAGAAAGTAATGATACACATTGCAGTTTCTGAGTTCACAACCCTCACAAGATCATTCACTATAAAGTTAGAAAATGTTGATACTATCAACTGTCTAGCTTTCCAAGGCCAATATGAGTCAAAGGTACAATTACTAGTTCAACACCACAAATTCAGATATACTAAGCACTAAGTTAGCTATGCACCCTGAACATCAGACATAGAGCTTTTGTATCCCAGAATCCAAAAGATTGTAAAAAAGGGATATAGCACAATTATCATGACTCGCACAGGGTGTTGTGTGGGGGCAGGAAGAATAGGCTGACACAAAAGGTTGGTGAGTGTGTGTGAGTAAGAAAGAGAAGATGGCTGTCATGTGGATAAATCAACAAAAGGCCAGGGAAACAAAATGAGTAACTGTTGCATGTGTCTGTAGGGGTTCTCCAGTTGAAACTGCTGTGTGAGTGTCTGCATGAACACAGCCAAACTCTGTGCTCACTCTATGTCTTAGTAAGTTGGACAGGTGTAAGCCATGCATGGTAGAGGTGTCACTTCATCATTCTCATTCCCGACCATGAGAACTGGCTCCTCAAGAAGTTGCACTGGCCCATCCACACCCACTGCCAGACCCAGTGCTGCTACCTGAACTTGATTGATGTCTGTTGGATGCACTCGCTTCACATGGGCACCGAGGACCACAGACCCATGGTCTGCCATGTCTGAGTGTGGAGAGTGTACTCACCAATGGAGCAGTGTAAATACTGCCACTATGGGAGTGTGATCGGGCATGGCCAAGTTGGCTGACAACAGATGATGTGGCTGATCTACACCTATGACAATGCCATTCCCCTCCCAGTAGACATGCCATCACAGACACTGCTCATTCCATGACAGACACCCTTCAATCCATCACAAACACTTCTCATTCCAATGTGCCATTTATACAATCCAGTGAATCATTGACATAGTGGAGGCAGTCACACATGTCAGAGTGTGCCATATCCACAACCCTGAGCACTTGTCTTGAGCACATATGGGAGCATGCCTGTGCCTGCATTTTGTTCCTAAGCATATGTTGAGTGGCACAGGAAGGGACACCTGCATCAGGTGGAGGAGGGGCAGTAGGCCACCTCTGAGCACCCCTATCAATCCTCCTGTGTGGCACCTCACCCACACTTTGGCTACAGCCAGACTCAACAGGCACTGAAGCTGCAGTTGCCACACTTCCCTGATCAATGCCCTCACCCTCCATCTATCCAATATCTGTGGGCTCACTGGACTCCCCCTATCAATCCTCCTGTGTGGCACCTCACCCACACTTTGGCTACAGCCAGACTCAACAGGCACTGAAGCTGCAGTTGCCACACTTCCCTGATCAATGCCCTCTCCCTCCATCTATCCAATATCTGTGGGCTCACTGGACTGGGTAGGCATAGTCCTACTGTCTGTGTCCGTTAGAACTGCAGGAGATGGCTGCATGTCAACCTCAATGTGAGATTCTATCTCTGCACCCCCCTCAACTGTGCCTCAGTTTGGCCACCATCAACATCAGAATTTGCTGATACACTGATATCAGGTGGCACAGGGCCCACACTCCTGCTGTCATGATCACCTGTGATAAAAAGCAAGAAACATGGGAATAAATTAATACCTGCACTACTATAGTGCAATATATGATAACAAATTAACAGTGCTGCCACCATTACATTCAGTATAGCAATATGCGCAACAGGCCTGAGATCACATCAGACACTACAATATTTCATTAAATTGCTCAGCAGTATTGACATAAAAATGTTTGTTTTACCATCTGTAAATGAGATACTCCTCTGTAGTCCAGACAGTCCTGGAAGAAGTTAAGCAAGAGGTAAGGGCAACATCATTACAATTAACAGGAACACAGGGGGTAATACTTACCTCTTTGTATGTCCATTACTATAATTTCAACAAGAACATGGCTAACAACTCTAATCTAAGCTTATAACTCTAGCAATCTTCAATTCCCCCCAAAATGACATGCAACACAAAATTAACTTACTGATTTTAATTGTTTTACTATACAACAGTATTTAATTGTTCAGATACCAAAGCCTACCTGAAGGCTCCTCCTGGGATGTGTTTGCTGTCTCAGAAACTGTTGGTCTGACATCCAGGACATGCTGTACTGCACTGTCCTGGGAGCTGTCTGTATCTCTGATATTGGTCAGCAACTCTTCTTTAGGGGTTAATGGTGGTTCCCCAGCAGGTCTGCCCCAGTAACCATTTGGTCATGACCCACTGCAGCTGCTCTCCTCTGTCCAGATGTGAACATGTCAGTGGCCCTGTGGTACACCTGCTTATATGTCCTGTCATAGTCACCCACGGGATTGACATCATCTACTATTTGTCACCATATTCACATACTTCATGCCATATCTCCCCATCCCCTTTCCAGTAGAAAAACACCATGTTACCTAAAGCCATTCCCAATCATCTGGTTCTTGGCATCGGTGAAGTGGTGTCTCCATGGATTGACACACCTGGGTGGCATACTCATAGGTGTCCTAAAAGACAGCAGAAGGATAGTACACATAAGTATCACATAACTACAAAATAACTGTTTCCAGATAAAACAGAAATGGTAGCCAGTCCGTATTACCCACTAGAGAAACATAAGACAGTCTAGAAATATGAAATACTAACAACAGGCAGGATGCAAAACAAGAAGAGTAACAAGAACAACATATCCTTGCTTGTGCCATAACAGTAACTCACCTTTGCTCTCCCCAAAAAAGAACAGTCCATTCTTGTTTTTGCCATGACAGTAACTCAGCTTTGCTTCCTGAACCCATAACAACAGGTAAATGACCCATTTTGCTAAGAAACTATCTTTGAAATGCTAAATGTGCTATCAAAGGACCTGTTCCTGAAATATTTGTAAATATTTATCATATGTATCTGGAATTCATGTATATCCCTGAAATGGCTTGACAAACATGCCCATGCCATCAGTACACTTCTAACTAATGCATGCAGATAAAAGTGTAAAAGCCTTTGCTTCAGATTTTTCTTAAATACAGTCTAGTATACGCAGTATACAGGTGACAAAATGGAAGCATACCTTCTGAAGTTCAATACTCCTCTGTAAAGATATATCCTGAAAAAAGCATTTTTGCAGTCTTTCAAACATATACAAATATCCCCACCATCAGTCTGCCTAGCTACATGTTTGCCTTTTTATATGGTATAGATTCAGGGATATTCAAATTGCAAATAAGGTGTGAACTCATTAGAATTGCTAATTCCCAAAAACTGGATCCATGTAGGAGATGTAAACATAGTGTAGGCACTCTGTCAGTGTTTGTTTTTTAATGGATTGCAACTGTGAATGATTGGTGGTCAGGAGAAGGAAAACAGCAGCACTGCAGGCTGCCTTACTTCCACTGTGTGTGTCAAGATAGATCTACAAAGTGTTAGATGTAAGGTTGGAAATGTAAAGAAACAGCACACAAGTCACAGGCTGTGTTCCTTAACATCCGACCTTCCCTTCATTTATTTGCAACTGTATATGATATTATTTCAACTTAATATCCTCACACATTTTAAAGCCAATGCTATAGAATGGCTTACACACTACATGGTTGAGATTACTGCTCAAATAAATGAAGAATGGCAAACAAACACAGAAATGTAAGACAGAGGTGTATATTTGGAAGCAATAATCATGACAGGTTGTGTGATCACTAGGTGCACTACATCCAGAACTAATACATGTACAAATAACACTTATATGGTTTGATAACAGTGTAGATGTTGTTGCAGTTGGTTGTGGCATATTGATTTCTTTGCTGCAAAGCTGTTTCTGTAGCAAAGAGGGATAAGGCACCCATCCTGTATTTAGACGGTGCATTGGAGTAAGAGTTCTAATCCTGACCTATGTAGAAATATCTCATGCGTACTAACATTTTCTAGTGTGTATGTCATAGATTGTTTTTCTTTATTTCAACTATTTCTCCCTTTTTTTCTTTATGGTGAAGGGGGGTGCCAAAGTTTGCATGGTGCACTGCTTAGTGCAAACACAGGAACTGGAGAAAAAAAAATGAATGTCAGGTTAGCTGTGCTTACCTCATTTGTGCGAAGCAGAACAGTTTGGAAACTGGACAACTGGCCAGACAGAACCCAGGCAGTCAAAAACAGAAACCGAATGCATTCAATTAATACTATTAGGCATTGCGCAAGCCAGCTAAGCAATGATGCATGGTGCTTAACATCAAGACCTTAAGAATGATTAGTAAAATAAGGAATGTCATGTAACTAGCCCTGTGGTAGCAGGTGTAAGTGTAGGGCTGGAGTACAGGTTGTCCTGGATTTTAATATAGGGTGTGCAGACTTCATTTTACTGTTGTGACATTGCAATTTATAGCAATGAACTGCAAAATAGACAAGTGTTTTGTCAACCTTCTTGTGACAACAGATGTAAGTGTAGGACTGCCATGCACATGGTCCTGGGTTCAAATATAGGATACTCTATGCACTTCTACTGTTGCTCCATTTCCCGATAGAGTCACTTTTAATAGCTGACATATTGAAGCTATTAATTATATATATATATTAGGGCTGAGATAGTACTATTCTGTCAGTTATTTATGTATATATCTATGTATTATCACATGTATCATCACTTGTATGACTGTGTGGATACTGAGTACTATATTCCTGTAGGTATCTTTCTGATAACTGGACTGGCATGGCTTTTACATTTGCCTAACACACATACACAATTGACTGTACATCCAATAACCTTGAAAGTGCTACTGCAATTGTATAGTACATCACTGCTTGCCACTGTTGTGCTCCACTTACCATGGTGCAAACTCGGTGCTTGAAGGTGCGCACTGCCGAGCACTATCTTTGCATGATGATAAGCAGAGCACAACTGTTTCAAACAGTGCACTCACTCCTAGTAAACATGATGATGGGAATTAGCAGGAAAGCATAATTCTCCATTGCTCTAGATGTGTTTCAAACATGGCAGGCATTTGTGGGAAGATGTCAGGTTTAGGGCATTTAGATGGGGTGTCCAGGAGTCCAAGATTTTTATTGGACTACTATTTAAGAACCACAGTGCCAGGCTTCTGCATGGGGACTATTCTGTCTCCCAGTATAAGTCAGAAGCTTCGAATAGTTTTGCACGGGCTGTAACCAGTCCCACCGGTATCCCCTGCTTTGGTGAACAATGTAAGAATCACTACAATGACTTCCAGAGGAGGAAGAGGGATACTCTCGATCATTGGATTGGGCAATTTAGGACTATGGACATCCCTAACCTGTGAAAGTATCAACTCCAGAGAGTACTTGTAAGACTTAAAAACTGAATATAGGCAAGACTGGCATTCATAAGGGTATTCAGTTCTGTTCTGCTTTTTTCCACATGTGATCATGAGGTAAATGTCCGAACCCATGGGGCTAGATAGGCAAAGATGAGGGAAGCATGTTGTATGTATGCAATAGAATAGTAGTGGTATTCTAGCATTACAATTAAAGATAGCTTTTTTGGTATTGTACAGAGTTGTATCAAATTGAGCATGCATGTCTCAACTGTCAAAGGAAGTATGCATGCATTAGTCTGTAGCACACACCAAGAGTCCAATATTACAATATCAAATTGAGCATGCATATCTCAGCTGTAAAAGCAAGTATATATGCATGAGTCTGTAGCATAAACCAAGAGTACTGTTACACTTTAGTCAGACGTTGTGGGTTCAAATACCATACTTCCCAACTATGCAATGCTGCTACTTCTGCAATTTACATTTAAATCAAATTAAAACCTTTATACCAGTGGTGCAAATGACTTGCTGTAAAGTGAAATCTGTATAATTGGAACATGCATTTGTGTAATATATACATATGTCAAGGAGTACTTGCTGCAATCTGTAGTATAGTGTGCATCTGTTGGAAACTGATTTTCTTAAAAGTAAAAGTTTCCTGTTAAGGGTTGGTAGTCTTAACAGTATAAGTTAACAGAGTCAATTAATTGTATCAATGCATTGTATGTCACATAAGAAGGTACTAATCTTATCTTTTATTTTCTCTCACTACATTCCTTATTTTCTTTTTCTTATTTTATTTATTATTATTTGTCGTCAAAATGTGTCCATGTTATCCATGTGTACCACATCACTAAATGCTCCACAGCACAGTGGGGTAGGCCTGTCCCACAGGATCCACCTACCCCCCCCTCCACTGGCTCCAGCACTGTTGCCCAGCACTTCTGGCATCCAGCCTAGCAGCACTGTCTCTACTGCCCCTGCACTACCTGCTCCCTCAGGTAGTCCTGCCCTGGAGGCTGGGCCAGTGGTACCCTCTGGGAGCACTGGTGGAAGTGGTGATTTTAGCACCCGCACTAAATTGCCAGAGATGGTGCATAGTGTTGTGCCCCACACTGTTGTTGCACACTTATACTGGCTGGAAAGGCTGCTCTCTCTCATTTTATGTAACACCAGGAGGAGGAGAGACATACTTGAGGCACTCCAGCCAGTGGCAGAGTGAGGTGATAGTAATAGTCTAGTGAGTGAGAACTTGATTCTCATTGTCACCCAGCTTGATGACCATGGGCTCGGGATGTCCCCACCCTCACCCCAATCATGGTGTCCCCCAACCTTTTGTGCCCATTGCTGTCCATGTCTCTTGTCTTGTTTGTCTTGTCTGTCTGCAATTGCTTCCTCACCTACCCAACTTACCTCACCCAGACATTCCTACATCCCTTCCCCAACATTCCCCTCTCTCTCTCTCAAAAAAAAAAAAAAAAAATGGGCACCTGACCCATAAAAAAAAATGTCTCATTCATAGCTCTCCATTTCACACATGTCTTCTTGACACACTTGATTCAGTTCAGTTAGCTACACACACCCCTGTCTCGGGAAGTGACACTCCAAATTCAATTAATATTTTGCAGATATGTTCACTTTACACTGTTAAAGAAATGTTATTTACATTTGTTGACCGGGAGTGTCCGACTGGACGTAGGTCCATTTTCAGCGGAGGCCCGGGGAGAAAAGCTCCACAGTTAAAATAAACAGACAGTAGTTACATTGGATTATATAGTGATTAACAATTTAAAATAGCAATTAATTACAAACATATTTACAGATGAAGAACATAGTACATCAGTAGGCAACTAGAATATTTATCTGTAAAGTACATAACAGACATTAACAAATGTTACAATAAGAAGTTCCTGCTGTAAAATAAGTACTAGGCTTATGAGCATCTGAGCTTTCTATAATCAAGGTAGTTAGTGGGGTGGAAAGAAAGTTAGTGGTTGGATGGGGTGGGTGATATTATAGTGGGAGTTGCAAGGGCATAGGCAGCATGTTTTTAGATGCACTTTTAGCAAAGTTTTGAAGTGGGTGCATGATGGTACGGAGGTAATTGTGGGTGGGACGGAGTTCCATAATTTGGCAATGGTGCAAGAGGATAGTGCTTCACCAGCAGAGTTATTGGCTTTAGTGATCTGCAAGTGATTTTTGTTGCTGGATCTTAGTGGTCTGGTGGTGCGATAGGGTTGGAGTAGATTCTGGAGGGATGGGACATTTAGTGGATGGTTTACTAGTTTGTGGGCAAGTGATAGTTAATACCACTGAAGGAGGTGAGGGAGTTCAAGCCAGCCCAGTTCAGCAAGTGAGAGACAGTGGTGACTACGGTAGGATGCACCTGTGGCGAATTTGATGATTTTGTTGTAGCAGGTCTCTAGCTTGTTTAGCTTGCATTGCCTTAGGTTGGTATATATTGGAGAGGCATAAAGTAGGGTGAAGATAAGGTGGGAATTTGCTATTGAAATCTTTGCTGCTTTGGTGAGAAGTTGCTTATTTCTGTATAATGCTCCTGGATAGCTATGGCTATTTCCTACCTCTGTCCTGCACATTTCTGCCCTGCTTTCCCTTTGTTTTTCCTCCTGTTTTCTCCCATTTCACCACTGTCCTATCTTCTACATTTCTTTTATTTAATGCATTGTTGCTTGATGGTGCACACCAAGCACCAACACACAGCAACGATAATGTGAAAGTAGTTAAAAGTATTACATACAGCTGTATTTAAACCCAGTACCATATGCCCCCAAAAAGGAATGTATCACTGCCTTAACTGTATTAACACATGCTGCCACAGAGTCAGTTGAATAGCATGTATATTCTAGAGACTTAATACTGTCAGACTTTGTTCTTCCCCTGCTTACTCCTCGTTTCACCACTTTCCTATCTACCCCATTTTAACAGCTTTAATCTAGTCAAAAAATAGAATCACTCAGAGCATACATAAGTTGGAAAAAAAACAATGGATCCCTTCACTTTTGGGATCCGTGTTTGTGAACGCGCAGTGATGGTGAGCAGCAGTAAAATGCTGTGGTTACTTCAGTTGAATGCTGCTTAACCCTGCTGCACTATTCCAACACACAGCAATACATCTGGTATAAACAATTCATGTCATTGCATTATAAGTCTGTAATGAAAAGTATTTTAAAGTATTAGATACACTTGTATTCAAACCCAGCACCATCTGGGCCAAAAAAGGAATTTATCAATGCATTAACACATGCTTTCACAGAGTGAGTTAAGCAGCAGGTGTCTTTCATAGACTCAGTACTAAACTTTCAGGCTTTAGAAATACAGCTTGCATTTGTGCACTGCTTACCTACATGCAAATATCTGTATCTCACATGCATATGCACTTTACTAACCATCACACAAACCCACTGCTTGCCGCACAATGGAAATGTTTATATTATGCTATCTTACTGTTGTTTACAGTCCACTTCCTGTGTATGACATGAAATTACATGTGTAAACATTACAATCTTAGGGCCCTATCTATCAGTATGTCACATATTTACATTACATCCATCTGTTGCCATCCCCAAGCACTGCAATCCTGGTATCTCAGTACTTTTACCAGACATATGTCAGCCACAGTACAAAATGTAATATCAAATGTTGTGTGCTATGCAATGCACATCAGTCTGGTAACATGCAGAACTACAACTAGTGACCCATATGCCTAAAAACATTTATCTGCAAGGCTAAGGAAGGAATCAGCTTAGACCATATCCACAGGGACATAGGTGACCTTCAACACACTTGGCCCTACCCATTTTGTTTTTGTCAAGGTTGGATCTTGCTTCTTGAACCTTGTGGACTTCTTGGAGTCTGACCCCCAAACCTGGATGAGGGATAACAAGACACAGCACCTATGTTGACTTATCCAAGGCCTTTGACACTTTCCCCCATTCATGTATAAAGCCATACAATAGTACAAGGATAGGCAATTGGCTTACTGACATAGCACACACTCTCAAAGTTGGGGACTGCACCTCCATGAGTAGCCAATTAACATTAGAATACCACAAGGATCTGTGTTGGCCCTCAATTGTTTGGAAACTACTTCCTTGAAGCACAGGCAATGGTAGATGGCCTGTGGTTTACCAAGTTTGCAGATGACTGGTAACCCTTCAACAGACACTATTGATGTCATCAGTTATTAAGTGTTGTCTGAGATGCTCCAAGTTGGACTATTGCTGTGGGGCTTGCATAAATTACTGTGTTCTGTAGTCTATGTACTTAGGTTGGGGTTCTATTCTCATTGCAGTAAACTGTGTGTGTGTGTGTGTGTGTGTGTGTGTGTGTGTGTGTGTGTGTGTGTGTGTGTGTACATTTGTGCACTTGCTTGACATTAGAGAGAGCATTTTCCAACAGCATTTGTGACACTGTTATATTCTCATCAACAGACACTCTTTATGTCATCAGCTGTAAAGTGTTGTCTGAGACACTGTAATTCAGATTTGTGCCATAGTGTTTGTGTAAAGTACTGTGTTCTGTAGTCTATGTACTTAGGTAGGGGTTCTATTCTCACTGCAGTCAACTGGGCATGTATGTGTTTATGCACTTGTTTGACAATAGAGAGAGCATTTTACAACAACATGTGGGGCATTGCTTTTACCATCTTCCTCTCAACAGACTTTGCTGATTTGCAAATGTGCATTTTACACAACAGGGGAGGGTCAGAGAGGTCCTATAGTCCAGGCACAAGTCGCCTCATCCTTTCCAATACAAATTTCAGGAACAGGTCTTTCAATATATCCATGTACATCATGGTATGGTTTTAGGACCTGTATTTTGTTGGTATGAAGCCCCCAGGTTTTGCCAAGCTGCTATAGGTGTTTGGTGATGTAAATGCAAAAGGAAGCATTATACTGTATTGGTGTTTAGATGAGGTTTGAGTACAGTGCTGTTAAATCATCTTCAGCTCTGGATACAATGGCCTGACTTATGTGGTGCATGACATAGCCTTTCTATACCATTGTAGACACATGGTCAAATTTCAAATTGCTATCTATGTGTTCCCAACTTTTGCAGCACTGGTTTCAGTATAGGGAGCAGTATTGTCAATGGTGTATTTACCATGAAATCCCAATTTGCATAAGGCACAAATCCTGACACATTCTGTCTTTATTAATAGACATGTGGCTTTGGCACAAATCATTTGTGTGTGTTAGCCGCTCTTGTATTATAGTCACATCATTGGTGGACTGGACTCAATGACTGCAAATGATATGCATGAATCAGCACACTTGGTGAGCTACAGGTTATATTTTGTAGCCTGAACTGTTGAGAAATAAATTCAAAACTGTATAGGGCACAGCACAGATCCTTAAGGTAGACCAGTGATGACAGCTGCAATGGTTGAGGTTTTTTCACCAACTTTCACAATATGTGGTCTGTCAGTGTGGACATTGGTTAACCATCTAGTGATGTAACTGTTAATCTTAATCCCCAGCTGGCAAAATTTTTCAATGATAACTGAGTAGGGGGATTGTGTCCAAACCCTAGCACAGCTCAAGATAGGCAGTATGTACTGTGTTACCTTCATACAGGCGTATCACACAAAAACAATGGGCTGTGACAACATCACAGATCACCTATAGTGTGACTGAAAACATATGTCTATCTGACATGGTGTGATACACACTTCAGCCCACCCTCCAGATGGACTATGCTTCCATAGATGACTGTACATAGACATGCATCCATCTGAGTTGGGGGACAGCATCTGATACATGCATGTATAGACACATCTTAACTCTCCTGATCTGTGAGGTAGACCAACATGTCTTCATGTATCTTGTCTAAATGGATACTAGTAATATCTTGGTTGTGTGCAACAGACATGTGAGTTTGTGATGCTACATCTTTATCTGTCACATCTGTCAGATGTCTCAAACCAGATCATTTTGTAGAAATTGAAAAGACCAAGGCAGTCAACAGGACTCCACAGAGAGGTATTCAATAATAATAACACAATAATAAATGTGGCCATCAACACCTATATCACAAAGTGGGTACAACAGTGGATCACATACATGGCACATAAATATTTAGAAATGTGTGAAGTGACCTATATCTCATGTCCAATGATGAAGTGTATACATCAGGGCTGTCTGCTATGCCCTTTGCTGTCCATAATTGTCAAGAATGACATACAAATCCTGTGTCCCAATAGCTGTCTGGAGGACTACAGATTACTGACAATTATTGACTCCAACTGTGATATTGGTATAATGCAGACAGTATCAACACACATCAAAGACAGCCACAACAACACATGAGATGGAAAAAAATACATCTGGGGATTTGTTTCATAATGCAAACTAATGCACAAACCAAGGATCATGTAGACATTACACCCTTTCAGCAGACCAGTTGTTATGTGTCCTGTGTCCTGTGCTATATGACATATGGAATGTCTACCAGCATGTGTCCACAGTGGTGAATAACCCCTTGTATGTAACACAACTACTGAGTATGTGCAGGACATCCACATGACAGGCCATAATACCTTCATAGTTCACAGCCTTTACCACAGCAATACCCGAGTACAATGCACCCTTCCTCCTGTCCCTCCATACACATCTTTCAATGATGTGTAACTGAAGTATACAGCCTTTGTCACTGTATGCTAGATATTAGTTTTGTTGCATAAACATTACTTCTTGATAGCATGGAGCCCCCACCAAGGTGTAATACCACATGCATGTGTGATATTGGTTTTGGTGATGCACTCATGACATACACAGCTGTTTAAAAACATTGATGGCTTGCTTTATATTTGTGACCATGCAGATTGTGCCATATTCTATAACCAACTAACTTACACATATTTCGTCCTTAACAAACCTGATAACTGCCCAGCACTCAATGACTTAGTTCAACCATGCTGCAACATCACATCCCTAAGATCTTCTAACAACTCTTATCACAAGTAACTATATCCAATAATAGTCATGGTGATTCATTATTCTCATACAAATGATCAAAGTCTTGGAATGCTTTACCTCAAAATATACACAATACTACCAAAATTCAAGCTACTACTTAAGGAACACCTAACCAACACTTGGCAATGCTTTTGTACTAACCCTCCCTAAAGTGCCCTCCCTCTTTATCTTCCTCCTATGCCAGGCCTTTTCAATCTGACATCTTCATCTTTCAACCTCTACCTAGCTTCCTCCTTTTCTGCTTATCACCACTATCAATCACATTTCCATCAAGTATTGCCTATGTAAAATCAGACATCATTATCCCAACGTTCACATGCTAATGCATTACTCTCTTGTTCTGTTGTCAACTCTCATTGTTCAAAGACCACTAAACATGTGGATTAACAAACTTTTTTATGTCATGCAAAGTGTATATACCAAATTTCTTGAGTTAATCACCTTTCTCATCTTATTTTGTTATTATAGCTTATATATGGTGCTGTTCTGCTTTAAGTTACTATTGTTACACATTAACATAACTGTATTTATGTAATGGAGCCTCTCCTCACCGTTCTTAGTTCACCACTGTAATTTGACTCACTTGTAAGGAATTGTATCTGTGTAATGCAGCTTTCTCCTGGGCCTCCACTGAAAATGGGACATTGGCCCAGTCAGACTTTCCTGGTAAACAAATGTAAAATCAAACAATCAGGCAAATCAGTTTGCACAGCTTCACAATATGCACCCAACCCCAACTGTATTTAACATCCATGATAGATGTTCTCTCCATTGTTTATGTCTGGATGCTTATATCACACAGATATCCTCCACTGTTATGTCACCTTCTGTGACAGTCACATCATATACATTTGTCACTGTGCAGTCCGTACTGTGCCATGTGGAGATGTGATTAGTGTTCCTGCTGCAACTGTCTTCTTTTTTCATTTCCTCATGTGTGGTACAGTGTTTCACCTGTCCTCCTTCACAGTGCCCATCTTTAAAATTCATCCGTGTGTCCCTATTTAATAAACACACTTCCCATGACTGTTATAAATGGCAGTCCATGTATCCTTAAAGATCATTGACACAACTTGTACTGACTGCCTGGAATGGGATTCCACAATACGCAGCACTATATACACTATCCTGTCCTGTGCCTGCAACATATGCATGAAATACTCCAGTAGTCCCTGTGGCATTCCTTGCAATCCTGCTAGCCCAGTATGCTGCAGTGTACACATACACATACACTGTCCTGTCCTTTCTCCGCAACATGATACATTAATATATGAAAAACCCTGGTGGTCTGTGTGGCATTACACACAATGTCACTAACCCAGTTTGTATGCTGTAACTAAGTTTGCTATCCATGTTGCTTTACATTGTTACTTGGCTGACACAAATTCCTGCTTGTTTACATTTGAAGATGAGCTGCAGCGTGAATATTCATTAAGAGCTGCTGCTCACTGCACAAATGTAAACTCTGTGTAGGCTTCATGTTGAACCCCAGGGAATGTTTATTTGTTGGAGCATTTCTTCTTGAAACTCCACTGAAAAATGGTTTTGCATGGCCCTATCAGATGATCCCAGCCTACCAATTGAAATAATAATAATAATAATAATAATAATAATAATAATAACAATGTGCATAAAGCCTAACAATATCATAAAACACATACAGATGTTATTATAGTTTTGCTACTCCGAGTTTTAAAATATTTGACATTGAAACTCAGTCATTTAAACCTGTTATTTGTGTGGCATTCAATCCAAACTCCTTCAATAACTTTTTGCATTTTAACATTGTTTCTGAAAAATCACCACTTTCATTCATTAATACACTCATTTTAACATAAAACATAAAAGTCTCATCAGATGTATGCTAGCTAAGTAAAGTTTTCATATCTCTTTTCTTTAAGCCATATAAATGTTCATAAATTCTGTTACACAAAGCCTTCTTTGTTTTTCCTACAAAGAACACTTCATATGACATGCAGCTTGGCAAGTAAACTACCCTTGTGTCTTACTATCTTATTGGTACTACAAGTCATTGTTCTAGGGTAGCTACTGAATATTATACTTCGACAATCATTTATGAACTTAAAAAATGTACACATTCCACTCCTTTTCATGATTCTGTTTATTTTCTTATCCTGCTTAGTACGTTCATTACCAGTTTTATATATTTTTTCTCCTTATAATAGAAAGAAAAAAAAAACAGAGCTATCACTGAACTTTACTTTCATCTCTGAATCAAATTCTGTTTGCCAGTTTTTAGTAATAATTGATTTAACCTCATTTGAATTTAGTATAAATGGTACACTGATCCTGCTAAGTCCATAAATGTTCAACATTTTGCCATTCATAAAATGAATTAAAATCTTCCTGTAGGTTCAATAAACTCTATGTAGGCTTTGCGTGAAGCCTACATGAAGTTTACGTGTTAGGTCAATGACTAGTAGCGCTAATTGCATATGCATGCCACTAATCATGCTTACAGGAATACAAATGATGTTTTGGGGCCAGCAACAGTGTTGCCAGGTCAGGAAACCATGGAGAGCTTCACAAATGCAGAAAGAAGATGCATGCAAGTTTGCCTACTGGGAAATCTGCTCTGCAAGACTGGGCACAGACAAACACAATGCCTACCAGAGTGAAAATACCGCAATAACTGCAGAAGTAACACATTATAGAAAAGTGTACTCATGCAATGCACACTACAACAATTATTTGCAGAGTGACGTAATAGATGATGGGGTGAACCACAAGGGCATATACAATGAAACATAAATACACTACGCAGGGAAAGTGTGCTGATCAAAACTACCACAGACATGAATGATAGGAATGAAGAAAGAGTAAGAGGGCATGTAAAGTATGGCAATGCACCCAAGAAAGTATTTGTCAATGTATGTACACTTCCAAGACAAGTCAGTAGCATAACATTAAGCATATGTGGAGGTAGCATAGTATGTACTGCTGTTTACGCCTCCTGTGTGAGTATATTTATATCATCACACATTATAGTATACATGTGGCTGTCACACAAGGTTACATGTGAATGGAGATGAATAGTTGTGATATAAACATCACTGACATGCTCACTGGAAAAGACATTTAGCAAGGATGTTATATCCAGTAGGGGGGTATGCGCATGTTGTAAAGGTCTGCAAAATGACTTACTTGAACATGACTGAAATGTCAGCATACCTCACTACGAATGGACACATAGCAACAGACTCGTGGACAAACTGTTGACAGAAACAGGCACAATCAGAACAATTTTAAAATAGTAACAGCATTAATCTGTGACATTGCTAAAATATGCATGTTCTGTAGGAACAGGTGTGTACAGCTATAATGATTGCAAGTATTCTATAAGTGGAAATCACCACCCCTTTTCCAAAAATGAACTGTCTTTGGAGGGATTAAGAGGGGCAGCATTAAACCTGGAGTTATATTCAGAGGCAATCCTGGCCAATTAAGAGGTTTGCCTGCCACATAAGCCACAAGCAACACCTGCAAGAATCAAATCCATGCCATCAATGTTGTCACTGAGCTGTGTAGTTACTGGTTGCAAGACAGGCGTATCCCACATGCATCTTGTCTAACACCTTGAAGAGAAGTCTTCACTGTCATTTCCTATTAGGTATGCATCACAAAGAATAGTTCTTTATGACTGACAAGATGTGTGGAAGTTCACTGTGCCAAATATGATACACTTGACTAAAGCAAACCTGACTGACATAGGTATTGGGCATAAGGATAACAACACACACAAACAACACCAATTATGAGTAGATTCCCTGCACATAGCAGTATATTGCATGCATCTGGCATATGTAATTGCACTGGATATTGTCTGAAGCATCTGCAAAGGATGTGTGAAATAAGAACTGGTGTTATAATGAATGGTGCAACAGTATCTGAGACTGATGGCAATGCATCAACTATGCCCATGTGCACAGAAACTACAGCAGTGGAAAGTCTAGCATCCATGAGCTAGGAAGCTGTCACTGTGATATTGTTCACATAAACAATGCATGGAGCACACTCTATAAGCACATGTCAAACCTCAAGACATGTGCCAGACAATCACTGTCTCCCTGACATTGCTACTGCAAAATGTCAAGATGCAATACTGATGTGATGTACTGGTATGTCCGTGTTGTTGTACCGACACACTATAGCTGTACCTAATATACAATAGGTTCTTAGGAAAGTACTAGGCTAATGTTTCAAGATCACATAAAAGCCTAGACATATTTAATATGAGTTTCACAATTTTAAACAAAACAGAGTTATGAGCCTATGCTATGTTATCTAAGACCATCTGCCTCTATCCACGAGGGACATGGGCACAACATGAGGAGTACACTTACCGTTAACCATCATTGTTGTAGGTTGTACTTGGCCTTTGGTTTATGTGAACATGAAGCTTGTTCCAGAAAAGGGGTAGTGCCTGAGAGAAGTTTTTATATCTCCATACTGATTTGATGTATCAGAGGTTAAGGGTTAGCACCCTTGGAATAAGTGGCCCTTGTGAAGTTTGGTTTATCAATGTGTTATATTTCCATCAGGACCAGACTAGAGACTGCTCTATATGTCTGACACAAGTTGTCCCTTATTAGTCTGTAGGGCACAGAATACACTAATATTTAGCTTTCAATCTTTCCCCGTAGCACTTGTCTATTACACCCTGTATCTTCCTTGTGAAAAAACGTTGGTATTACACCAGATGTTGCAGATGTGTGGTGAGTTACATACAAAAGGGTGTATTATTCTCAATTATTGTTGTGATAAATGCTGAGTATAATGGAATTATAATGTTCTTTGATCTAGATGATATGCCTGTACGTAAGACTTGTGACACGTATAAAGGATTTGTCACAACTGTGGGCACATGTTGGTTAAACCTCAGTAGCTAGATCACTTACCTTTGGGTCTACTCAAAGGGGTGTGCTGTTTATATTGTACTTAACTTGGGTATTTGCTTTACAAAAGGGAATAATTATGATTTTTTGATCATTGAGTGTCTCTCCATGGCTATGGCACCAATCATTTTTTGTGTTAATACTTTCTGCAGTATATCAATACTGTTACTGGATTCAAGGACTATTCACAATTTGCAGTCATCTGCAAAGTTTGTTGGACAAAGGCTGCCTAAGTTTGCCTTGACTTCTGTGAATTCAATACCAAACAGGAAAGGCATGAATACCGAACCTTGTGGTACTGCACTGGTCACTGGCCATTTGCTACAGGTGAATACCAACAGTATGCACACGGTTGGTGAGCCATCGGGATACACACTTGGTGATGTAGTGGTTTATAGCCAGTTGAGACAGTTTCTCTGTAATACCTCAGTATGGAATTGTGTCAAATATCTTGGCCAGGAGAAGTTATGCAGGATGCACAATCTTTTTCACATTCATGGTCTTAGTGACCTTTTCAAATAAGTCAACCAGATTTATCAGACATGATCTAGAGTTAACAAAACAAAAATGGGTTGGTTACACTGTCAGGAGATTAACTACATTCTTATAATGATTCTTTCCATTGGCTTACAGACGAGGCTTGATAGGGTTATGGGTCAGTAATTCCCTGTGTAAGTTGATGGTCCCCCCTTGTTCATACAGATAACTTTGCCAGAAAATAGCCTGTCTGGGGGCTGTGGGTAAGTAAAGATCCAACTGTGTCTGTTAGGCCATGTTTTAATTTATTGATAAGACAACCTAGGATGTTGTCAGGGGCATTAATGTTGCATTTTTAGCTGTAGAAAGTGTACAAATGAGGTGCTTTCTTGAGGAAAATATGCTGAGTAATGGTTTGAATGTATACTTTTGGATGATGACCAGTGGGGACAGGGTGGTGAATTTTGATCCAAATCTGTCAGCTAGCAGGTTATGTATTGCCTTCAACTGAGTATAGGTGGTGCCAGCCACAACCATCTGTGCACATAGCTGTGTATTCCCCTTAAGATTTTGCACTTGCTTAGAAAAAAATAATTTGTGACAACACCTCCAAATACAACCTTGGGTAACCATCACATGTCACATAGTGGAACTGTTAACACAGTTGTAAAGCTCTACTTATTTTACATTATTACAGTATTTGTACATTATATGGCTAGAAAGGTATGTGTGTAAGTGCTTAGAGACCACGTATGGACACATTACAAATGATGTGGCTGTGTTTCATGCAGAACAGTTAATGACATCAAATGCTGACAGTCATACAATGCTGTTGGGTAACATCTGCATAATCCTTTTGAAAAACAACATAATTGTTTATACAATGAACCACCTAAGGCTGAAGGTGAATCTGAACTGATTATATGTTTGTGTATACAAAAGCATTACAATATGTGGATGAAACAAGGCATACATGCCCATGTAATCAGTGTGATGTAATATTACTGCATGTCACATTGAATAAGAAATGTGCAAAATGTTAATATATTCATCTACAAGAACACATGCCTTACATTACCTCAAGTCACAGGCTGGAATACACTGTTGTAGGGCTACAGTACACCCTCACCTTAACAGAGCACATGTGGATGATAGCACCATTGACATGTGCAATCCTCATATGGTCATAGGGCATTACTAGGCTAACAGCCAACATCACATAAAATCTGAGCTATAATTATACCGTTTAAACAAAAATTACTATATGTGTGTGTGTGTGTGTGTGTGTGTGTGCGTGTGTGTGTGTGTGTGTGTGTGCGCGTGTGCGTGTGTGTGTGTGTGTGTGTGTGTGTGTGTGTGTGTGTGTGTGTGTGTGTGTATGGGTCGACCTGATAATACCGACATGCCAAACACCGACAACGAAATAACCGACACTACAAAACCGAAAGTTCAAAAACACGAAACTTCACATGCCCAACAAACCACAATCCGACAATCAAAAAAACAAATAACTTTCCTGAAAAACACACACACAACAGACGTGCACCAAAAACCTTACAAGCCTACACTAAACCTTTCATACACAATTATACATGCACTAACCTTAACCCAAACACTAACCTTAAGGTCATTATCGCACACTTACCTTACCTGCCCCTAACCCTTAAGTCTGTCTCTATCACAAACTTACCTTACCTGCACCCTAACCCTAACTCACTTAATCTGCCCCTAACCCTTAAGTCCGTCACTATTGTACACTTACCTTACCCAAACCCTAACCCAAACTCACTTAACCCGCCCCTAAACCTAAAGTCCATCACTATTGCACACTTACCTCACCCGCACCCTACCCTAACATCCTCCGCTATGACACACTTACTTTACCCACACCCTGACCCTAACGTCCGTTCCTGTCACACACTTACCTTAACATGTCGGTGTTCTCAGCGTTGGGATTCTAAACTGTCGATCTTCTCTGTTGTCAGTCTTCCGGTGTTTCGGTTATCTCACTGTCGATCATTTGCAGTTTTGGTTAATTCAGGTAGACCCATATATGTATATGTATATATAGGTCCCTATCAAATGATAGAAAACTCATTTGATGGAAAATCATTTGACTGAAACCAAAACATAGAAAGCTCAAAACACTGAAAACTCATTTAACTTCATACACATGGATAGTTATAACTACAATGAATAACTGTTTGAAGAAAACAATATTTACGTAAACTATGCAGGGGGCTTCGCACCCCACACACCCCATTGGGGGGGTGTGCCCCCCAACTATATATACTAACTCCTGGATTGCACTACCATGGGGAAAAAGGTATATAGCATTTTCAGTGTTTTGAGTTTCAGTCAAATGAGTTTTCAGTGTTTTGAGCTTTCTATCTTATGGTGTCATTGAAATGAGTTTGTATCAAATGAGCTTTCTATCATTTGATAGGGACCCATATATATATATATATATATATATATATATATATATATATATGTATATATATATATATATGTATATATATATATATATATATATATATATATATATATATATATATATATATATAAAATGCAACATAGTAGGGTTATGTGTGTATGTGCATATGTGCTTGCTTGCTTGTAATGCAGACTGCCTCTGTCAATATGTGACATGTGCACCACCCCATGACTGAATTAGCAATCACACATCCAGCGGTCTGGAGATGTCTTGCAGAGGGTCATAGAAGGGCTGTGCTTCATAATGTGTGCATGTATCTTTGAGAAGATGACATCCTCCAGTGTTCTGCAGAAAGGATTTTATGTTGACAGACGGACAAAAGAGATGTTGAATTCATGTGGCTATGTTTAAGGTCTTCCTGATTGGGAGTAAAATGAAAAGCAATTCAAAAGATCATATAATGACCATAATATACCACCAGCCATACACATAGCACTTGACTGAGGTCAGATTTGAACATTAAGCCTGTGTAGGTATACAAGCCGGATTGCATTACAGTACAACACTAGCACTATCACAGATGTCTGACTTTAAATTGTTACAGTGTGCTTTATACAGGATGACAACATCATTGTATGCTGAGAAGATGATGTTGGGGCAAGTGTGTGACACATCTTAGTGTAAAATTTTCTACATTCTCATATTTGAATGAACACATGCACATAGGTTACTTGCTGTGAGACTAGAACCACAAACCATCTACACAAGTGACACAAGTGAGAAAACACAGTAGCTAATGCTTATGCCAACTGAGACATCTGAGTGTAATACTGTCAGATTGCACTTTATAGGGGTCACGTCATCACTGCATGTTGAGAAGATGTTTAGAGGAGTGACTGACATAGCTGTGGACTCACATGCTGTTCAAAAATTGTCTCTAGATTGATAGTTGAATGAACATCCACACACTTGTGGTGACTGCAATAAAATTAGAACCCCTACTTACCTAGTTACACAAACTAGAGAGCACAGTACTTAATGTTAGCACCATGGCACAAGGCTGACTTGTGTATTGTCAGAGAACACTTTATGACAGACCACATCATCAGTGATGAGAAGAAGATGTTGGAAGGGATGTATGAAATTGCTGTGGAGTCATGTACCACTGCAAAATTTTCTTCTGAATGAGACTTCATGAGGACATTGGCACATAGATTCATGCTTTTCTGACTACACACACAAACAGTTAGGCACACACACACACACACACACACACACACACACACACACACACACACACACACACACACACACACACACACACAAGTTGACTCTTATGCAATTCGTACCGCTACCTGACTAGTTAGTTGAGCTGGAGAACATTGTAGTAAACATTAACACCACTACAGGAGTCTGATATTATCATTGTCATTGTGGTATTTATAGAGGATGGCATCATTATAATGTTGCAGGTAACATATTATGTTATGAGACTTGTGTGCAAAGGTTGAATGGTAATGTGCAAAAATACTTTTATAGACATCATGATAACCTAGGTGAAATAAGCTGTTAGGAGTGCATGCTGCACAAATGAGACATACATGTATCTGTTTCTCAGCATGTTGCTTAGATGACACACACACACACACACACACACACACACACGCACGCACACATGGAAACAGCAGTACTGCAAGTGTTGAGGTATGTGTGTTCATATTCTGATGAATTGATGCCCACAGATTTTTCTGATAATATCAGTGTGAAATGATCTGTGATGACCAATGCTCAGCGTAAATATAAACCCATAATAAAGGTAAGCATGCAGTTTTCCTCTTTATTACTGTAGTGTACTTGACAGTTGGCCAGTTACTGAGATATTATTTGCAGGTGCAATGCTGCAGGGCACACATGAGTCTGATTAAGTATGTCTACCATGAAGAACATGTCCCTTCCCTTCTTTTGTGTTTATGAATGCCTTTTGATGTAATGAGGATAACTGAACAATAACCATAATAACACATGCCAACACCTGTTTACAGAGTGCATTGACGAGAAACTGATTTGCTCGAACAATGGCAAGGTGTTATGGCATGCAAGATTCCCATTTCATGAATACAATTTGAATTTGTGAAGTAGTTAGGAAGATATGCTATGGGAAAAATATCTGACAGGTGCTATGCTGTTCATATTGTAGTTTACTTTGGAAATGTTGTGTTATAACTTTTATTACATTAAGAACTTTTGTTATTGCCTTCCCATTTGTGCATAGTTAAGTGGTGATTGAATGCAGTTCTCTGTTTAAATGGAAAAAATACTAATATTTCAATTGGTTTACCTCACTCTGTACAAAACAGACTAAGCAACGATGGGTTGCCATCAGCACTCTGGACAGTAATGTGGAAAAAAACTGCTGCCTAGCTTTCCCTGTGGCACTAGGTATAAGACCAGTGAGCTCCTGGTCAGAGCACAGGTGAGACAGGGTTCAAATTTAGATCATTCCCTTTTTTACAGAGGGTGTCAGGATGGCATTAACTAAGCAAATATGATGGCTGCAAATGTCACAAACAATGAGTACAGTAAAGTATGAGTCTTCCACAATTTTAATCATTAATGCCCACCTCTATACAGTTGTATAACTAAAACTGCTTTGCAGGACTCACTGCAAATCACAATTTAATTGTGCATACAGCTTCCTAGAAATGAGAAGAGGCGTTACATGTTTTGAAATGATTATTATGAGTCAGCAGATATGCTATTTGTTTATAGCCATATATCCTGAAAAGTGTGTGCTGTATGCTTTGCCACAGTAAGAACAGTTTGCACATGACATTAGATGAAGATGTTATCCATCATAATCTGAACATGTCACAAACAGAATCCTGCAAGTGATCTTAAAACATTCCACGGTACATGGGCACTGATAAGCTATTGAATTAAGGTGACATGTTAGTATTATCCATCAGCACAGTCAAGTCAGTTTGTAGACACCATCCATCAACCTAACTGATACACACTCATAAAGAGGATATAGTGTGATGGGATGAACGCAAGGAGAGATAAACATACACCTAGTAGTGTTTTTTGTAATGGCACATTAATCGTCATGTTTTGTTCAGTTATCATTATTGACACTGGATGCTGTGTAGCATGAGATGAGTGACATAAGGGTACACAAGGCTTAGGAGATGGACAACAGGCTTATGACAAGCAGAACAAGGTTAACTAAATATGTGATAGCAGTGAGGATGGATAAGACCTCAGATACTCATTTCTGGGTAATAATCAATATATCTCACAGAGAAATCATAACTGTGGCAAATTTTAATATGTGGGTGATTAAATATATCATGCACATATATCATCACACTAAGAAATAATGGAAGATTCATCTGAAATTGAACCCATGAAGCTATTGTCAAAAAATTTAGTTAAGTGATTTACGTCAACACTTCACATAGAAATTTGCATTTTGTTGCATTTAGCAGTCTAAATAACTGTCAGAGTAAATGTTTCAAAGTACTGCCTTTACTCTGCTTTAACCCTGTGTTCCTTTAGTGCAGTAAGTTTAAGCATCTTTGCACAGAGATAACCAGACTTGTGTGACTGATGGCAAAAACTTACCAGGTTTTGACACAGGACATACAGAGCCATTCACTGCTGCTTAGCATTGGTGCATGATGCCAAACTCCACGCAAATGCAGAGGACAAAAATTGACGACTTTATTTTGGGCCATTTCTGGTCATGTGTGTGGTGCGTAATTCTATTTTTTAACCCGATTAAAGGTGTGAAAATGGGGTAGATAGAAAAGTGGTGTAATGGGGGTAAGCAGGGGGAAGAACAAAGGGGAAGTAATAAAGGAATTTGCAGGAGGGAATTTGGAAAAAAACATAGCTATCCACTTATTTAACTCTGTAATATGAGCATATCTAGAAAATTGGATGAATTTGACTGTCATCACAACACAGATGGTTGACAACAGTGCAATCATCTAGTATGAGCTATGTATGGGGCAATTATTTATTTATTTTTTTGTGGGAGAGGTGCCCTTTTTTTGCATTTCAAAAAGAGATTAATGTTGGGGAAAGGACATAGGCATGTCAGGATCAAGTAGGAAGAGTAAGTGAGGAAGCAGGTGCAGACAAACAGGACAAACAAGACAGATATGGTGATGATGGACACAAAAGCTTGGGGGAATACCATGACTGGGGAAAGGTAGGGGATATCAGAGGCACATGCCGTCAAGCATTGGAACAGTGAGAATCTAATCCTCACTCTTAGAACTGTCATTATTGTCCCTTCCTCGGTTTCCTGGGAGATTGCTTGACTATGGGGTCTTTAAATTCTAAGGAGAAACCTCTATAGATGGTTGAGATGGCCATCAATGGTCATTTCTGTTATATTATGCACCATCCCTGGCAGCTCCTGGTGTTGGTATGGCAGCTTGTGGAGGTTTGGCAGGCTGAGCCACAGAGGTTGGTCTACCTCCCTGTACTGAAAAGCATTTTGCTTGTTGGCAGAAAAGTATAACATCAGAAAAAAAAAACAGACAGAGAGAGAAAGAGAGAGAGAGAGAGAGAGATGAGAGGTGGGGTAAGACAAAAAAGAAAACACTTGTTCATCAAGCAGTGAATGGTGTTTGCAAACAGCAGAGCAGCACAAACATGTAACAGGCAATAACAAGTATATATTCCTTCAGTTAATACTCATTATGATCATTCCTCAGTAAAAATAACTACTGTGGAACTCAAATCACAGTTTTCCTATTTTATCTATTGTGCACTTCAATATATTTATACCTTGTGCTACACAATCAGTTGGGTGACAGGTGTAACTTTATGCTATCATTATCATCCAAGTTGCTGACCACCATATGATGCCACTGTGTGTTTTTGCTTCTTAAGGCAACTGACATTATTTTTTTAATTTTTTATACATTTAACTGTCTTTGCATTGTCATGTGTCACAAAAATATTAAAGACAAAAAAATAAAAAAAAATTAAAGTTAAACAAATGTTAAACAATTACACAGCTCTCGATTTGAACTATCACATCAATGAAATTACAAAACACAGTTGGAGTGTGTTATCTATTTTCGCCACAAATACAGCTTTGCAACAGCAAATCGTGCATACAAGCAATCCCTATTTACTCTACAGTATTAACAGGACTTGCATGTGTACATTCTCAGTTAGTTGTACATGTGTGACAAACACATTTAGTGCAATGAGTGGTCACACAACCATTTATGAATATGTTTGAACAAATGCAGCTCTGTCTTCTCTTTGCATTGTGTTCAAGTCTTCCTTTATCTTTGTTGCAATATCAGACATTTGGTCTATAGTGCATTTTGTATCATGTTTCTTTAAATGTGTGTTAAAATATGTGACAGTGAACAACAGTTTTCAGAAAAGACAGGACAGTTTTGCTGTTAGTGACAAAAAATTGTAGGTGTTTGATGTTTTGCTTTATATAAAAGCTCACTGAAGTTAGTTCCACACTTTGTAAGTATATCCTCACTGACACACCCACTGCAGTGAATGTGTTTGAATTGCTATTGTGTTTCCTTTCTTTCTCACACTAATCATTCACAGTTGCAAGCCATTAACACCCAACAATGGTTAGAGCCTACATGTTTATATATGCTAAACTAAGTCAAACGTTTGGTATTCAACAATTCAAATGACTTCACACCTGATTTGCATCTTCAGAATGCTCAGAGGGATGAATCTATATTATAAAAAGGTAACCATGTATGGAACTTGAGGGTACGGGGGCTTGTGTATTTGGACAAAACAGAAGACTGGTATTCCTTTGAAGGTGATTTCTCTGCTGATAAGGCTAAGATTTTATAAAATATTACAAATGTATTTATCTATCCAGGAGACAATAGAACTTTTACCTATATGCACTTCATACACTTTACTGTTGACACAGGCAGTTTTGGCAGGCATTTACATTTGTGAGATAGACATGTTATACTTTCAGCACAACTATATTGCTAACATTTGATTATTCAATATCCTATGTTATTGGAGAGAAATGTAATATACATGTCACTAACACTGGTGTTATGCTTCTGTGATGGATCAGGCAACCTCCACATGAGTGGTGGACAAGGTACAAAAGTGGCTGGTATTCATAAATTTACTTTTCTGTTGAGCAAGTGTAGACATCATGGTAATTGTGTGAAAAACATATATACTTTACTACTGTGGTATTCCTTGGTTTGTACAAACCTTCATTGTTTGGGGTTTTGGGGTGGGGGAGCTACCTACCATTCTGTTGTACAAAAAGAGAAGTGTGTTTCAAGTGCTTTCTGTTGAAAATGTGTAGACATCCAGATATTTATGTGAAAAACATATATACATTACTTATGTGGTATTCCCTGGTTTGTACAAACCTTTGTTTGTGTGTGTGGGGGAGGTGGGACAACCACCTAATTCAGTGGTACTAAATGAAGAGTGTGTTTCAAGTGCTTAATGTTGACAAAAGGGTACACATGCTGATTATTTTTTGTAACAAATGCATTAGTTATGTGATGGTTATTTGTTTTATTCTTCTCTGTTTTATGTGACATAGGATAGTGGCACCCAAACCTACAAATCCATGAAAACTCCCTTTCAGTGATGCTGAAAATGAGGTAATAATACATGCTCTGAGGCAGCATAGCGACTTTCTGTTTGAGAGAGGTCATGGGGATATGGCTGTCAGAAAGAAGATTTGAAACCAGTTAGTCAACAGTGTAAATGGAGTTGGTGGTCATAGCCACAATTATGATGAGCTGTAGCATCGGGACACTGGTATGATTTCATCAGCCCAGAAGGGGGCAGCTGCAGTTGTCCAAGAACAGCTGGATACTGCGGGTGGTCCTATTACTGAGCCACCACTGATACCAAATGAGGATTCCCTGTCCACTGTCAGAGATCCAGACAGCTCAGTGGAGATTGCACACCATGTGCTTGATGTTGTGCTGATGTGGCTGGGAGGACAAGTGTATCCCAGGAGCAGCTACCAGGTATGCTTTCATATTGCAACATTATATTTGGTTGTTATTCAAGAATAAAATATATGATCTGACTAATTCCTGTGATACATTTTTTTCTATCTGTACCTATTGATAAGTAATACAGTTATACAAGAAAGCTGTTCAGAACACATGGGTGTAGGTGGACATCTCAGCCAAGTTTCAGCTATTTCTTACAGGACATACAGGCGATTGTGTATTTACTGTCTCCCTGCATTATTTCCGTAGTGATGCTTAATTGCCATTCTTTCCCTGCTTCATTTCTTTCAGGACCTTTCTTCCTTCAAAGTGTGATGAGATCTGCACATGGTAAGCAAATATTTATTTGCTTATTACTAAGCATTATTTAGATATATAATCATCTGTATGTGTGAGGAAGATGTAATGAGTGTCTGTATCGCTGATTCATCTCCGATTGTGTGACCAGTGTTACTTTTTTATCATCTTTGTTGGTTTAATATTTATGGGAGTAGTAATTTCATTCCCGTGTTTGTTGCTTATGATCACAGGTGATCCTGACAGTGGAAGACTAGGACTCCTACCACCTGATGTTAGAGAATTAGGTGGCTCTGATGATGATGGTAGACAAATGGAGGGACAGCTGAATCTGACACTGAGGTTGTGACTCACATATCTCCTGGATTTTCTTTAGACACTGTCTGTATGCATACACATACCCATTCCACTGAGTTCTCAGATAGTGGATAGGTTGAGAGTGACCCTTTTGATCAGGGTAGTGTGGTTACTACAGCTTCAGTGCTGGTTGATTCTGGCTGTAGTCAAAGTGTGGGTGAGGTGCCATGCAGGAGGGTTGGTAGGTATGCAAATATGAGGCCTATTGTGCACCATCCATGTGAAGCTGGTGTGCATACCTCTCAACCTGGAAACATTAAAAATCTGGACAAGGCCCATGAAAAATGGGTACAAATCTGTATGCTGATTAACATCTAATTTGCATACATAATTACGTAACTCCAACCACTCCAATGGAATTGTGCAATATCAACTTTCAAATGAAAACTGAAGAACAGACAACCAAAATATGGCACCACTGACACCCTGCAGCCATTCCAGTGCCCCATTACATGGCGATTTTGCCCCATTTATCATAAACACTAATGTGTGCATACTGCATACTGCTTTACCTCTACAATGATTATTTGAATTTTATTTTGACATCTGCTAAACAAAGCAATACTGTCTCAATGAAAATAGAATTGGCTTTAAAACTTCTCTACCCTTGAAACTCACATTCATTGAAATAGCATTGAAACCCACACCACATCCAAAGAAAATGCATCTGGCCAGTGATGGATAAAGATTGCCTTTGGGCCATTTTCAAACCATTGGCCCCTTGCACACAAAACAAGAAACATATATGTGTTTTTTTCTTTGATACACCTTCCTGATTTTATTAAGTTATATTCCTTGTATAATATGACACACTTGTTAGAGCGCATTTTAAATTTATTGTTTGAACATTTTTCAAGTAGGCTGTACTGTAGTCAATGAAACAAAATGTATGAGCCAATAATGACAAAACTGCCCAATTCAGAACATTTCCATCATAAATGTCTACTTCCACACCTACACTATAAATATAATAGCAGTAGTGTTAGCCATAGGCATCTTGCACAGCTTCTTGCACTTATTTTCAAGTTCAGTTTTTTTTTTTTTTGGGGGGGGGCAAAAGGTCAAAAAACAGGGACACATTTTAAACATTCCTTGTATAATTTTGGAAAGCTGCTAGAATAAAATGTTTTTATCACCATGCATGTCACTGGCAAGTCTTGAACCCAGGACCTTATGCACAACAGAAGCAACATACCACTATGCCAAATCAGCAGTTTTTTTTTAAATTAGGACGACTGAAACTTAATGGCTATCATTTAGTGAATTCAATTCTCACTTATCACCATAGCTCTCAACCTCTTAGCACAAAAAACCTGGGCAAACAAAGACAATAATGGGGGAATACAAATGCAGTTCTCACTCCTCACCATAACCCTCAACTCTTAGAACAAAACACTAGGACAAAGCTCACAAGTGGTGGTGGCTAGGGACTTACCAGGGACACATTTTAACCATTGCTTGTATAATTTTGGAAAGTTGCTAGAATAAAATGTTATGTTACCACCATGCATTTCACTGGCAAGTCTTAAACCCAGGACCCTATGCACTACAGTCAGAGCAACATACCACTATGCCAAATCAGCAGTTTCCTACAAAATAGGAAGACTGAAACTTAATGGCTATCATTTAGTAAATTCAGTTCTCACTTCTCACCATAGCTCTCAACCTCTTAGCACAAAAAACCTGGACAAAACCAATATGGAGGAATATAAATTCAGTTCTCACTTCTCACTCACCATAGCTCTCAACTCTTAGCACAATAAACCTGGGCAAACAACAAAGCCAATAATGGGGGAATACAATTTTTTTTTCTCATTTCCCACCATAGCTCTTCTCAGCTCTTAGCACAACAAATCTGGACAAAGCTCAGAAATGGTGGTGGCTAGGGACTTTAGGCTCTTTTTACCCTGTACCAAAGGTACAGGGCTTGAGCCTGAAATACCTCTAGCCACCAGGTGTATTACATGGGGGGGGGCATTTTCACACACACACACACACACACACACACACACACACACACACACACACACACACACTGGTTGGTAGCCCTGATGGAGTTGACATGCACATGTTATGATGTTTGGTAAAGTTGAGAGGTATGCTGGTGTGGCACTAGATGTATGTTTAGGACCATCATGGAGGCACAGGCACATTCCCCTGGGGCCTCTGAGGACATGTTTAGGAATCTAGATGTGGCACAAGTTGACATGCATGACTGCCTCCTCTGTGTGGCCAATTCAGTGGATCAGATGAATGACACAATGCAACTGGCAGTGTATGTGATGGAATGTCTGCTGGGAGGAGAACAGCATCCAAGTGGCCATAGGTCTGCAACATCATCTGGTGTTAGCCAGTGTGGCTGGGCCTGATCCCAGTCCCGTATTGTTCCACTGCTCCATCAGTAGTTGAGATTCCCATACTCAGACATGGCAGGCCATGGTGTTGTTGGCCTGGGCATAGTCGTGAGGACAGCTGATCCAGCAGACATCACTCATGTTCAGGTAGCACCAGTTAACCATGGGCATGGAAGTGTCAGTGCAACTCCTGGCAGAACCAGTTTTCACGGTCAGGGGCAACGATCATGAACTGATACCTCTACCATGCACAGCTCACACCTGTCCAATATGCCAGGATATAGAGCTAGTACAGAGCTTGGTTGTATTTATGCAAACACTTATACACACATTTCACATTGCGTGCCCACACAGACACATAACAGCTACAATGAGGCATTCATGAGGCTTGCAGATCATTTTTTTCTCAGTGGCCATTTGATAATTAGCCACATTTTTACCTGTTTATCTTTCTTACTTACACACATTACTACTTTTATGTCAGACTTGGCATCCTGCCCCCCAACACCCCACTCTGTGCAAATGATGATAATTGTACCATCACCTTGTTTTTATCTTTTGGATTTATGGATACATATGTACTTATTTCTGATGCACAGGGTGCATAGCTAGCTGAGTATTTAATATATGTATTTGTGATGCTATTTTGAAATTTTTACTGATTTCTTAAAACCTTTTTACTGCTGTAATTACTATGTTTAAATAGTTGCTATCACAGTGAGGCTTATTGCTTCACTTGTGAGAATGTAGGGATAATTAGACCTTGGACTGCTTTTTATATTGTGGTTATTTTAGATGCATGAGGCATGTTAGCAGATAAATGGCATAAATCTATTGACATAAGTCAGTCTTGACACATATCGATGTCATTGCTGGACAACACACACACATTCTACTTAGGTACATTTTCAAGTAACAGTATGCAAGTATCTGCCATGCATTTGTGTTCTTACCCATTTATTTTCCTGTTCCAGATACACCACTTACCTTGATAGTGCCTGAGTTACAACTGTTGTGATTCAGGGCTGACTCTGTTTTATGTTAGCAGTACACAGCCATTGCATGGGTAAGTAAAGGTTGTGATCATTGCTTGGCATAAATTTTACCATATGTATGTGCACAGCATGAAGGTTGTACCCCTTCGGTGGTCAGCAGGTGTGCAACCTGTTGTCTCTTGGCCAAAGTGAGGGCATATTGTGCATGCCCACATCTACCTACACCCCACAGCAGCTGGTGGTTGCCCCTCTGGGAGCGTGGCTGTGGTGACCTTGCAAGTGGTTTTGGAATGTGTTTTCCTTCCCCTTGGTGTTACTGTTATAGCTATTTTCTCAGGATAATATTATGCAGCATAGCACAGAAAGTGATAATTTTGGACACGGTACTGGGATAGGTGGTGGCTAGGGACCCCCTGATGTATCTAGACACCAAAACCTTCATCTCAGAAGCCCATACACACACTCTATGATATTTCTTTGTCTGAACATGTTCCTCATTATTGTGTGTGTGTGTGTGTGTGTGTGTGTGTGTGTGTGTGTGTGTGTGTGTGTGTGTGTGTGTGTGTGTGTGCATTGTTTATGAGCATCAACAGCCATGGTTCATGCGCATACCCTGAATCCTCCAGTAAATGATCTTATACAATGTCCTCCCTGGAAAACCTTTGGAAAAGCTGTAAGTAAGGCCATATATTGGAGTCATTGTAGCTGTCAGGGTTGCCAGCACACACATTCCAGGATGTTTCGATTAGCGTTATACACAACATGGCAGTTAATGGAGTGGATGCCCTTTCTGTTTATATAGACCCTTCCTTGTTCCCTGGGTGGTGCGTTAAACTCAATATGCCTGCAGTCTATAGCACCCAATACTTCAGGGAAGTGTGCAACAGGGTAGGAATCCTGCATAGCTGTAGCTCTGCCCTTGAGTGTAAGGGAAAATATATGCTGTCACTGGCATGTTATAGCATAGCATTCAGGAAGTGAAGTAGGATCCTGGATGCTGATGCCTGTGACCTCCCCCACCAACAGGTCCCCTGTTGGAGTCTGGAAGGTTCCAGTAGCTAAAATTCTAAGTGTTACATATACTTTGGTCTCCACAGGTATTGGTTCCCCTCGGTTTTCCCTTGTTCTCAGTTGAGGACGACAGAGGTTGCAGAGTTCCTGGAATGTGTCACTATCCACCCAGTAGGATTATACTCTTCCACATCATGCAAACAAAAATAAGTTTACTGGAGGTCTAAATACCCTTCTCCTTCTTGCCTGATGTCTATCAGCATTATCATCAGCAGCAGCTTGGATTTGAGACTGTTGCACATACACATCCAGAAGACCAGCTGCAGCCCCTAACATTCTTTCCCTCTAGTGTAGCTTCAATGTGTGTATTTCCATAGGTTTTGGAATTCGTTTCAGAAACCTAGACTAAGTGTACATGATTGCTTTATAGCTTGTTGAATACTTCTGCCATCTTGGATTGTCTGATTAGCATACAGTTCAGCTACTTATCCTGTAATTAGCGTGCAACAACATTTACCATGTAGAGCTGCTTATCGAATACAAATCAGTGTGTTTTTATCGAGCCATGTAGGATTTATTGAATCCAGCCTTTATGTATTCAGAAAAAATACAGCTATACAACATTTAGTTAAGAACCAGTAAAAACAGTATGGTTTGAACATTTATGTGACATAGATATCTGAAATATTTGTCATGAAGAAAACATGATGTGAATTATGAAACCTTGTAAGAGTGGAGAGGTAGTTTTGGTTGACAACACAGCGTATCCATTCAAAATTATGCTTTTTATAACAGGGACACAGTGTTATGAACATATATTTAAAAAAGAAGCTATTGTAAGTTTTTAAAAATTCTATAAATGTTTCTGTGTTTAATAATGTGAGATATCATTAACAATTTAGAATACATTTCACAAGTAAAGAATCCAATAGTGCCCATCTATATTGGCAATAAAAATATACATAAAGATGTTTATAACTCACCATTTCCCTAATAGTGACATCTCTGATTCTAAAAAGAAACACTGCAAAATTTGTGTGGGCCATAAACTCAAAACATTTTTAGAACACTTGTCATTTATTCAAATAGTTATTGTACTTTTTGACATATTTGACTGATTGCCTATACTTGGATCACATTCTTTTTGTAACTAGAAATGTTACAAATTTGTTTACAGTGATTACACATTCAATAGGCTTGCATTCATTTATGGAATCATAATAAAGTTTCAGAAGATGCCAAATAATGAAATTGAATTAATTTATGATTTTATGGAAGTTATTCTGCATATTTTTTTTTCTTATTTGAATTTGCATCAGTTTTTAGGAGAAGTCATGACAGCTGTATCAGCACCAATGTTTGTTATTATAATATTGTGATATTGGGAGATTAATTTTGTATTTAATTCTAAATATAAAAACATATATGAATTTTTATGTATGTTATTTTGATGATGTATTTGTACTGCGGACAAGTTGTACAACAGAATTATAGGGAAGAAAATCTGATTTCCTTAGGTTTATACACACATTTTCTACAGAAAGTGTACAATATTTAGATGTTAGGATTAGTGAGGATAATTTAAATTAAACAAATCAAATATTTATACAAAACCATTTTTGAATGCATATTTGACTTAACACAAGTGCTACCTGTTTAAACAAAACATAGCATGGTTAAGATGTTATAGGAGATAAGACTGAATGCCACACACATACCAGGTTCAAATGATCAAGTTTCATTATCAAATATTTTAAAATTTAAAGTGTCAAAATTATAATGCATGTATTTGTTTTTTTATGATATTATTAGGTTTTATGTGTATTTTGTAATGGATATTGACAGAGCATCACAGAGGTTATTTGTATGTATTCTATACATTTTATTTTTATAGTATTTTGAAACATATAATCATTGTATTTATTTTTGGTTAACAGCTGGTAAGATGATATCATACAATTTTTACTACACAAGAGACTTTGAATTAGGAAGTACAGGTGACTATTTATAATTGTTCAAATTAAGTCTGCATGATTTTGAGACAATAACACTCAATACAATGTAGGCAGTGTTGGGTTATCGCATTTTCAGGATTTTTTTAAGGTTAATAGTATATGTGGTTGCCTACAGTACTTTGTGTTTTGTTATTTTGGTTATCAATAATGTCTCCTTATTTCTTACAGAATGTACCTGTCAACAGAAAGTGAGCTGAAGGTTGATCCTATAATTGGTTTAAAATCACAACCTGGCTGCTCAATGCCACTAAAAGCAGTTTATACTGATCAGATAGCTCTTATCTAAGACAAACATGTAGATGTAATGAGAACATACACTAATGAACTGTGCAGACATGAAAACAAATAAATATAAATCCTATTAAGGAAATGCACATACATAAAAAGCAAAATAATTCCCACAAAGGAAATGCACAAACATGTAAACAAAATGCTAGTTACTGCAGCTGTCATTCCCTTCCTAATCTGCAGCCTCTAATGAAATGCAAGCTACACCAATGATTAGATCAACAGGGATATGAAACTTTGCTAAATCCTTCAACATTTCCATAAGCAATCTATCAATGTTTGACATGAAAATTAGTGATATCTTTTAATGACTGCAAGTAAAAAGACTACAGTTCTTATCTTGCTAAAGTGGTGCCATCTCATCGAAATGAGTTGTAAATCTCATCCAGCAATTATCTCATCCAGTAACTATCACGACTGTTTGGTATTTGTTCAAGCTAGCATAGATAAGTATTACTTGCTCATAATGTGAATGGGTGGGTGAAAACCCAAAGTTATCCTTTCAGCAAATTCTACATAGTTTTCAATGTTTACAAAAAAGTGCATATAAGTATTTCAAACTTCTCTGCAAAGTGAGTTTTACAAAGGTTAATTCAAAACTAACAAAAATAGTATGAAACTAGCAAAACAGATGATATCCAAAAATGGCACACAGAATTCTGGCCCAAGTTCATAGGTTCATAGGTTTATACTAGGCTATCTGCCCTAAGTCATTTATAAGCCTAGCCCAAAGTTTTGTGGCTTACGCCACCCCTTATGTTAAAAAATATTGTGCCCATTAGTTTGTTGTGCCTCTGTCCAGCAGTGACACAGAGATGATTCCCGGGGTAAACCTACGATCTCCCATCCACCGGTCAAGATTTCTCTTGAACAGAGCCAGCGAGGTGCTCTGCCTCACATGGACCGGGATTTTATTCCACAGCATAGGGAGTCTCTGAGTGACAAATCTATCCCTCCAGCATGTCTTATTTATATCCGTGCTAAGGTTTAAGTCGCTTGCTCTAGTGGATCTGGTAGATTTGGATTTTTTGAGGTGGAGCATGTCCATTAATTCCAGGTTGGACATGGCCTTGTATGTCAGGCACAGGTCACCTCTGAGCAGACGGTATGCGACTGAATAGAGCTGGAGTTTCTTCAGTCTGGCAGCATATGACAGATTTTGGAATCCCTTTATCCTTTTGGTGAGGAACTTTTGGGGTCTCTCCAATTGCTGCAGGTGTCGGGTGAGATACATCCCAAATGGGGCATTGTACTCGATCATTGGTCTGATAAGTGAAAAGTACAGGGGAACAATGACCTCACTTGATCTGGATGTGAATCCCTTCATGATCAGGTGGGCAATGTAGAAGGTCTTTCTAACCACTTTAGCAATGTGAGTGTCAAAAGAAAGGCCACTGTCAACCTGGGTCCCCAGGTCCCTGATAACCTCTTCTGTGCTTAGTGGATTGCCACCTATATGGTAGCTTGGGGTTACCTTATTTTTCCCGAAGGGTATGACTATACATTTTTTGGCATTTAACTTCAGGCCATGGCTCTGGCACCAGCTATCAGTTTCCGTGAGACCCCTCTGAAGGATATCTGTGTCCGATGTACTTTCCACTATGGCGCCCAGTTTGCAGTCATCTGCAAACTTTGTCAGCCATAGTCCTCCTATGTTTGCCTGTACTTCTGAGAAGTAGATGCCGAACAACAGGGGGCCAAGGACTGAGCATTGTGGGACAACACTTGTGACCGGCTTGGAGTCTGACATGGTGCCAGCAACTCTAACCCTGTGGGTTCTGTCCTTTAGCCAGTTTGCAACCCATCTTGTGACATATGGGTTTACATTTAAGCTGGTAAGTTTCTCTATAATACCTGAGTGGGGTATTGTGTCGAAAGCTTTTGCAAGGTCAAGGTAGGCTGTATGGACTGCCTTTCCCTCATCAATGGCCTTGGTGACTGTTTCGAAGAAGTCGACCAAGTTCAAAAGGCATGATCTGCCCTTGACAAAGCCAAACTGGGTCGGGTCCAATGTCTGCAAGTCCCCTATGTCTTTGTTTATGAGTTCCATTATGATCCTCTCCATAGCTTTGCAGACCAGGCTTGTTAAGCTTATGGGGCGGTAATTACCAGGGTCCGTAGAGGCACCGCCTTTGTGGAGTGAGATCACAGTTGCCATACGCCACTCCTTGGGCATGTATCCTGTGGTAAGGCTAAGATTAAACAGCTGCCTTATGTGCGGGTTTAGTTCCTCATTGAGTTCGTGTAGCACACAGCCGGGGACACCATCCGGTCCCATTGATGCTGTGTTTTTAGCTTTAGAGAGAGCAGCTTTTACCTGTGCATTTGAGATGTCTGGGAGGCTACACTCCGCTGGGATAGTTATCTCTCCTTTGGGGAGATGGGTGAAGTTTGCACTGAACCTGTCTGCCAGTATGTTGGCAATGTCTGTGGGTTCAGTGATTTTTGTATCATTTTGGACTAATTCTAAGCATATCTGGGAGATTCCACCCAGGTTTCTAACATAGCTGAAGAAGGCCTTATGATTGTCTTTTGAATCTATGGCAATTTTTCTCTCAAAGTTGTTCTTTTAATAAAGTAGGAATATTGAGTGCACTAGTGTCACTAAATATACTTAAATATTTAGACGACCAATCCCATATTGAAACAGATAAAGGACCAGCTCAGCAACACATGGAAGGTTAACCACCTTAAAATATGTAAATGGAGAGATGAGCATAACTCCATCTACAGATGGATGACCTAAAGCAAGGTTGTTTTAACATGGGAAAAGTTAACCAGGATGTCAAGATGATTGTTCATAAAAAGACCAGATGACTGAGAGGAACATTTGAAAACATGATGAAGAATCTAAACTATTTTTTTATCTATCTACAAATCTGTTTGTCTGTGTGTGTGTGTGTGTGTGTGTGTGTGTGTGTGTGTGTGTGTGTGTGTGTGTGTGTGTGTGTGTGTGTGTGTGCATGTGTGTGTGTGTGTGTGTGTGTGTGTGTGTGTGTGTGTGTGTGTGTGTGTGGCTGCATGTTCAAGCACATGTATATATACAACCTAACTTTGACAGAACCGAAAAACATCAGAAAAAAGAAGACGGTGAAAAATACTGGCTTTAACAAATATCACAATAAAGGACTTTTACACTGAAGGAAACTCCGATGCATTCCTTTACATCTTCACTTCTCTAATAATATTAACTCTGATATCAGAGGAACTATCTTATCTCCATATTCTGTTATTAAAACCAACTTCTAGTATGCAAGTGAAAAAAGGTCTCTACTAAACATCGTTGGCAGATTTCATTGTGAGGTTCAGTCAAACACACATAACCCCCCATCCACACACATACACACACACACACACACACACACACATACTCATGTATCCACGTGTGTGTGTGTGTGTGTGTGTGTGTGTGTGTGTGTGTGTGTGTGTGTGTGTGTGTGTGTGTGTGTTTAATCTTGGGAATGTTAGCATGCTCATTTCATTGCAACGTGAGGAACAGGAATATCAGACCTGCCCCTTCACTCTGCAGAACCCATTCTAAAGCCGATTTCTGAGTTATGATGGGATAAGAGTCAATTTTTTTTTGTATATATTTATTGTAGGTCAATAAATTTGTCTGTTGACAATGTAACTTAAACTATCTGTCTCATACACACACACGTGTGTGTGTGTGTGTGTGTGTGTGTGTGTGTGTGTGTGTGTGTGTGTGTGTGTGTGTGAGTATGATAGATATAGATATGCATAGATAGACAGGCAGATAGATAGATAAATAGATAGATAGATAGATAGATAGATAGATAGATAGATAGATAGATAGATAGATATGTGTGTGTGTGTGTTTGTGTGTATATATGCAGATATGCTTTCATAGTTTTCCAATCAAACTGCTGTATGACTATTACAAGTACTATAAATAGTTTCATATCATGTACCTAATTAGAGTTTTAGGTAATATAGGTTGTAATATTTAGGATGGAGTCCACAAGGGCAGGCAGTTGTTAAAAAACAGTAGAGTCCATCAATCTAGCTTACAGAGTACAAAGCAAGATTAAAAATGCACTTCAGGCAGGAATGTGTTTTGAAGTTCATTATACTCTGCAATGTAATGTTCCATACAATGATAGTTTTCTGGCAATGGTACTATGTGGGAGTCAACTGGCTTTTATCAGAGAGGACAGAGGAATGAAATGAAATGCAATAATGTGTTTATGTGAAAACTGCTTATATAATACTACCATTGTAAATTCTCAAGACACTTTGCAGTAACCATTTACTTTTCAGTACATTAGATTTCCTCCCATCTCTTCAATAATTACATATTTGAGGGGGATACCTCTATAGAACACTAAAAGAGAAGATTGCTGTAATGAGTGATGAGGTGTTATTAATGTGAATTTCCAGAAACAACAAGAACAGTGATTGCTACAATGATATCCTTAGTGTGCAGTTGTAGCAATTTGTATTTATGCAGTTGAAATGAACAACTGCAAAATGACACAGAAGGGAAGTTAAAGTAATACAAATCCATTCCTTGCATACCTTTGTCTGAAGTGCTGCTGAGCAGAATGTCATTAAGCACATAGCTGGATGTTCTGTGCCACAAGGCTTCATTTACTGTTATTTTTACACGTTTTCCATTAGGCAACGATGCCAAACTAATGTTATACAATTCCAAGTCATGTAGGTTTTGTGTATGAAACATTTCAGAAGTTGAGATTGTCACCAAAGCATGTTCATAGATAAGGATATGCATACACTGAGACTAAATGCCAGCAATAATGGTGATGAAAGCTACACACACACACACACACACACACACACACACACACACACACACACACACACACACACACACACACACACACACACACACACACACACACACACTGTAGTCAACTGCAGCAGAAACACAATAACAATGTATGTGTATAGTAGATATGTTTCTGTAGCACACAACTTATGTTGCTGCAGTGAAATTATTGCTGAATAAGATATAAATGATGGGTGATTACTGGCCCTGTGTTCATTTAAAGATGTGCATTATAGCACTGCCACAATGGAAGCATAAATGAGTTGCAATGTATTCCTAAGCAAGCACTACGAACAGTAGAACTTTGCCTGCCTTTTATTATATTCTCATCAAGAGACACTGAAGTGGGAGATGCTGACAATAAGATATAAGTAATTTAAAATGGAGACATATTTCAATATTTGCAGGATTCACATGCAACTGCTGATACTTCTAATGCTGCACATGTGGACATATAGCAGAGTCCATCTTGAGAAATAAATTTGCATATTATAAAGTACAGGATACAGAAAGAAGTCAACAAAGATTGAAAGGGGATCCATACTTGCCCCACTGTTGTTTTTAATCTTTATTAATAAATTACACTCTGATGTCCCTAACTTATGCAGATAATATGGTTATTTTTCAATCCAGTCCTCATTTTCAACTATTCAAACCCAACTTTAGTCTAACCTACACTCCTTTATTTCATGCCTAAACAAATATGAGCTACTCCTAAACCCCTCTAAAACAAAAAAGTATGATATCTGGAACCCCACAAAAACTGAAAAAAAAAACCCTCCTAAAAATGTCAATATCACAGAACTTTATGGTTCTCAAATAGAAACAATCATGTCCTTTAAATAATTATGTCTGTGGCTAGAACAGTCACTTAAATTCCAAAGCCACATTGAAACATCAGGAAAAAGATCAGGTCTCTTATTCTGGTCCTGGAATATATTTTCCTTTCTTTTCAGACAAGCTAAAGCTGTGATAGGCAAACAAGTCCTTCTTGCTCAACTTGAATACAGGCTCCCCATCATAGTCGCAGCCTCTAAAAAAAATCACCCACTCTACAGTCCATTGAAAACAAAATCTGCCAATTCATTTCCAACTCCTCACCTCAGGAACACGACTGCATCACCATCTGCAAAGCCAAATCCTACAAAGTTGAGATGTTCATAGGGTCTCTTCTTTTCAAACTACTTCATCTAGGTGCCTTCCCAACTCTTCCACTCCCTACAACCTTTGAAACCTCTCCAGGTGTACTCTCTCATTCCAGACTTCCCCAAGCCAAACAGCATTGTATCAGCCATTCCTTCTCCATTCTTACACCCAAACTCTGGAAATCCCTCATCCCTCACCTAAAAGATACCCCAAGTTCAGAGCACAACTCAAAAGACAGCTCCATCAAAAATCTGACTTGAAGTGCTTTTCCAGTGAACACATAACCTAACTCCCTCCTCACCTACATCATTACTTCTTTACCCTATGTCCCTATGTTTTCATCTGCTGTTTCCCTTTCATACTTACTAATAAAATCCATGTGCATTGGTTTTTCTACTCTGTTAATAATATGTACATATTTTCAGCTGTCTATGGGATTAGCTACCTTCTCTGAGTACTCCATGTTTGTGAATTTATTTTTTAAAGAGTGTCTTCACCCAGGCTGTGCTTGCAGATTGTCTATTGTGCTCAGTGTACCACCTTGGTAAACAAACCTACTAACTAAATAAATCAATGAGATACCGAATCACATTATGCCTCAGTACTGTCTTAAATCTGAGCAACTGTACTGGTGTCAGTATGGAATACATTATATAAGTATATTTGATTGGGATGGCACAACAGTGCAGAGAGTAGCACTGATTCCTCTCCAGCTTGAGTCTTGGCTATGTGTGCAGAGCTTACATGTCCTGCCCATGTTCTTGTGGGTTTTATCTCAATGCTCTTAATCCCTCCCTCATCCCAATGGCATGTGGAAGGTGACTTAGTCATGATATTACCTGTAGGAGTGCATGTGATCTGTTCATATGTGCTCCAGAGGAAAGGCCTGACAATCTACTTCTTCCTTTACTTGCAAAGTACAATCTGTGGATAGTATAGGCTGTTGATGGGGTTGCTATGTGACTCTCATGCAACACAACAGTGCTGGCCGATGGTGCTTGATTCAGATGTGCCGTGTTCATAGAGATATAGAGAGTAATCTCTGTTAACAGTTTGATATCCCATTGTCTAGTGTTTTGTGGAGGTAAGGCTCCAGGTGAATAGTTTATATAGTATATAAATATAACTTGCTGGTGATTCTTATTTAGTTGTCTGGTGAAGTGGGTAAATGGTGTCCAGTATTTATGAATATGGGAACAAGAAACTTGGTTGCTTTACAGTGATTATAGCTGTTAAATCAGCAATATATTTGGAGTTCAAGCAAGTTAACTATGAACCATTAACTGTACAGAAGCAAGGTGATATGTACTGTGCTGCATGTAATCATAAGTAAGTGGGTTCATAGGTGATTATGAAGTTAATGACCACAGGGAGCCTTTTTAAGCCAGGGCATGCTTCCCAAACATATCTGACAAGTTTCGATGCCCTAGGGTTATTTTAAGGGGTGCATGTTGGCTTGGCCATGGGTTTTCAAGCATTTATAGGCTGACTGTGACTACTAGAGACATAGATGCCAGACTAGGATACATTTCAAATTCCCCATCCATTGGTCCAAGTTACACTTGAATTGAGTTAGGAAAAAAAATCTGTTTTAAGTGGCTGGGAAGCCTGTTCCAGAGAAAGAGTATTCTCTAAGACAGATACCTGTCTCTGTAACATGTCCTATTTATGTTGCAGTTGACATTTATGTCCCTCATTCAGGTAATGTTGATGCTGCTTGTTTTGCAGATGTACAACAGGTCCATCACAGCATGATCAGGGGATGTTTTGTGGGCCAAGCAGAGATCACTTCTCAGCAGTCCCTTTGGAAACCAAATACTGTGGTGGGGATAGTAAAGGGGAAGAAGTAATCCCCAGTAACAGGAATATCCCCATGCCTATGGTTACGCAATTTTCTATAACTATAGTCTTAATAGTAACATGGTATTGCACTCCACTAACCTTCTGAACAGCATCACAATTAGCTCAGGGCTAGATATATTTAAATTGGATTCACTTTAGAAGCTCAAAATACTGAAATGTCGAAATTCAGTATTTCAAGCCTATAAAGTGGAATCCTGAAAAGAGCAAAAGCTCAGAAGCGCGAATTTCAAAACCTTGAATACCGGAGGTTTTGAATTTTGCACTTCTGAGGTTCCACTGTGGTTACAGATTCAGGTAAGTGTGTGTGTGTGTTTGTGTTAAGGGTTTTGAGTAGGAGCTGTGGTGTGTCTTAGTGTGTTTTGTTGCTGTGATGTGTGTGTGCGAGCAGAATGTAACTTATGTGGTGGTATTGTGTGTGTGTTTGTGTGTAGTGTGACCTCGGAGTTAGAATATTTAAGTAGGGGGGGGTGCAGCGGGCTTGCCCCCCTGCTTTTATGTAGTAGAGAGCTTGTGTTTGTGTGTGGGGAGGATGGTGTGTGTGTGTGTGTGTGTGTGTGTGTGTGTGTGTGTGTGTGTGTGTGTGTGTGTGTGTGTGTGTGTGTGTACAGTAGTATCACGAAATTCAAAATCTCCGGTGTGCGAGATTTTGAATTCCGCACTTCTGAGTTTTCTGTTTCAAAAATTCGACTTTATAGCTTTGAAATACTGAATTTCGACATTTCAGTATTTCGAGGATATAAAGTGAATCCATTTTAATAGCATGGCATTCGTATAAATAATTCCAAATTTGAAGGAAGCGGCAATAACATCATTATGTTCATTTTCTTCTAAATGTATTCCTCACAAGCTAAAGGTTAGGACATTATGCCTCCTTTGAAAGCCCTACAGGATAAATGATTTGCATTTTAGTGCTGAGTAACCAAACAAAGCTTTATGATGTAGCAGCACAGTGCAGTAAGGCAGAGAGAGGTATATGGATTTATGAAAAAGAATCAGGCATGAGTAGTAGAGGACAGAAAGATAAATGAAAACATGCTGACCTGAGATATGTGTAGAAGCAGATGCACTTTGATGGGATCAATTAGTATGAAGAATGAAGCAAGATGATGTAAAGGAGGCAGCTTAAAATTGGGTAGGCAGAGAAAAGAAGCTAATGTATCGAGACTCAGTCTGAGGAATGAATGGCAGTCAGCAGAAAGCAACTTTTACAGTTAAGTCAGAATGATATGGATTAGACTGAAGTACGACTAAAGTTTTTGGCTTGGAAGACAAGCATTATCAGTCAAGTTCATTAAGTAGCATGATATTTAGAAAGGGTGGATTTGGGAAGAAGGAAGAGAAAGATCAAGTTTTGTTTCATTTTTTGTTGGTTATTTTAGGTTTTGTCATTCCATTTAGCACTGTTCGTGTGATGGCAGTAATCCTGCTTAACAGCATGATATAGTCAAAAAAATTAATGGTTTATGTGGTCCACTAATAACACAATAATATGGTAGTGTGTTGAAATGTATTCCTTTTCCATCTGTTTCTTCAAAGGATAAAAAACTCAATGCACATGTAACTTTTTATTTTGCATCAGTATGATGCATTGTCTCTTCTCCTTTGCTTAATGATTCATATAAAGAAGAACATTTTGTGGTTTTAAAAATCAGTCGGTCAAACTTGTTTGTCATTTTTAATCTCTCCTGCTTGTCTTTCTATAGCATTTGTACTTGTTACTGATAAAGATGAACTATTACACAGTCTATACTGCTTGCATGAATTATCCCTGTTCTTTCTGTGACTTCCTCTTTCTGGTCTTGTTAACCACTTCCTCTTTTCTTTCTTACTTCTTCTTGCTAGGTTACTGTCCTCCAAAAGGAGTTTGTATCGTCTGAGACAAACGTATTTACACTTTGATATCACTCTGCTGCTTGTCTTTATGCCTGTTGATAACTAAGGAATTAAAGATGATACTGCCTGTTTGCATTAGCATGTTCTAGTTTTTGCCTTACATATGGATTTATTTATTTAAATTTGTTTTTTCAGGTTGGTATACTGATCAGTGTTGACCAAATTCAGGATCAGCCCAGGGCAAATACAAAACATTTCACAAACAAATTCAATACTTTCAAACATTCAAAAGAGCATCGCCATATTGGTAAAATAGAATGACAACAACATCAAAGTAATTACAATAAAAATATCAATATACGAGCCAGATAACCCACAAGTTAAAAGTCCCTTGACACTGTTTTAAAAAAGACAGTGCTTGGGTTAAACTCCCTTCTTCCTTATCAGTGTTGGCACCACTTTAGAGTTTTAAATTGTGAAGCCTTTATAGCCATCACAATTGACACACAATCAGCCAAGAATAATTCCCTCACCAATATCCCAGATTGTAATCTGATAGCTCCCTCCACAAAAATAAATACATAAATAAATAAATAAAATAACACAGCCATTGCCTCTATTTACAACTGAACTGGATTTTTTGAGTATATTTTAGGGAATACATGCATTTAGTCGAAGACACCAACACCGAACGTTACATTCTCCGAACCGAAATGTCAAATCTCACACTGGCGAATGGTCAAAATGTCGAGCATAACACCGAATTCAACATTTCCAATTGCTCAGCCACCAAACCGAACACTACCATGGGTCAAGAAGGGGTGGGGGGATATTAACATGACTGACGTTTGGTGTTCATGGATTCAGCTTATGAAAATTTGACATTATGAAAACTTGGCTCACTGCCTTCGACATTTAGGATGTCGAACAACTAACATGCGATTAAATGCATGTATTCCATATTTTAGGACCTAAGCATCCAGCTTTGCTAATCCCTGCAAATCACTGCAGAAAACCTTCTAATTTACCTATTGTGGTAGGATCTGTTGTCTTCTAATATCCTATGCTTGCTTTTTGGCAAGTTAAATAATCAAAGAATCCAGAGTGTCTTCATGTCTTGACCTGATGTCTTCTATATGAGTTACTGAAGGAAAATACCTCTGAGAAAGAGTACGTTTCCCAAGCCAGCATTACTCAAGTAATGTATGGAGATCTGAACTGCGATAATTTTGGACAGCTCCAAATGATGTTGGTCCAGTATCTAACCACCCTATCTCACCAGCACCAGCAATCTACTATGGTGTCTGACAACAATGCCTCCCAATACCTAGGAATATAAAAGTACTTAAGGAGGCACTGTCATCCAAAAATCCTAAATTTCCCTTACCAGATAGCTAATATTGGGACTCTGGAGACCGAGTGCCACTATTTCTGAGCTGTGGATGTGTTGAGCAGGTAGCTTTTCCTCCACTCTGGACCCTATATCCTAAAGCAAATAGCTTGTACAATGCCAGTGCCTCCTCTCTCATGCCTGATGTCTGCACTTCTTGAAAAACACCACACAATCAGATTCGCACTTGGATCAGAAAACACCTGCAAGATATCTTGTAGAGCTGTTTTCAATCCTCTTTAAAATAACAATCCCTATTTGTAAAACCAAATTCCTTCAGACAGAAAGCCCAGTGATCAGGCACTGATAAATCATTGAACGGTTCTACCCATCTGGCCAAGTGATCCTGCCTCCTGTACTTTCTTAATTAAAACTGAATTGGTAAAATAATATGAAACCAGTGTTTAATTTTTACCTGAACCATTGACCACTGATAGGATTTCATTACTGCTCCCCACAAACCAGACACCTGACTGGGTATTTTATTCCAAAACAATTGTACTGGATGGACCTTCCTGAGGTGTAGGATAACCTTTTCCAGGCTGAATGATTTTCCTCGGAAGACCAGAGGAAAAAAAATATTCAGACCTGCACCACTTTTCAGTATTTAGAAATGTCTTGTGTTCCCAACCTTGAACCTTCCTCTATCTTTACTCAATGTAAATGTATCCCCGGGCACTCTTGGTCTTACTTATGCCAAAAGAAGGTTGAGATTAGTTCATTTAGTTGGTTAAGAAAATTTTTCCCAGTGTTCAGTGGCAAAGTCTGAAATAAAAATAAAAGTCGCCGTCCTTTGGCTTGTTTGCCAGTGTAAGAACCTTCCCTCCTTCCATCCATCCATCCATCCATCCATCCATCCATCCATCCATCCATCCATCCATCCATCCATTCATCCATCCACAACCATTACCTAAAAATGACCTAACATTTCTAAATCACAGACTGACAGGAACATCTAACCACTTCTTCAAAAGAACACCTGAACTGCATTTCTAAGCAGGTCAACCATAATGTTTGTATCAAAAAGTAAAGTGAAGCAGCACATGCTCAGAGGGCTAGAAATTGAACATCAGTGCATTTGTTTCCCCACATTAAATGTATATCTTAACAAGCAGCCTAATTGCTCCAGAATGCCAAATAATGAATCAATATCCCATTCTAGATCAGTTAGGTATATCAGGAGCTCATCCACACTGACAAAGAGCTACCTTAATCTCAACTCCCCCAGTGTTGTAACCCCATGTCTGGGACTCCATAGCTATAGAGTAAACTATATAGAAGAATAGGGACAGCCCTGGCTGGTACACTTTGTAAGGGAAAGCTCTACTGGAATTTCAGCATTGATCTGGCATTTGAGCCCTGATACAAGTTCAACAATAACTGTATGGAGTTGCCTGTAAAACCAAATTGCTTAAAGGTTTTAAATGCAAAGGCCTAATACACTATCAAATGTCTTTTTAGCATCTAAGCTAATTATCATGGCAAGAATGATCTTATAGCATCATCCATTGTAGGTGAGTTCTTAACCAGATTATCAAATGTTCGTCTATCTGGGATAAACCCACATTGGTCAAGATGTATTAAAGCTTGCATGACAGATGATGGTTGTTTTGCAAGGATACCTATAACAATCTTGTAACCCTGATTCAACATTGATATGGCCCCAGGCCTTTTTTCAGTAATGCCACTATTACCTGCTATCTCTGAGATAGAGGGACCTACTTCATATACAGCAATCCATTCAGGAGTTTCTATCCAGCAGATATTAGCCATAGATAATAAATCTAAATAGGGATCCTATATGGGTCCATTGACTTAGTAATCAGTAGTCCTTTAAGTTGCTTAACTAGGGATTTCTCAAATTGTTGGGACCAAAAGGCCTTGAGCATATTTCTCCCCCATGCTTGGCAGCTGCAGTTGGCTTTAATATTGGTCAGTTACTGGATCATTCAAGAGATTTTGGCCATCCAAAGAGTAGAGGCTCAATTAAAAAGAAATATATGCCTCAAAGACCTGCTCTAGGTCCTTCACCCAATGGGCTGTGAACGGAATTCACCAAAACAGATTTTCTCACCATCCTCCACCTGAATATAAGGAATCTTTGTGCCTTTTGTGGACTAAATGTCCATTTTCTGTAGTAGTATATTATCCGGTTCAGTTTTATGCAGATATATCTCTTCTTCCTCTTTTATTCTCATACTGCCCTAATGCTGCAGTCCTTGAAACATCCTAAGTCACACCTGCTGCTCATTTCAGATCTCATTTCTTTAAGCTATTTTGTATATCCTTGCAAATTACTCCTAAGAATATCTTTCAAGATATCCCTTCAGTCCAACAACCTCTCTGAGGTGCGTGGTGTACAACAGTCTCAGCCCTCCCACCATCGCTTGTGCCAGCTCTTAAAATACTGTAACTTTCAACATGAAGCATTACATTTCCATTGTCTGAGAATAGGCCTACATTTCCATTTTAATCTCAACCACAAACTTGCATGCTACAATAAGTTAATTGAATCTATTTTCCAGCCTATCTACTAAGTAACCATGTTGTTATTGTTGTTGTGTCTTTCGGCTTTTCCCGGTTAGGGGTTAGCACAGTGGAACTCCGGTCCACTAATGATTGGCACTACATTTTTATGTGCCGAGTTGCTGGCCCTGATGCACAACCTTCAACAAAGGTACGCCCATTCACGCATGTCTCCACACAGAAGACGTTCTAGCTGAGAATCGAACAGGACGTCTTACTATGAGGCGACAACGCTACTGCAGCACCACCACTGCAGTTGTACTAAGTAACCATACTCCCTTAAAATTAAGATCCTGTCTAGCCTTGAATACATCTTATAAGCAGGAAAATAGCACTGAACTCCCCCCTTCCTGCTAATTTTTAGGGCATACCTGTGACCTAACTAGGCTTATGCCTTAAACATTTGTCTCACCCATGGAATCTGGAATGCTTTAAGGTCAGCATACATCTCTGTGACTAATTGCAAGTTACCTGCTCATATAAGTCTTAATTCGTGGAAGGTTATGACTTCCCTCAGAATTTCTCTGAACAGGGTGCAGTCTAAAATATAAGGAACATATACCAAGACTATGGTATGATAGTCACCCTCCCATCTACCTTTTATTACCATAAAGTATGTTTATGGTACTTACTATCTTTATCTGTGCCTGTCTGGCCCAGTCAGCACCCTTACGTACTAGCAGAGCAAACTGCCTGTCTGACCCAGTCAGCACCCTTATGCACTAGCATGACAAACTGCCTGTCTGACCCAGTCAGCACCCTTACTCATTAGCAGGACAAATGCCCTCCTGCTACCATCAGTGTAACCTGCTCTTCCCGCCACTATATTAACCATCTTGACAAGTTTTTCTAATTCATCCCCCAAAGCATGTGAAGGGTTGTAATGTGGGGATATTATTTCCTCATATAAGTGAACATTTTTGTCCAGTTTACTGGCTGTATAAACCTATTAGCATTCCATGTTACAATACCTGTCATTCATGAAATGTTACAACATCTCAGATGAAGGAGAGCCTTGTAGCCTTATCTTCTCTCTCCATGATAACCAAACAGTGAATGAACAAAGAAAGAGATGAGTTGTATCATGAGGTAAAAAAAGACATCAAATTCCACCCTTGGGAAGGTATCCTGCAGCTGCCATATCCCCTAGACCTCAGGACCACTCAACTTAGTGAAAAGATTTAAGGGTTTGTGACAAACTCGGTAAAATAACACATAACTTAATCTGTCTCACAAACAAAAAAAAAAAAAAGAAAGATTTGGCATCTCAAACACTGAAAAAAATTCAGATGTGAGCACTGCCTTAAACACTTTGTTCAAATGCGCTCCTACCTTAATGATAAAGCCCCTGAAACAAAGCAAAAGCAAAAACAATAACAAATTAATCATGATCATGAATGATCAGACTTTTCCTGCTTATATGTGCTTTTTTATTCTGCAGCGCCTCCAAGGAATGCATTGGACTTCATTTGATCTGCTGGTTCAGGCTGTCTAAGTCAGTAGGGAAGAAAAACATTACTACTTCACTCCACCTGAAAAAAAATCTGAACCCCCTGGACTTTAATGAAGTCTGGCTGTTTCCTGACTGGTATATTCCAACTAACACCTTCTTTAAATGCCACTTTTCTTCTATAGAAGAGAGAGAAACAATCCAGAACAATATATCAGTCACACAGTTTAACACCACAACCAAAGAAACCCACAATTCCTAAAAATAGCAATTAAACAGTTATTAAGGGAATACTTAACAGGATCAAAGCTTACTCCAATGCAAGGTCAGGCTATTAAATGTTAAGTGGACCTTTTTCTTCTGTTGAACATTCTTCTTACACAGAGGGAAGTAGTCAGGTGCCGGTTTGGCATCTGTCCATCTGCAGTTATTTGCTGCACCAAATCCACATTTGCTTCCTGTCTAGTGCCAGGAGCATCACAGTCTCTAAATAATTAGAGGGCAACTGTCGCATTAGCAAAAGTCTTCACCCTTCTCCTGTAATACATCTTGAAGTATGCTAGGTAAAGAAATCTGAATTTCAACCCCTTCTTTTGACATATCCTCATGGCATATATAGTCTTTATTTCGTTCTGTGAGTCTCTGCTAATAAATCCTGCTCAGAAAATATTAGTACACCCTCATATCAGTTTTTCTTTTAGCTGCAGTGTAATGAAAGAACTCTTTCTTTAAAAGCATAAGTGGAAAACCTGGTTTATAAACTGCATGGGAGACTTTCTATTAGCCCCCAATTGATGTATTCTCAGCCTTCTCTCAGTTGACAAATCTGACCCAGGTATTCTAATCCACACAGACAACAGGTGTTTTATAAGCTCTTCTACATTCCCAGTTTCCACATGTCCAGAGGGGCCAACTAATGTAGCATTCTTGATCTAAGCACTGTCTTCCAGGTCTGTCAACTTTGATTCTTTACTTGGCAGTCCACAGTCTGGGTATTAAAGGTCCATAAGTCTGTTTGCACAGCCATGAACACAGCACAGTAGTCAGACAACGTAGATCCAATTTCCTTAAACCAATCTTCAGAATGCATGTTTTTCTATTTTGTAGAGCTCCTCCAAAATATGATGGCTCTTAGATTTCTCTCCAGTGGTCTTGTCTTCTATTTAAAAGGTTTGGCTTTCCAGCTCATTTACCCAGCAAATATTAGACATTTCTGATGACGCTGGCAACTATAGTTTGTTACATAACTTATTTTCTTGTGTCTTCTTCCTTCTCACTGAAAGTCATGATTTCACTCAGAATGGGAAATAAAATTATTTCACTGATTTTATACCTCCAAATTAGTGAACAACCAAGAAGTTTTACTTTTTCTTCTGCGGGGTAAAGGGAGCGGCAAGTCCATGGTGCTAACAGCAGTACAAAATTACAAGTTCTGCATTTTCACTTTTAATGTAGCTCTCTGGTTATGGATTTCCTGTATGATTTATTTTTTTTCTAATTTCTTTCATCTTCTTTTTTTTTCCTTCTTCTTCTTACCAATGTACAAAGTGTCAAAAAGGAGTTTAAAGTATCACTGTCCTTTTTTATTTTCACTCTTCTTTTAGCTTGATCTGCAATTTAGCACATTCTGATAGAAGCCATGATAAGTTTGCCTTCTTATAAAACGATTTGCATTCTTATAAAATGAATAAATAAACAAACGGTTTAAATATCATCCTCTTGATAACAAATAACACACTTTGGCTGCCATCTAAGAGTGCAGCATATGCACCATTGATTGATCCATGCACTGCTTTGACCAATGTCAGTCCAGTGTGCATTATAACAAACAGTTATGTTTTTCAGATTTGTGACTCAATTGCTTGGTGTCACTATGGTTAGGTTATTCATCATTTAGGCAACATTTGAAGCTGAGTGGTTCACATTCCTACACTTAAGTCTGTTGTCTTTGTGACTGCATTTCAAGCAACATGCAAAGCAATACTTTAAAATGTAAGTACAGTGGCAACAGATAGGAGAAGGGAGAATACTTTTGACATCAAATATGGGAAGCCTTTAAGTTTGTATTTCTAGCAGATGAGAGTTTGAGACTATCATGTTTTAATTTCTGCACTGTTCATGTTATAGCACTGTCAGTTTTATTAATTTTCTATTAATTTTGGAATGTCTTTACCATCTCTGAATAAGTATTTGGCAATTATTGTTGGAGCTTTCTGAGTATTGTTTCCTTTTTGGAATAAAATCATGTGATTGCTGTGCATTAAGTACTTTAATTTATTCTTTCTTGTTTGTTTTTGTTTTTCAACACCTTTATTAAATTATCACTTAAGATATAGGCACACATATATTAATCAAAAATAAAGCAACTATATTAACATTTTTCATATTCATGCATTGTGCATTAAATTTATGTTTCATTTCTTTTTAACAATTGTTCACTTTAGCATTACATAAATTGCCCAGTTCAAGAATTTTCTTAAACTTCACTCCTGAACATTATTCTTCATGTATCGTTCACACAAAAATGCAATTAACTTCTATGTAATTTACTTCTTTCCCTTTGTAAAGATTTCACCTCTTGTTCTCTTCTCTCCTTTAACAATATTCAGTACTTCAGTTATATATGGTTTAGATTTTTATTTCCATTTTCTAGCAATAACTTTTTTGGCAGTTGTAAGAACTGATAGGACTGCAGAATATTGAGATGAACTGGAAATAACTAGAGGATATTGGAATGAGACTGGAATGAATGTCTCTGTCTTTTAATTACCCAGAACTGTGTTAAATAAGTGCCAGTCTGTCCTTTATGTGCCAAGTCTTCTTGTATCTTTCAGAATAAAAGTCTGCATACACTGTAGTTCAGTTAGGAATGTTTTATTATGTATAGTGGAGGTAGGTGTCAACAATATCAGAATCAAATCTTAATGTCTATAGCTTCTGCACTCATTATACTATCCATAAGTTATGTACTAAAAATGCCAAATCTTTGGAGGTGGAGCCAAGATGGCCAACTGATAACAGCAGTTTTCAGAGATCCATGAAACTGGTATAAAAAACAGGAAATAACATTTTATTTTAGCAAAAAATACTTAGAATTGATAGCTGAAAGTATAAACTACATTATTAGTAACCTTGGTGAAGTTAGGAAAGTTTTTTCCTGTCAAATTATAAAGGAGAATATATCATTTGTGGAGATGAGCACTTCGAAGACTTCTCATTCTGACATGGCTTTAAAAAAAGAAATGTAGCTTGTGACATCTGCTCTACAAGAACTCTCACTAAAAATGGATGATTTTAAGGAGAATTTGCAAAACCTCAAGGAAAATTGTCAGAAACAACCAGATTCTCTTAAGGAACTTATACAGCAGCATCAATCCAGAATAACACTTAGACGCATCCCTGAATTATCTTGATGGAAGACTGAAGGAAGAAGAAAGCCAGACAGATTTTCTCATCAAATAAAACAATTGGCTTCTCAATAAAGTGGATGACCTGGAAAACATGGAGAAAAGGTCAAATATAAGGATTTTTGCCTTCCCTGAGACAGCTGAAGGAAAAAATATAATTTCTTTCCTGAATACCTGGATTCCAGAGATTTTAGATTTAAAGGAGGGTCTGTCCTTTGGTATTGAAAGGGCACATAAAGCTTTAGGAAAGCCAGTGTCAACATCCTTCTCTACTCCTCCCAGATTAATAGTCATAAAGTTTCTATCTTATTTGGACAAGTAGTTGGTCCTAAAATCTGCCTGGAGGAAAAGTCCATTAAAATTTAATCAAAACCCAAGTAGGTTTGATAATGACTATTCTGCCAGGGTTTTGGAACAGAGGAAAAAAGCTTGGCCATTAATAAAACTGTTAAAGCAGAATAACATCAAAACTCAGCTTGTCTTTCCTGCCAGAATAAAAATTATATATCAGAATGAAATGAGACAATTTAATGCCCTAGAGGAAGCCGCTGCCTTTATTAAAAACAATAACATTATTTCCTTACCTGAAGATATGGAATGGGCATCTGCATCTCTGAAAAGTGTTTCTGATAAATATTTTGGACTGATGTTAAAAAGAAAAAACAAAAAACTAAGTCAAAAATTGCTGTCCCCACTAAACCTCTCAAAGCATCTACTGCGACTGGACTTTAATTTAATTTGTTTTATACTTGCTAAATCTTCAAGTAAGGTATGTCAAAACAATATTTTTTTATTGCTTTTCTTTCTCTTTTTGCTTTTTCATTTCTATACTTTTTTTTGTTCATATACAAATTAAATAACTGTTTATGCTTTTAGTATATTAGTATAATATTACTGGTTTATTGAGTGATATAATTGAACAGTAAGCTATCTTTGCTTTTATGTCCTTAAGATGACATGTTTTATTTCAAATAATATATAGCCCTTTGCCCTGCTAAATATTCTTCTGAGTTATTACACAGGCATAGTCACTGCTTAGATTAATTTATCAAAACTGTTTTGCATAAATGGGATAACAGGGCATATCTATAATTTAGTATATATTAACTACTTTTTTTAATATTTATAACTTCTGATTGTTTCAGAATATATATTGGTACCTGTGTGAACAAAAAGCTGTTTGCTGGCTTTTGACATAAATTGGGCTTCTCTGACAGTTATATGCTTGTATGTTTTATGGCACAAGGTTTTTAAATGGTTACAAAAAGAAGTTATGTCTTACCATAATGTTCATCTGTGTTGGAGATCTTTATTCATTCATTACTACTGGGACTTTGGTTCCATGCTCGGAACTGACATGGCCATTTCCAAGCTTGTGTCAGCCAAAAACTCTCAGCTAAGACCTACCCATAATGCCCCTCTCATAGTTAATCCAGATCGAGTTTGCCTGCCCCTATATAATAGAGTTAGTAATAGAAAAAACAGTAGGATTCTCTGTCTGAGCAAATACCCTAACCAGGAGTTCCTAAAGTCCACCAGGAGTCCATGCAGGGGGGATGGATGGCAGGAAGTAATGAATAAATAAAGATCTGCAGCACAAATGGAACGTTATGGTAAGACATAACTTCTTTATCTGATTTGGTAAATCTTTATTCATTCCTTACTATCAGGACCGAATCCCCAGCTACTTGAGACCAGGGTGGCCCTAAGGAAGGATATTCTTGCGCACCATAGAACAAAAAGATGCTCATCCCCTGGAGGCCAAATCCGATTTGTAATGAGAGATAAAGGTATGAGGTCTTGCCCAAGTGGCTGCTGCACAGATATCATCCATGTAATACTCCTTTCAAAAATGTCTTAAATAGATGGTGTGACATAATCGAAGAATTATCAAATCCATTATGAAAATTGGCGATAGCTGCTAAATGTACAGTGATTATTGATGCTGAGGCTCCTGCATGTGAAAGAGTCATCAGGTATTGAAGGATCTTTTGAATAGACATAGAGAAGGGATCTAAGTTCTGATCTTTGGCCCAAATAAAGAACCTAGTCCATTTATTAGAATAAACTTTCCTGGTGGAAGGTTTGTGTGAGGCCAGAAGAATTTCACGAACAGGAGATGGGATGTCAGGCAGTCTGGCAATCATTGGAAGTGGAGGAACCAAGCTGTGAGCTTGAGACTGTGGAAAGTGGGATGAATCAGTCCCTGAGGATGAGATAACAGGCCTTGGGAATGATCCAGGATCCACGGGCTGTGAATCAGATGAGGCCATAGAAATGGGAACCAGACGTGATGGTGCCAGTAGGGGGTAATGAGGATCACTTTAATTCTCAGCCTTTGAGCTTTCTTGAGAAATATCAGAATGAAAGGAAACAAGGGAAAGGCATACAGTAGACCTGGGGGCCAATCGTGCGTTAGAGCATCCCTCAGTGGTTCCTCCTGAGAGGGTTCAGGGCAAAGTACCTTCTGCATTTGTTGTTTGGGGACTGCAACAGATTGCAGCAAGACTTGCTCCAGCGTCGGAAGATCCAATCCGCTGTTACATGATTGAGGGACCACTCGTGAGACATCAGGATGTTCCAGCTCAGATTGTCTGCAATAAGGCTGGAACTCCTGGGAATGTGCATTGCTATAAAAAAGCGGTTGGAAGCTATCACCCAGTGCCAAATCCTCATGGCTTCCTGACACAGGGGGTAAGACCTGGTTCCATCTTGCTTGTTGATATACCAGATGACTGAAATGTCTGACTGAATTGCAATGGTCCCAGAAGGTAGGGATGTATGAAACGCTTGCAATGCTAAGAGAACTGCCCACAGTTCCAGGACATTTATGTGCAAATTGGCCTCCATGGGGGACCAGGTGCCTTGGAACGTGTTTCCCTGGAAATGCCCCCCCCCCCAACAGGGAAGCATCTGTTATCACTGTGGCCGTGGGCTGGAGAAGACAGAACAGTCGACACCAAAGATTCATTTGTGACTTCATCCACCATAGCATTTCTTCCTTGCAACAGTTTGTAAGACGTATCATGTGGTCGAGTGGGTTATTTAAAAACAGCCAATGTGCAGAAAGGAGCCTCGCAAGTGGTACTAAGGTAATGGCAGCTGCCATGGAGCCTAAGAGTTGCAGTACAAGGCATGCTGGTACATAGGTCTGTGGAAGAATGGCTTGGATTTGATGTCTTATTTTCAAAAGCCTGTGAGGGGGGAGATAAGCTTGACAGGATGTTGTGTCAAAGACTGCTCCAATAAATTCCAGTGTCTTTGTTGGGGACATTTGAGATTTGTCCTTGTTGATTGTATTCCCCAAGTGGACAGCAAGACCTTGAGTGTAAGAGAGGCTGCAGACTAGGAGATTCCTGGTCGGAGCGGTAAGGAGCCAATCGTCTAGATATGGAAACACCTAGAATCCTTGTAGTTGAAGATGAGCTACCACAACTGCCATACATTTGGTGAACACTTGGGAGGCTGTCAAGAGACCAAATGGCAGTGCTCTGAACTGGTAGTGATTGGCTCCCAGCCGGAAGCGGAGAAACCTCTGGGAGCGGTGATCCATATTTATGTGGTAGTTCATGTCCTGGAGGTCTACAGAGCACATCCAGTTGTCCTTCCCTAGGAAGTGGAGAATGGACTGTACCATGACCATCTGGAATTTTTGAGGTTTGATAACATTGTTCAATAGGCTGAGATCCAGGATTGATTTCCAGTTCCCTGCCTTTTTTGGCACTAAAAAGAACCTCGAGTAAAGCACAGATCCTCTATGGTCTGGTGGCACTGGTTGGATGACTCTTTTTTTCTTAGCAGATTTTCTATTTCTAAGGCTGCTAATTCCCTTTGATTGGGTGGTACATTGGGGATTCGTTTGACAGGTCTGGGAGTTAAACTGAATGGTATTTGGTAGCCTCTGGATATTATTCTCTGCACCCAAACATCGGTAGTAATAAGTTGCCAGGCTGGTAGGTGCAGAGAAAAATGACCCCCGACTGCTTCCAGAGGAAAGTAATTGGGCTGCTGCTCAGGAGCGCTGGTAAGGTCTGCTGGAGAAGGAATCTCTAGTGCCTGGTTACGCAGACCCCCTCTACCCAAAAGGGGCATCTTCCAGATGAGTTAACCCCTCTGCCCTGGGGGGATTGCTAACCATGAGCATCATGAAAAGATCCTTGGGATTTCTTAAACCACATTTTTCCTCCCTTCTGGTTCCTAGAGTAGGACCTCTGGGGGGGTGGAAAAGCATATGCCCACAGCAGACAAGGTCTTTCCATCTTTCTCACTTCATGCAAGTGTGTCTCGTACTTTGGGTCCAAAAAGTGCAGATTCATTGTTAGGCACTTTGATGAAGGAAGATTTAAAGGGGTCTGTGAAGTCATACAACTGCATCCAAGCATTACATCTCATGACAATGCCTGATGCGGTAGCTCGAGCTGCACCCTCGGTGGTGTGAGATATAAAACATATCGAGGAGTTTGAGATGGATTCAAGGGTAGCTAGCTGTGAGGCGATAGTATCACGCACCTCATCAGGCAGTACCCCCACCAAAGAGGAAGACTTTTCAGAAATTAAGTCTCTTTGGAGGCGAGTGAAGTGTGCCCGATAGTTCAGCAACCAAATGGCAAAGGTCACTGAAGCATAGGTTCACTTCCCTAGTCTGTCCATGGTCCGAGACTCCCTGTTCAGAGGATGGAGAGTGGAACTATCTTCTGCTAGTTCCCTCTTGGTGGCCACTGCCATGGCCATGGAATCAACTGTCAACTACTTGGACCAGTGAGGCTGGTCTTCAGGTGTAGATAGACTTTTGTCTGGCCTCCAGGGACAAGATCTACATTGTCCAGGGCCTTGCAGGGATGCTGCACAATGAACTTAACAAGCTCATCTGCAGGTGGGGTCGCCCAGGAAGTAGATGGCTGGGCACGGAAGGCCTGCAAGAACACCGATTCCTCAGAAGAAGGGTTAGAGGACTTCCAGTCTCCCTGTTGCTTGAGGATTTCCAGAATGTCTCCAAATGAGACTTTGTCTGGGGGAGACCCTGGGTACCCTTCCCCCTCATCACAATAGGTGTCTTTGGTGATAGATTCCTCCGTGGAGTCAAGGTGCCTCCTCTTGCACTGTTTCTTCTGGGGTGGCTCCCCAGTGGAATCTTCTGAGGAGGACTCCAGAGAAGGGGTTCCCTTCAAAGGGGGGTCTTGCGGCTCTCATGTCTGGGATCCCGAAATAGGGGGTTCAGACAGCTGCATGCTAGGGGGGTTCTAATGCTGATGTCGTTGGTGCTGAGTGTGAGCCTGCGGAGACAAGGACCCTCTCCATCACCTGGAAAGCAGGCCCTCCCGAAGAGGGATGGGAGCCAGGAACTGAGATAGACAGCCTTGGAACCAGGGTCATACCGTGCCCTGAAGAGTCCACCTCCAGGTGAGGAGCTCTGAGAGGACGGGAAGCCATTGGAGACATGGACATAGATGGCACCTGTGAGAAAATAAGTGTCGGGCTAAGTACCAAGGTATGGATGGTCCAAGCACTGCTCCAAGAGAGCACGATGCAGCAAGGGTGGTTGGTGCCGACAGGGAAAAAAATGCTGTTGGAGCCGAGACAGCATGCACCAGGGTAGACATCGGTACCGAGATCTCCGGAACCTGGGTAGAGGCTGGAGGAGGATAAACAGGGGAATATGTAGTAAAGGATTCTGAGCCAAGAGGGACAGAAGGTATAGCTGGAGTGGGCAATCCCATAGCTGCCAGAAGCTGGTCCACAACCCGCACTAGGTGTAATTCAGAAAAACTCCTGGTGGATCTGAAGGATGCTGCTGAAGGAGAATCAGGTCATTCAAGATAAGGGCTAAACCTCTGCACCAAAAAAGGGTCATACATTGGAGAGTATCTGGTTCTTGGTAGATATTCGACTTTAGGAACTGATGGAGCCAAAGAAACTATCAGCACTGTGTTTGGGGATGGTGCCGAAGCAGGTACAGTCATAGGAGCCAATGTCAGAACCAAGGACAGCACCAAAGTTGGTGGTGCTGAGGTTGGAACCAAAATAGGGGTGAATATCATAGATGGCACCGAGGGAGAAGACAAAGAGCCTGGAGCTGAAGAGGTTTACACTGAGGGTGCCAGAAAAGCACAGAGCCGACTCAGTTCCATAACTGACAGAGATGTAGGAACCAAGTGACTCCTTTTTTCCTTATTTTTTTTGTTCTTTGGAGGGGGTGAGACCTCTGACCCAGATAGAGCCTCCGAAAAAGGTGTTTTATTTAAACCTTTTAAAATGAGCTTATTTTTACGTTCTGCTAGTGTACAATTACTAAAACTAGCACAGATGTCACAATCAACTTTAATATGGTCCATGCCCAAACAGTAGAAGCAACAAATGTGTCCGTCAGAGTTGGGCATCTTATGTCCACACTTGTCACACTGTTTAAACCCCAACATAGCTTTTTCTGACATAGCAAGGCAACAAGGCTATCCTAATAGAAAAACAAAAGAAGGGAGAGAAAAGTGAGAGAATACCAATGAAGACATTTAAAAAAAATACCACAAGTGGTAAGGGTGGGCCTACCAAAGTCAGGAGAGAGGGACAGTACCCACAATGGTAGACATTTAATCACCAAAGGTAAAGGGTAGAAAATAGAAGTAGATTATAGACGACAGTGAGAAAAGGCTAAATTGACTGAAAAACAAGAAAATTTGAGGAGAAGCTATATCAAAAATCACAATTTTCCACTTAGATTTGAGAGAGATGGCTAGGCACGTCTGATGAGGAATGCTGCAAACGAGATCTGGAGTAACTATGAGAGGGGCATTATGGGTAGGTCTTAGCTGAGAGTTTGTGGCTGGCTTGAGCTTGGAAATGGCCATGCCAGTTCCGAGGACAGAACCGAAGTCCCAGTTGTAAAGAATGAATAAAGATTTACAACATCAGATGTTATGTTTCCTGTAGAGTTTAATGTTAAAGTGCTGTTTTCTCTCTCATTGGCATTGAATGTTATTTTACTGTTTGGAAGTATCTGACAGTTCAACTTTGCATTTGTTACTGTAAATAAGCAGACTTTGTGACACAGTTAAAGTGAGGTTAGGAAACTGTACTGTGTAGTGTGTTGAGCAGGAAAATGTCAGTTTGAAATTTAAGAAGTCAAGCTTTCTTACTTAGCTCATGAAATCATGCATTCTATGCATGCAGATCAGATTACATTACATCCAATGTGTATATGCAAGCCTAATTGTGAATGTCAAGTCTCTGATTGGTTAATATAGCATAGTAGGCTTCTTTTACAAGAATTATGAGCTATACTGTCTGCAAACATATTCATGGTTTCCTTTTATAATTATGACTATATTTTGTGATCAAATACATACAGAAATGTTATTTTTTCTTGTAAACAATTAATTATAGCCACTATTTCTAATGAATATGCTGGAGTTTTTTTTATAAACAGATCTTTATAAATAACTTTCCTATGCAGTTAGCAAGTGTTTAGTATAGGCTTATACATTTACAGAAAATGCTTATGACTAATGGTAATAACTGTAAGGATACTCAAACACCATACAAAATCCTAGCAAATATATATATATATATATATATATATATATATATATATATATATATATATATATATATATATATATGAATAATTTTGATTGAACTATAATTATTTTGCATTTAATATGTTGATTTCCTTATTGTATCCTAGATATTATTTATATTTCAGATGTCATGTTTTCAGTTATTATAAAGTCATGTTTTTTAGTATATTAGCACTTTATGACAGGGAAAGAGCTCAATAATATCTATGACTTGTGATAACACAACAAACAAGTTATGAGTTTCAGTATAACCTTATTACTATGGTAGATATTTACAGCTATCTCTATCTTAATTTTGTCTATGAGTCATTTACTTTTAAGACCTGTTATCCTTAGTAAGTTTTATATAAATAACGGTTTTTACTAATTTTTGTCATTTTAACTTATGCCAGTTAATTATTATTGATTTTAGTCAGTTATTTAAACATCTGTTATTCCAAAAGTTTAGGAGTTAATTAAAGACAAATATGTCTTATGGAATATTTCTAAAAATCTATGCTAACATCTTTTATGAATGACACCCATTCACTATGTGCTAACACCCAATTCTCGTGAAGATTTTATTTAGTTTGAGTTTGTCATGATAAGATTTATTCAGAGGGCAAGTTATTACAAATGCTAAATGATTCTTTGATTTGTTCTGCCATTTTGAAGTTTTTATTAGAACTAATACAGATGACATGCTTAGGAATTTTGGGCAATCATTTAGATTGTTAATAAAGCTAATGTTTCTTTAGTCTATTAAGCACTACATTCAGATTATATATATCCTAATATGTCTCTTGCTCCCTTAGTGAACAATTACTGTATAAATGTTTAATGTTTCTAATATAAGTGTATGTAACTCATCTCTAAAACCTAACTGGAATCAATATCTGATTAGTTATCACTACAAATTTTCTCTTAATTTATAATAAATTATCCATTTTGTATTTTGTTTTCATGGGCTCGAACCAACAAATGTTGGTGGTTGGGATAGGTAGTCTAGCAGATTTAGTTTTGTTTGCTAGACTACGAATGTATCTCATTCTATGTATAAGGTGTATTAAAGTTTATATCAGAGTGAAATATACTGATTTTTTTGTTATTTAACTGTTTTTCTAGTTTTGAAATGTCTGACACAATTATTTTACTTTTATCTTTCATGGGGAAAGTTATTTGGATTGAGATAAATAGAAATACAACAACTGATATTCTATTGTCTATTTAGGAAGAGTATTATGTATACAGGATTCTATTAATACAAGTTCCTTTATTATTTGTTATCTTTAAAGAATTCTGATATGGATTTAACTTTGATATCCTTAAATATTAATGTCTTAAATAACCCTTATAAGACAGCCAACCTACTAAGGTATCTTAAACTAAGCAAGGCTCAAGTAGTTTTTCTCCAGGAGACACACTTTAAAATAAATTACACATTTATGGGGGACCCTAAGGAATACACAATACTTGCTCAATATTCTTATAAAAATAAGACCAGAGGAGTAACAATTCTATGGAAAAAGGCTTTCTTAAATCCCCAAATCATTTACAAACATGTAGATAATGATGGATTCATGGCCTTAGTTATACTTGAGTTTAATAATAGAATTTGGACCCTGGTTAATTTATACTGGTTCCCGGGTATGGGGGTTAGACTAGCTAAGAAACACTTAGACTTTATTATAACTACTTCTAAAGGTAATATTATACTAGGAGGTGATTTCAATTGTATCACAGATATTACAGAAACTACCAATAGGAAATCTCCTAGACTATTGTCCTCAGCCAGACAGTTAAAAAAATGGACAGACTTTTTTAAATTAAAACATACCTTTAATGCTCTGGGACCAAATTCTTTACTATTTTCATACCAAGACTATAGACAAGGTACCCAAACTAGAATAGATAAAAATTATATCTCACAAGATCTTTATTCCAAAATGTTTAATTTTTCAATGCAACCTTGTCCCTTTTCAGATCATAATTCCCTGTTGTTAACAATACACTTGGAATTCAATCAATTAGTTATTACTTCAAGGATTCCTTCATATATCACAAAAATTAAAGACTTTAAATCTTGGATAACTTCTGAATTTCAGCTTTTCTTAGAGATGAATTATAAACCTGAAGCAAACACAATTATGGTTTGGGATTCTCTTAAGGCTTATCTATATGGTAAAACCATTAGCTGGTACAAAAATAAAATTAAAGAATGGGACTCAGAGTTACAGCAACTCCAAAATCAAATATTATCTCTTAACTCTAATAAAAACTTAATTGCTACAGATAATAATAAGAAAATAGAAGAAGCAAATAAGAAATACAATAAAATATTATCCTATAAAACTAATTTAGCTATGGAAAATTAAATTCTTATGCTACCTCTCCTAAGCATCTTCATAACCTATCTATGAAAGTTAAGATACAATCAAAAATTAATAACACTGATAGTATCCTTCATGAAGGGAAAAGGAAAAAAGTCTCAGACATAGGGGACATTCTGGAGGCTTTTAATTATCATTATGCAGAGCATCATAAAGATAAAATAAGTACAAATGAATGTGAGAAATTAGAGAATATAGTTCCCAACATAACAAGAATTCCTGAGGAACTTAAGTTAGATCTACAAAAACCTGTTTCTCAAAAGGAAATTATAGATGGGATTAAAGGAAGTAAGTCTAATAAAGCACCTGGAATAGATGGCTTAATTATCAAAATTTATAGATTGTTCCCTTCTTCTATAATCTTTCTCCTACATAAAACCTTTCTTGAAGTTCAAACATTAGCAAATATTCCTCCTTCTTGGAGATATTCTCTAATTTCTCCTTTATTAAAAGAGAATAAGGACCCTAATCATTGCAACTCATATAGACCAATTTATTTGTTGATTAATGATTATCAACTATTTATGTCAGTTATGGTCAATAGATTGAAAATACCCATATCTAAAATAATTAATGAAGACCAAACTGGTTTCATACATAACAGGCATACATAGGATAATATTAAAAGTGTATTAACTCTGATAGAGTACCTCATTAGAGGAAACCATGAAGCATTGATAGGTCTAGATATTCAAAAGGCCTTTGACTCCTTAAATTGGGGTTATTTATTTAAAGTGTTACAGTTATTTGATTCCCCCCTTTTTATAACAATGATAAAGAAAATCTATGAAAATAATCTAGCATATGTCAAATTAGGTCCCTTTACTTCCAAAGCAATCCAAATCACTAGAAGTACTAGACAAGGATGTCCCATGTCCCCTATCCTATTTGCTCTGGCCATAGAAATACTTGCCATTTTAATACATAATAACCCAAAGATAAGAGGTATAAATATATGTGACCAATATATTTCTAAAATAATGATGTTTGCTGTTGATGTCTTACTTACCTTACCCAACTCTAAGGAAGTGTTAGGTGAAGTGGATATAGTAACAACAAATTTCCAAAAAATCTCAGGGCTCTCCTTCAACAAATCTAAATCAAAATATTTATTATTAAATAAAAAAAGAACATACAAGTTCCAGTTAATCGTATTATTGGAAACCAAGTTTCAACTCTAGACTATTTAGGAATAGTCTTAGGCAAGAATATAGAGGAAACCTTACAGCTTAACTATGCTAAAGCCATAGATTTAATCAAGATATTAATAAGCAAATGGAATAATTTGTTTATAACATTTGATGATAGGTTACAACTGATAAAAATGGTTTTGGTACCTAAAATATTATATATAGCACAAGCCCTTATACTTCCACCAGGAAAAAAAATCCTTAAAGAAATCACTTCAACTCTGATGAAATTCCTATGGTACCCCAAAAGAAATAGAGTGGCGTATTCTCATTGTATCAGAAAATGGAAACAAGGGGGGGTTATATTTCCCAGATATTGAAACTTATATAAAGGCATCTATAATTAAAATAGTGATGAATTGGGTAAATGGTGTCTTTGGGCCATACTGGCTGCATCAATTGTTGGATTATCCGTGGTGCTATTGGGCCGTTTTGGCTGATTTTAACGCAAATAAAGAAGGCTTTATTCCGACTGGTCCTGGTCATTCCTGTTGTGTTTTCAGTGTTCTTGGTCTCAGCAACGTTTTTTTTTTATTTTTGTTATTTTCAGTTAAGCTAACTTCTTACTCACAGTTCTGGTGGATTTTTCATTGGAAATTTCTACACAGATCTTTTTTGACACCTGAGAAACTCTCAAAAATGAACTCTTCAAACAGCAAGTTATGTTGCAAATGTAATCTGTCCGCTAATGCTGACTGGTTTCATATTTTTTTATGACTGTACTAATATTAAACCATATTGGAATGAGATTACCAAATTTCTTCAAGCTATCTATGCTGATATATTTGTTTTGACAAAATCTTTAATTTTATTGAATGTTGATAATAGTAATAATATGAAGAAATATGACCTGCATTTGTTGTGGACAATGTTAGCAATAGCCAGAAAATGTGTAACTAGAAGATGGAACTCTAATATAGCATACACAATGGAGGAATTTCTATCATCACTGTAGAAATGCATACTAATGGAGAAAAGAACTAAAGAGTCAAGAACTTTTCCTAAGCCATCAGTTAATAGTCCATGGAGGAAAGTTTTGAATTTGATTGATACCCTACAGATGGAACCAAACTCTTCCTAACTATCATAGTTTATATATTAACTTATTATTTAACTACAAATGTTTTTATCTGCATCCTTTTTGTCAGGCTGAATGTAAATACTGTAAATAGTTATTGAATGTTAACAATGTATTAAATTATTGTGTTATTCAATCAAAATAAAAATTATTTGAGAAGAAAAAAGAATGTCAAATATTTTGAACCATACATCTCAACCATATTGAATTTCTCATTTTTTACCAGTTTTGAGGTCCAAATAATGGGGTGCCATGATCCTGAGTGGCACCCCTTAATTTCAGAATTTCTGGGCTTTTTAAAATTTTTTTTTGTTTTTCAGCTGATGTCATCACATGCAGAGGCATGCGTGTTGATGTCAGCTTGAACAGCCTGCCAACCTGTTGGAAATGAGGGATTGTGCGTGCAGTTCCCCAGCTGCTTAAAGCAGCATCGGTTATGGTTACTGCTTGGATTGGATTCAGATAAGACAAAGGTGGTTAACAGCCACCAACTTGTTATTGAGAAGTGCTGTCTTTTAACGTCGCTTAGTTAGAAGCATTACTTTAATGGTGCTTAGAAGCAGACTATGCTTTGTACATTTCACTTAATGGCAGTATGCTTGCATTTCCCTTATTTTACCTTGTGTGTGTGGCATTGGCATTCCACGGACAATTATTGGTCACAGCCAACTTGTTAATGAGAAATTCCCCAGGAGCATCGGTAACTGCTCGCAAGGCAAAGGTTATTGTGAAGTACTTAGAAGCATCTCTTAATGGCAGACCATTAACACTTAACAGCAGTTTGCTTTGCTTGCAGTGTGCGGCAGCATTCCATGGACAATTACTGGTCAGCTTAACAGCAGTCATCATTTATGGGCCACATTTGTTACAGCCAGCTAGCTTTTATTTTGTAAGTTACTATGAAGTGCTTAGAAGCATCACTTAATTGCAGTTTGCTTTGCTTGCAGTGTGTGGCAGCATTCCGTGGACAATTACTGGTCAGCTTAACAGCTATCATCATTTATGGGGTACATTTGTTACAGCCAGCTAGCTTTTATTTTGTGTATGTTTTCAACTTTGCATTTCTATTATTTTAGCTGTCAGATTCTGCAGACAATTACTGGTTAGCTCAGCTCCTTAACAGCAGTCAGAATATGCTTTTGCTTTCATATTTTACAGCCAGCCTATATTTATGCTTTTCATTTATTATAGCCAGGTGTGTGTGCGCTTGCGCACTTGTGTGCATGTGTGTGTGTGTGTGTGTGTGTGTGTGTGTGTGTGTGTGTGTATGCCCCAGTTAATTACAACTGCTGGTTAGAGTTATTCATTCTCAAATCCTGTAGCGTAGGTACAAGAAGCAAAAGCCTAAACGCTCTACCCATACCACCACCACCACCACCATCCCTTGTGATTCAAGGAGTTAACCATAGTTTGCAGCTGTCCAAAGTTTACGGAATGTTTGGCTCATACTTTTGGTCTACTCCTCTTAAAATTTGTGGTTTTGTGGCAAATCAGTCAGAACGGAAGTTGAACTGAATTCACTAAATAATAATAGCCATTTAAGTTTCAGTCTTTCTATCTTTCAGGAAATGCATGGTAACACAAAACATTTTATCCTAGTAATTTTTCTAAAATTATACAAGCAATGTTTAAAATGTGTCCCTGGTTTTGGGCTTTTATCCCCCCACAATACATTTTGTTTTTTTTTCCAGATTTCTTGTGCTGCATAGTTCTTCAGGGGAGAGAAGTTTGGTGTTGCTTATACCAGGTCTGCTTTTGTTGTTAGTAGCACAACAGGTAGAATGCTTGCTTTTGATGGAGAAGGCCATGGGTTATACTCCCGCAATGGGTGTAGAACCCACAGTCTTCTGCATCAAAAGGCATATTCTCCCTGTTGTGCTACTAACAACACAAACCAATTTGCATAAGCAGCACTGCTTAGGCCAAGTCTGTATGTGTTAGTAGCACAACAGGTAGAATATGTGTTCTTAATACAGAAGGCTGTGGGTTCTACTCCCACAGTGCGTAGATGGTTTACTGTAGTGTGTTGTACTTTTACCGAGAATGTCCTCTTTGGCATTGATACCTAGTAAATATGAACCTGTTATCAGTTTGTCATCCTTTCCCTATTGCAATATTACTACCTTATAATTTTTAATGTAACATAGGCAATTTATTCAAGGGCAACAGGCACTGTATTTGTAGATGAAACAATGAAATATTAAGTTGTTTGCTAGCTGCAACCTCTTCATTAGTTACATATGTTGCAGATCTCTTTAATGTGGAATTATTTAGATGATTTTTATGTCTGTAGAGATTGGGCATATTTACTGATACTGGTGGGATGTAGAAGTTTGAGTAGACATTTATGGTGGAAATGTTCTGAATTGGGCAGTTTATCATTATTGGTTCATGCATTTTGTTTTATTGCTTACTGGAAAAATGTTAAAAACAATAAATTTAAAATGTACTCTAACAAGTGTGCTGTATTACACAAGGAATGTAATTTAATACAATCAGGAAACTGTATCAAAGAACACATGTATGTTTTGTGTGCAAGGGGCCTATGATTAGAAAACAGCCCAAAGGTAATCTTTATCCACCACTGGCCAGATGCATTTTCTTTGAATGTGGGTTTCAATGCTGTTTAATGAATGTGAGTTCCAAGGGAAGAGAAGTTTTAATGCTAAGTCTATTTTTATTGTGAGACTGAATGCCTTTGCTTAACAGATGTCTATCAGTGTTTGTGCTATAAAATAAAAGTTTTAAATGAAATCCAGTGTATCCGAATAATCATCATAGAAGTAAAGCAGTGCACACATTGCAGTGTTTATGGTAAATGTGGCAAAATAGCCAAGTAATGCGACATTGGAATGGCTGTGAGGGAGGGCTGTCTATGGGGGGCCCCATTTAACCATGATTGTGTGAGGGGGGAAGGGCAGCTAACTCAGGCAGTCTCAGGTGGCAGAAACTCAAGCTATGCCACTGATCAGTAGGCCATGGAGAATAACTTTTGGAGGTCCTAGCAAACTGTAATATTCTTTTGCTAAGATTAGAATATTGCCTAACATTAAATTCCCTAGTTTTAAATGTCCTACTTTTCCAACAAAACCCACATACTGCAAGTCACCAAAAACAAAATCCTAAGGTTCATCTTCTTCTCCCTTCTCAGTGCAGATCATTGCTATACATTTCAAAAGAAAAAAAATTACTACAGGGTCTGGGCTGACTGGGGCCATATTTTGGATGTCTGTGTGTTCAGTTTGCACTTGAAAGTTGGTACCCCACAATTCCATTGAAGTGGGTGGGGTTGCATAATTATGTATAAATTATGCATGCAAATTTTATGTTAATCAGAGTACAGATTTGTACCTATTTTTCATAGGCCTTTGTCCAGATTTTTGATGTTTCCAGGTTGAGTGGTATGTTCTGAACTCATATTTCTTTTCTCCTGAATAACATAATTAACATTCTGGAATGCTGGATATTTGACCTGACTTCTGCACTCACTCCTGAGTGTCTGTACCAAACTTCTGAGGACAGCACTGCAATGGCTTTCTGCATATCAGTCCAAACTAACAATCTGTGTTTGAGGTACCCCCTAATAACACCAAAACCCTGTAAATGTCTACATGCCTCTTTAATCTTGGTTCCTAAGCCTCATACCATCTAAACAAGCTCTGTTAGTATTCAATGTACGGCGCATTCTGTTAGCACATTTTATTCTTATTAGTATTCTTGACTGGAGGTTATTTTCACTGATTAAAAGTACATTCACAGAAACTGCATGCAAAATGTGAAGGCCTGCTTTAATATGGGTGGTGAAGTGGTGCAGCAGTAAGGTTTGTCACCTCACAGCAAGAAGATCACAGGTTTGATTCTTGGCTGGGGTGCTTTCTGTGTGGAGTCTGTATGTCCTCCCTGCATTCACATGGGTTTCCTCCTGGTGCTCTGGTTTCCACCCACACTCCAGAGACATGTGTCTGGGACATTTCTCCCTGGATCTCCTCTGAAAATAGATGATGTCCCACTCAGACTTTCTGGGTAAACAAATGTTGAATAAATATGTCTGCATTTCTAGACTTTTGCAAAGAGAATACTCTATTTCTGTCTAACAAATATATTTAAATGACACATGATCATATAGCAGTTAAAGCATTAAACTTAGTAAGGCCTCTGTATGCACAGGCAATACAGATTTTGTCTCCCATCTCAAAAGAATAATTTCCTTAGTTAAAGCCATTTGATCTCCTAACATTTCTGAGGGAGTACATTGTAGGAATTTTTTTAAAATCATCCAATTCATTAACACTGCCCAAAAATTGTTTCCCACTTATCTCTCTTTTGTATCACATGTCCAGCATGAGTTGTCTACCTGAGGAAAGATTCTCTGAAGTCTGCTTGGGGTATAAAATACCTGTGCAGAACATTGTCAAGCAAAATTCCTAAACCTTCTAGATTTTATTGCATACCTGGGAGCCCTACATACATATGTTCTATCATTGTTCTTCTGTAAATTGCCTTTACAGTTTCCTTTTTCCAATCTATTCTAACTTCCTGTGAGCGATGTTTATTGTTATCATGCAATATGTTATATGTCCTAATAATTATTCATTTTTAACAGCAGTTTCTGTTCAGGACTCAACTAAAATGGTCTATCATAACTGGTCTTCCTTTTTGCAATCCCGTGTGCCTTTCTATTTGTCAGTACTCTGATATTAACCCTCAGTAAGGAAAGCAGTCTCTTATCTGCAGTCCAAGCTTCTGCTTGGCCTCATCTCTGTCAGTCATTTTCCCTGTGTAGTTATTTGCTCCCAATACCTTGGCTTTTTTCCAATTGTCTCTACTCCAGTCCCTCCTCTAACCTGCTTTCTATACTACTACTTCCAGTCATTTCTATTGGCAAAAATATCCTTCCTCCATTACTGTGTTGATGTAGTTCAAAGAATATTTTCTGAAAATGTATGAGTCTAATGTTTTGTACAGTTGTTGTAAATCTCCTTAAGGATCTATACCCAAACTCCAACTCACTGTTTGTTTGTCAAACTTCCACCTACTTCCATCATCATTCTTTTCCACTTTGACTTATGAACTTCTGTTTGTGTAATTGTGGTACTCACACAACTGAGTGATTTAGAAAATCACTAAGTTGTAACAATTACCATGGCTGATCACGTTAATGTACATGGTGAAAATACTGCATTCTTCTATTATATGTGGCTGTGGAGGGGTAGTGGTGGTGATGGGGGAGTGTGAATGTGTGTGTGTGTGCATGTGTGTATGTGTGTGTGTGTGTGTGTGTGTGTATGTGAGCAGAAGCTTAACAAGTTTGGAGCTAGAGGGCAGCTGCTCTGAGCACAAGGTTTTAGGTGGTGTGATTAAAAAGTGCAATAAATTCCTTCATTCTTTTCTGTACTGGAATTTCTGAATGCTGGTAGAGAAAGGCACTTCAGTGTTGCTTGTGCATTAAGTGTAGCAAACCATTTGCAATTAATGTAGTGATTGGATTGTTACAGTTTAAAAGTGGATGAATTTTTGGGCAATTGGCTGAGGATTAAGGAGCTGTTAATGAGCTGTTTCCTGTGATCTAAGGTTTGATTATGTCAGCCTCAACTATCTTACTGTCTGACACTGTGTGAGTTACTTAACCAGACAGCATTATTGGGCTGAGTCTGAAAAAGGTCCAGGGAGATCATTGCTCAACCAATAAATAAATAAAATAAGTCATTTTTTTTTCGTCTGTTCAAATGATGAGCTGAGGGGGCAAGGATCTGGCATGGAGCACCAGACTAATGGAGTTTGAATATTTTGGGAATCAATAATGTTGTTTTGTGTATGTGCCTTTGTGTGTTTGTGGGAAAATGATTGGGTGTTAATGTGAGTGCAATGGAGTAGGGGGACTGTCAATTACAATGAATGTCTGTGTCCATGAGCATGTCTGTGAACTTTGTGTGTGTGTGTGTGTGTGTGTGTGTGTGTGTGTGTGTGTGTGTGTGTGTGTGTGTGTGTGTGTGTGTGTGTGTGTGTGTGTGTGTGTGTGTGTGTGTGTGTGCAGCCGTGTGTGTGTATAAACATCCATATTCATGTGGGACAGTGAGTAAGGGATGATACCTGCGCCAACAAGATGTCTAGGTTGCCAGGGGTAATTATCACAGGAAAATGCTGATTAGCACTATTGTTAAATAACTTAATTACTGGTGATACCAGAGGTGGTTCAAGGTCAAATGGGGCTTTGGTCTTAAAATGGACAAGTGTCCCCCTCCACCTGTAACCATTTCAGTGTCCTAATATCTGGCTGTCACTCCTTAGTTACTATAAACACTGTTCAAACCTGTCAGTGTGCATATTTTTTTTCTTTTAGAATGATTACATATATTAGGATTGAATTTAAAACTTTTATTTCAATTTTACAACACAAATACTGATATGGCTATTTGTTAAACAAAACAGTCTCACACCGAAAGCATTATTAACATGAGCAACAGTAAACTTCTCTGCCCTTGAAACCTCACATTCATTGAAAATGCATTGAAAGTCACATTCATTGAGAATGCATCTGATCAGTGGATGGTGTATATGTTTGGCCCTAGGTACGTTTCAAACCATTGACCCCTGCCCACATTTTTAGGACTATGCATAAATCCATGTGCTCTTTGATTCGACTTCCTGATTGTACTAAATTATATTTCTTGTTTTTTTTTACAGCAGCATGTGTTAGTATGTTGTAAATGCATAGTTTTGAACATTTTTTTCCAGAAAGTAGTGTAACAAAATGTATGAACCAATAATGAAAGAGCTACTCTTTCCAGAACATTTCATCCTCAAAAGTCCACTTAAACCGCTATCGTTATATTCTACCAATATCAGTCAATCTGCACAACCTCTGCAGAAGTAAAAGTTATCTGAATAAATCTACATTAAAGAGAACTATTACTAATGCATAGATTGTTGGCAAACAACTTTGCATTTTAGTTCTTCATGTGCTAATGCAGTATTTGCTGTCCTTGAAAAATAAATGTCTATGTTACATTAAAAATCTGTGTGCATATAATACTTTCACAATATTTCCAGAGCTAGATCAGCTATGCAATAGGAAATGGCTGGCAAAAAGTGGCAGCATATTCAAAGTTGCTAGGCATGCAGTCCTGGAGATCATTAAGGAGTCTAGGCCAAATTCCCAATTGCTCTAAAGCACAGTCTTGTTAAGTGATTTGCTCAGTGTCACACAGTAAGTAAATTAAGATGCAAAGATTGAAACCCTGCACCCATGCCACAGGAAGCAGATCATTAACAAGTCAGAACTTTAGTCCTCTATGGTAAATGCCAGAGTAACAGTTCTTAACTAAATGCTGAAATCTTTTAAAATCAGAGTCTTCTCTAAAAGATCAGTCTCAGTAATATGCAGCAATGAATATGCAGTGGATACCGAAGATCAGATGGTTCTAATCATAACTTCAAACAATGTATAGTATATGACTTGACAAATATCAACCCTTTTGCAGTGCTGGAGACTATAAAAGGAATACAAAAATATGTAACTAAAATGCAAATACCTAAACTATATTACACAATCCTGACCTATTAATTAATTAATTCACTCTTTAGTGCAACAAATAAAGCAAAACAATTAAAGATGATATAAATGATGCAGCAGCTTTTGTTCCACCAACCCAAAAGTCATACAAAAATCAAAAATACTACTGCATACAAGACACTATTTTTGGAGGGGGTAGGAGCTTACATACTTGCATTATACCTGCATCTCATTTTGGACCTCCCCATGTCTTCTCTGTCATTAAGAATGGCTATCCCATCAGACATCACTCAGCACAGTCTGACCTACTTGAATGGCTAATAATGCTGTATTGTTGCAGCATATACCTCCAGAGCCAACAGATTGTGGACAAATGGGGCCCTATGCCTGGTAGCAAATCATGCCCCACCACCCATTCCAATATCACATTATTTGGCTGTCTCTTCCCAATTACAATAAACACTGTTCAAACCTGTCAATGTGCATATAGTTTTCTTCTTTATTTATACAGTTATCTCAGTGATTTGGATTTGAATTTACAACTTTCATTTCAATTTGTGCTGAAAATAAAATACCAAGAGCTATTTCTAAACAAAGCAACCACTCTCACATTGACAACAGATTTAGCATGAGAAATAGTAAACCTCTTTTCCCTTGAAACTCACATTTAGTGAAAATGCATCTGGCAACACATTAAAATACAAGATACATGCTGGGATTTGTACTGAAATAGTATACAGTGAAGTACTAATTAGCATGTATGTGAGCTGTACAGGAATTCAAAAGTCAAATGTGTATCACATTTGCTAACAGCCTAGGGCACCCCACTGGACACAAGCGTTCCTTTTCAGGAGCAGTCCAGGAGGACTGCCTGGTGAAATAACTTGGCAGAGTCATGTGCTAGACAAACTGTTGTAGCCTAAACACATCACATTTCATACCTATGCAGGACTGCAGCCCCTGCCCACCTAGAAATGAAGAAGAAAAGGGAAACAAAAAAGAAAACTAAAACAGAAAAGAAAAATGAGTCCGGAACTTCACGCACACATGCGTGCTATGCTTATGGAGTTCCGGGTACTCTCTCAGAACTCCAGACTGATCTCACAGGCAGTCCAGATAAGGGAGAATAGCATCCCTGCCCTGCAGCCCAGAAGTCTATGCGGTGATGATGAATGTGGAACAGAACGACACCGGACTACATTGTCAGCAGGCTGGGGCTTCCAGCCTACTCTCGTGGGAAAACCAGTATCATCAGCAGGCTGAGAAACCTGCCAGGAGGACCAGAAACCCAGCTGTTAGCTTGCATGGGCTGAGAGTGGATTTCTGTGTAGACGGGAATGGAGACTACTGCAGGCTCACGGGCTGAGAGTGGATTTCTAGGAACAGAGACTACTGAACTAAGTCAGGTCAGTGCGTGTGTGTGTGTGTGTGTGTGTGTGTGTGTGTGTGTGTGTGTGTGTGTGTGTGTGTGTGTGTGTGTGTGTATCATGCCCCAGAGTACACATGGTGGTGGGAAGAGAATACCTCAGCCTTGAACCCTGTAGCATGGATGCAAGTGGCAAGGGCCTGAATTACCTACCCACCACCATTTGTAAAAAATGTTTGCAGATTTTGCCTCATATTTGTTCTGTTCCTCATAAAACCTGTGGTTTCTGTAGGTTTGTTTTTCCTTGTACAGCCAGTAGTGCAGTGGTGCACTGGTAGCATTGTTGCATGACAGCTACAGATGCTATGGCTTGATTCTTGGCTTGGGTGTCTTGTGTGTGGAGTCTGCATGCCCTCCCATCTTATAAAGACATATGTCTGCAGTGTTTCTCCCTGGGCCACTGCCGAAAATTTACTTTTGTTCCAAGTTGGACTTTCCTGGTTAAAAAAAATAACAGGCATTTGAATTTCAGACTTCATATTCTTCAGAAAGTACGTGGTAACACAAAACATTTTATTCTAGCAATTTTCTAAGTTTATAACATGGGTATTTGAAATTTGTCCTTATTTGTGGGACTGTATCCCCCCCATTATTCCAGCAATTTTCTAAGTTTATAACATGGGTATTTGAAATTTGTCCCTATTTGTGGGACTGTATCCCCCCATTATTGGCTTCGTCCAGGTTTTTTGTGCAAAGGTTGACAGCTATGGTGAGAAGTGAATTCAGTAAATGGTAGCCATTTAAGTTTGGCTTCCTGTCTTTCACAAAACAGCTGATTTGGCATAGTGTCTTGTTTTTGTTTTGCACAGGGTCCTGGGTTTAAGACTTGGCAGTGAAATGTATGGTGGTAACACATAATTTTATTCTAGCAACTTTACAACATTATACAAGCAATGTTTAAAATGTGCCCCTGGATTTTGGGCACCCCCCCAAAATAAATTTTGGCTTTTTCCAGATTTCTTGTGCTGCAAAGTTCAGAGATACAGCTGAGTGTCGAGTAGATTTTACAAGGAGCTGAGAGCTGCAGGGGAACAAAAGTTTAGTGCTGCTTATGCTGAGTCAGCTTGTATTGTTAATAGCACAACAGGCAATATACTTGCCTTTTGATGAAGAAGGCTGTAGGTTCTACTCCCACAGTAGGTAGATGCATTGCTCATACTGTACTATGTTGTAAAGGGGGTGGATGCTGCAGTCATTTATGGTGAAGATACCTAGTATCTAGTTTAGTATCAGTAACCTGTTATCAGTTTGCCATCCATTCCCTATTGCAATATTACTAGTTTATCATTTTTTTTAATGCAACATAGGCAATTTATTCCTCAAGGGCAACAGGCACTTTATTTGTAGATGAAACAATGACATATAAAGTTGTTTGCTAGCAGCAACCTCTTCATTAGTTACAGATTTCTTTAATGTGGAATTTAGATGAATTTTACTACTTCAGAAATTGTCCATATTTACTGATACTGGTGGACTGTAGAAGTTTGAGTAGACTTTTATGATGGAAATGTTCTGAATTGGGCAGTTTTGTCATTATTGGTGCATGCATTTTGTTTAATTGTTTACTGGAAAAATGTTCAAAACAATACATTTAAAATGCCCTCTAACAACTGTATTGTATTGTACAAGGAATATAATTTAATTAAATCAAGAAGGTGTATCAAAGAGCATGTGTATGTTTCGTGTTCAAGGGGCCTATGATTTGAAAACAGCCCAAAGTTAATCTTTATCTGCCACTGGCAAAATGCATTTTCTTTGAATGCATGTTTCAATGCTGTTTCAATGAATGTGAATTTCAAGGACAGAGAAGTTTTAATGCTAAGTCTATTTTCATTGTGAGACTGCAGTACTTTGTTTAGCAGATATAGGTTTATAGGTAAGTACTAGGCTATCTGCCCAAGGGCATTTATAAGCCTAGCCAGAATGTGTTGGCTTTCGCCACCCCCTTAGATTAGTTCCCTCTGACTCTGTCCAGCAGAGCCATTAGTTCCCTGCGCCACTGTCCAGTAGAGCCACTGCAGTGATCCCTGGGGTAAATTTTCTGTTTCCCATCCACCCATCAAGGTTTCTCTTGAAGAGTGTTAGTGAGGGGCTCTGCCTGATATATATTGGAATCCTGTTCCAAAGCATGGAGATTCTCTGGGATAGGAATCCCTCCAGCATGTCCTATTTATCGTTGTGGTGAGGTTTATATCTCTAGAGTGTGTGGCTCTCCGGGATTTGTTTTTTTTTTTTTTTAGGTGGAGCATGTCCATCAATTCTGGGTTGGACATGGCCTTGTATGTCAGGCAGAGATCACCTCTGAGTAAGCGGTATGCAACTGAGTACAGCTGGAGTTTCTTGAGTCAAGCTGCATGGGGCATCTGTTTGAGGCCAGTAATCCTCTTTATTAGTGTTTGTGCTGTAAAATGCAAAATAAAACTTTCAAATGAAATCCAAATCAGCGCAGAAGTAAAGCAGTATGCACATTACAGTGTTTATGGTAAATGGGGAGAAATAACCAAGGAATCGGACATTGGAATGGCTGCAGGGGAGGAGGCTCCATTTGACCATGATTTTGTAGGTGGGGGAAGGGCAGCAAATTCAGACAGCCCCAGCTGAACTATACCTCTCAACTGTCCAGATTTTTGCTTCTTATTTTTGGTTTGTCTTCATAAAATTTGTGGCTTTCTGGCAAATCATTTAGGAATGAAGTCACTAAATAATGACAGGCATTGAGTTTCAGATGTCATAACCTTCAGAAAAATGCATGCTAAAGCAAGACCTGTTATTCTATCGACTGTCTTGAGTTTATACAAGAACAATTTTTAGTACTTTTTGTATTTTACCTCAATATATTTGGCCTTGTCCAGATTTCCTGAATTAGGAGTTTGAGAGGTACATACAAATAAATCACTTTATAGAATTAGAAATATCCAAACCTCTCAACTGTCCCCAATTTTGGCTCAAAATGTTGCTCTCCCCCTAATAATCTCTCTGCAAAATAGCAATTTTGGAAGAAAACGTAGAGGGTTTACAATTATAAATAACTGTAAGGATCAGAGTTATAGATTACTTTTATTTCAGAAATGCATGTAGATGCCCTTATTTTGTCAGCTGCTCAAGTTAACAGTACTAATATTAAAAAGGTGTCCCTTCTTTGGCAAGTTCCCAGCTGTATTGTGTGGCAATTGTATATTTTTGCATCACATGTTGGTCCATTTTTCATAAAGGTGTGGTTTTCTGGCAAATTAGTGGCAAATTGTTAAAGACTGAAGTTAGAAAATAATGGCAGACATTTGAGTCTCAGATTTCATACCCTTCAGAAAATTCATAGTCTATTATCTTTCTAAGTTTATAAGAGCAATATTTAAAAATTGTTCTTATTTTTGGGCCTGTGTCCCACTTCTATGTATGGCTTTGTCCAGATTTCTTGCTCTGAGGTTGAGCGGTATGAGCCATCACAGTCAATCAGAGACATTTCAAATTGTGACATACTTGTTGCACCCCTCTCCCCACTGTAGTAGCTTTGGATGTGTCCAAGCAAGGCAAGGAGCAGTAATGCAGTGTAAATGTGCAGAGTATTCCCCCATTCAAGGTAGACCACAAGAACAATCATGGCTTTTCACCTGTCCTTGATTTTGCAGAATGCTCTGGTTTTCTGTCATATTTTTATACTGTTGATTTATGCTTATTATTCAGAATATGCATGCTGTTGCAGTGCCCCGTTGCTCTGTGTTTAAGTAGCGATGCATTAATGACCATCAGGTCAGTTTGTTGGAGATTGTTAAGATGCAAGTGAGCTTTAATAAGCATACTGTCAAAGAATTACCAACATTGAAAGCCTTTTTGTTGTTGCCATGCAGAGAATATTTACATAACTAGATAACGTGTAAGCCTTAGGTATTGAAATGCATATGACAGTATTTGTAATAAAGGACAGGATTACAGTATTTTCAGAAGCTCATTACATTTGCTGGAGACTTGTAGCCATCTTTGCAGGCTTTACAAATAAACTAAACGGAATGCCAATCTATCATGTGTGGTCCATAACTTGTGCAGTAATCCTTTAAGCAATTTATCTTGAGCTTGTTTCTTGTTTGCAGTTCATTTTTTTACTTTGATCATGTTTTCCCCATGAAACAAGTAGATAGTTGTTGTCAGGGGCAGCTTGTGGTATCGGACTGCCGGACTGCAGCCCTCCCACCTTAAAAAAAGAAAAGAAAAATCGGTAAAACTAAAAAACAAACAGAAAAAAAAAATCTAGACTGCAGTCCAGATAGAGAAACACAGGTTCCCAGCAGTCATTGCTGCAAATGCACCCAGGAATCAGTGCAGGGACAACGGCACAGAAGAGGAGGTCCGGACTGCTTCGGCTGCAGGCAGATCCAATCAGGACTGAGAGAGGTGAGCTGCTCTCACGGGACTTTCATTGCTCAGGCTCATTCAGGAGGTAGGTGTAGCAGGTTTTGGTCGCTGGCTGGATTGCTCCATGTCACGGGTGGATTTTGCTGCTTCAGGTTGCTGGATTGTTCAGGTAATATCAGGTAAGTGAGTTGCTTCCTGACTGGAGGTTAGGTGTGTGTGTGTGTGTGTGTGTGTGTGTGTGTGTGTGTGTGTGTGTGTGTGTGTGTGTGTGTGTGTGTGAAATGCCCCAGTTACTATATACTGGTATCTGGAGAGAGCAAATGGTGGTGGATAGAGATTCAGGCTTGAACCCTGTACCTTGGATGCAGGTGGCAAGGACCTGAATTCCCTATCCACCACCATTTTGAAAAAAAACTTGCAGAGTTTTGCCTCATATTTGTTCTGTTCCTCATAAAATCTGTGGTTTCTGTATCTACATTTTTCCTTGCAAAGTCTGTAGTGTAGTGGTGCACTGGTAGTATTGTTGCCTAACAGCTGTAGCTTCTCTGGTTTAATTCTTGGTTGGGGTGCCTTCTGTGTGGTGTCTACATGTTCTCTTTACTTGCAAAGATGTGATTGGCATTTCTCTCTACTCTGCTGAAAATTGTCTTTTGTTCCAAGTCAGACTAGTTTCCTGGTTAAAAGTTTATAAAATAGGCATTTGAATTTCAGACTTCATATTCTTCAGAAAGTACATGGTAACACAAAATTGTTTTAGCAGTTGTCTAAGTTTATAACATGGATATTTGAAATGTATCCCTATTTTTGGGACTGTATTTCCCCATTATTGGCTTTGTCCAGGTATTTGTGCTAAGGTTGAGAGTTATCTATGGGGAGAACTGTATTCATTGAATGTTTGGGGGCTGTATTCCCTCCACATTACTGGCTTTGTCCACATGTTTTTTGCTAAGAGGTTGAGAGCTATAGTGAGAACTGAATTCACTGAATGTTTGGGGGCTGTATTCCCCCCCATTATTGGCTTTGTTCAGGTGTTTTGTGCCAAGAGGTTGACAGCTATGCTGAGAACTGAATTCAATAAATGGTAGCCATTTAAGTTTATCCTCCTCTCTTTTACAAAACAGCTGATTTGGCATAGTGGTATGTTTCTCTGATTGTTTTGCACAGGGTCCCCTGGGTTAAAGACGTGGCAGTGAAATGTATGGTGGTAACACAGCATTTTATTCTAGCAACTTTCCAACATTATACAAGCAATGTTTAAAATGTGTCCCAGGATGCTCCCCCCCAAATAAATTTTGGCTTTTTCCAGATTTCTTGTGCTGCAAATTTCAGAGATACAACTGCGTGTCGAGTAGATTTCACAAGAAGCTGAGAGCTGCAGGGGAACAAAACTTTAGTGCTGCTTATTCTGAGTCTGCTTGCATTAATAGCACAACAGGTAATGTACTTGCTTTTGATGCAGAAGGCTGTGGGTTCTACTCCCACAGTAGATAGATGCATTGCTGATACTGTACTGTGTTGTAAAGTGGGTGGATGCTGCAGTCTTTTCGGCAAAGATACCTAGAGTAGTAACTATGAACCTGTTATCTGTTTGCCATAGAGTCCCTATTGCGATATTACTAGCTTATTTTTATTTTATTTTAATGCATGCAATATAGGCAATTTATTCCTCAAGGGCAACAGGCACTTTATTTGTAGATGAATACACAGTGACATATAAAGTTGTTTGCTAGCAGCGACCTCTTCATTGTTACAGATTTTTTTAATGTGGAATTATTTAGATGACATTTACTACTTCAGAGATTGTGCATATTTACTGATACTGGTGGACTGTAGAAGGTTGAGTAGACTTTTATGATGGAAATGTTCTGAATTGGGTAGTTTTGTCATAGGTGCATGCATTTTGTTTCATTGTTTACTGGAAAAATGTTCAAAACAATAAATTTAAAATGCCGTCTAGCAACTGTACTGTATTGTACAAGGAATATAATTTAGTAGAATCAGGAAGGTGTATCAAAGAGCACATGCTTCATGTGCAAGGGGCCTATGATTTGAAAACAGCCCAAAGTTAATATTTATCTGCCACTGGCAAACAGACCCCTCAACCAATTGGGGCCAAATTTCAACAGAATCAGGGACAAGTCAAGAAAAAATCAGGGACAATCAGGGACACTTTTAAAATATTAGCGCTATTAACTTGAAACATTGACAGAATCAGAGCATATGAATTAATACACATTTTCTGAAGTAAAAGAAGTTTGTAACTCTTAATTATTGTCATTATTAATTAAGTGTAATTCACCACCTTTCCTCCAAAAGTCACTAGTTTTAGGAGGGATTAAGAGGGACAGAGTTAAAATTTGAGTCGAAATCAGGGACGTCCCTGAAAATCAGGGACAGTTGAGAGGTAAGTGGCAAAATGTATTTTCTTTGAACTTGGATTTCAATGCTGTTTCACTGAATGTGCGTTTCAAGGGCAGAGAAGTTTTTAATGCTGAGCCTGTTTTCATTGTGAGACTGCGTTGCTTTGTTTAGCAGATATATTAGTGTTTGTGCTGTAAAATGCAAAATAAAACCTTCAAATGAAATCCAGATCATCATAGAAGTAAAGCAGTATGCACATTAGTGTTTATTGTAAATGGAGTGATATAGCCAAGTAATGGATCATTGGAATGGCTGCAGGGGGGAGGGCTCCATTCGACCATGATTTTGTGAGGGGGAAGGGCGGCAAACTCAAAGACAGCCCCAACTGAACTATATCTCCCAACTGTTCAGATTTTCACAGAATGAATAGATTTTTTCTTCTTATTTTTGGTTTGTTCCTCATAATATTTGTGGTTTTCTGGAAAATCATTTAGGAATTAAGTCACTAATGACACTGAGTTTCAGACTTCATAACCTTCATAAAAATGCATGCTGAAGTAAGACCTGTTCTATCAACTGTCTCAGTTTATATAAGAGCAATTTTTAGCACTGTTTATGTTCCCCCAATATATTTGGCCTTGTCCAGATTTATTGCATTAACAGGTTGAGAGGTACATACAAATAAATTGCTTTATAGAATTAGACATAGCCAAACCTCTCAACTGTCCTCAAATTTGGCTCAAAATGTTGCTCTTCCCTTAATAATCCCTCCACAAAATAGCAATTTTGGAAGAAAACATGGAGGGTTTATAATTTAGAAATAACTGTAATAATCAGAGTTATAGATTACTTTTATTTCAGAAATGCATGTAGATTCTTTCATTTTGTTAGTTTCTCAAGTTAGCAGTACTATTATTAAAAAAATGTCCCTTCTTTGACAGGTTCCCAGCTGTATTGTGTGGCTATTTTATATTTTTGCATCACATTTTTGGTCCATTTTTCATAAAATTGTGTTTTTGGCAAATTAGTGGTAAATCATTAAAGTCTGAAGTTAGAAAATAATGACAGACATTTGAGTTTCAGATTTCATATCCTTCAGAAAACTCGTACTAATACAAGACCTACTATTCTGTTATCTTTCTAAGTTTATAAGAGCAATATTTAAAAATTGTCCTTATTTTTGGGCCTTTGTCCCACCTCTATGTATGGCTTTGCTCTGATGGTGAGGTATGACAAATGTGTCGGGGCCATCAGACAGCCAGAGACATTTCAAATTTTGACATACTTGTTGCACCCTACTCGCCCATGTAGTGACTCTGGATGTGTCCAAGCAAGGCAAGGAGCAGTTGTGCAGGGTATCCCCCCTGGCAGTGTAAATGTGCAGGGTATCCCCCATCCAAGGTAGACACAAGTACTACAGTGGCTTTTCATCTGTTCTTGATTTTGCAGAATGGTCTGGTTTCTGTCATATTTTTGTACAGTTGATTTATGCTTATTACTCAAAGTGCCTATTGCTCTGTGTTTTAAGCAGCAATGCTTTAATGACCATCAGGTAAGCTTGTCTGAGATCATAACATGCAAGTAAGCTTTAATAAGCATACTGTTAAAGAATTGCCAACATTGAAGCATTTCTGTTGTTGCCATGCAGTGAATACTTAACTAGATAATGTATAAGCATTGGGTATTGAAATGCATATGACAGTATTTGTAATAAAGGACAGGATTACATTATTTTAAGAAGCTCATTACACTTGTGGAGACTTCCTGTCATCTCTGCAGGCTTTACCCATAAACTAAACAAAATGCCATTCATGTGTGGTCCATAACCTATACAGTAATCCCTTAAGCAATGTATCCTGAACTTGTTTGATTTTCATTTTTTACTTTGATCATGTTTTCCCCATGAAACAAGTAGATAGTTGTCAGGCAGCAGGTCTTTTTTGGATAAACATTTTTACAAGTGGGGGTATCACAGAGATTGCTACTTTCAGCATGCTACTTGGTACTTTAATAAAGCTGAATATAAATTATAATGCAGTGCAAGGAGAAGCTGTTTGAGCTGAGTGCTGCATGTTTTTCTTATACTTGATTTTGACTGGCATTCCAGTAATGTATTTAAAAAGTAATTTATTTTTTCATGCCTCACAACCTTTGTTTCCATCTAGATATTAAGTAAGCTGTCAAGCAGCCAATGCATTGAAATATTTTATTCTTTTACACTTCATTTGTCTTGATTGGACTCTCATAATGAGGGTTTGGCACCCAGGGTAGCATATTTAATTAATGTTTAGTTTTTGTGGTTTTGAGCATAGCTCCGCCCCTTTCTAGTTTTCTGCACCCCTTCCCATTGACCCCACCCATTCGGCTATCTCCTGCAGCCCCCCTTTGATTTGAAGTCACCAGCCGCCACTGATGTGCATTCTTTTCTGGATGTACAGTCCAGACACTTGGGATTACATGCTGGTACTGTTGAACTGTATATCCGTGGAGTTTTTTTTCTTAAAGCAGCAAAAATGCAAAGTGGAACTTTTTTTATATTTTTAAGCTGGAAGCAGCAGTAATTCTATTTTAAAACAGAACATTCTTTTTATTTTTTAAGCCAGAGTGCCCCCCCCCCCAAAAAAAAAAGTAGCAGGCCCATTGCAGCTGGATATTTTTAAACAAATAAAAAATAAATACTCAAGGAACTGGAGATCACCTATTAATGTTATTGAACGTTTAATACATTTATTAAGACTGAATAAAGCTGAGTATAATCAGTCAGCTAGAAAATGTAAATGAGTTTCCATGTGTAGTCAGGGTTTAGGTCCCTGTACCTCCCTTACCTATTCTGTGACATTGAGCTTTAACTTACCCAGTCTTCCTGGATTACACCTGAAAAAGGCATTTGTGAATAGTGAGTTTACTCACACTCCCAGATTCACTATTCCTCCATGCAGGACTAGCTTAGTCCTGCACGGAGGCAGCTGTTTAGGAGCACTATGCATAGTAATGAGGCACGCTTTCTGAGCTCCTAATCTGACATGGAGCGTGTAAGACTGCAGGTGGCATGTGTAAGAGCAGAGCTCTCAGAATATACACACCCCCACAATGAAGAATAGCAGAAAGGGGAAGAAATGAGCGAGATCGTTCACAGGTGTCCGCATATCCCCACCAACGTTCTCCCTCATGTACAACAGCAAGTAAATAAAAATAAAATTAACAAATCTTATTTTTTTATTTTTTTAAAAATCCAATTAAAGCTAACTGTAGGTGCACAGGTGTGCCCATTGCTTACCTACAGTTAATGCAGCTTAAATGACTGAAGAAGATAACAAGAAAGATATATGCAAATTCAGCAGCATAGCAATAGTGTAGTGGGAAGCGCATTCATCTCATGCGCAGGCATTCCCGGTTTGAGTCCCACTACAACACATCCCATTTTCCATGGCAAAGCACATTATGGTTAACATTTATGTTAAATAACCCACTAAATAACATATTTTTATGAACTGGAGTACTGCAGTAAATGCACATGTGAGTTGTCAGTGTCATAATGAATAAAGCACTAGTAAGCAGGTTTATGCACCAATAAGCTGTAGTAAGCATATTTAAGCACTAGTAAGTGAGTTTAATCCCATTTGCTTCCATTCTTTTACTTTTTTAGGGTAGTTTCTGATTGTCAGCAAGTAACAATGCTATAGTGCCACTACTGCATTTCGTATTAAATCCCTTTGTAGTGCAGCTTGGAAGCTTGCACTTGTAGTTTCCGTTTGTTGGGCTAAACTCCAATTATTCCTTGTGGTGTTAGTGTTGTTCTTAGTACTATTTTTCTGTTTATAATTTTGCACTAATGCAATTCAAACTGCTTTTTGCTATTTTAATGTAATGAATTAATGTCATTCAAGCAGCTTTTTGCTATTTAACACTCTGTTACTGAAAGCCTGATACCAGCAATGATGCTACAACTGCGATGCATGTTTTTTTTTTTTTTTACTGCCAATTGCATTTTAATATCTTTGTGTAGTATTGTAAGCACCACATTATTCTGTTACACCTCCAGTGTCTTTCCCTTTCACTCTCCTCCTTCCTAACCCATGCACCACTTATACGCACGCAACTCAAGGGAAAGGCTCATCCAGACTCTGCTACACTTTGCTGTGAAGGAAAGGTTAGTTTGCTTTTATTTTTTGTATTACTGTATTGTCTTTCTATATTTTGAATACTGTAGTTTGTTTTCTTTACCTTGTGTTTTGCTTGCATTCTGTTTTAACAGCAAATTAAAACTTCAAAAGAGACCACAGCTCTCTCTGTTCTGAGTCAGGCAGAATTTTTTCCCGCCTGCCACCCATTTAAGTTGTCTTGTTAAATACCACTGTCTTTCTAGTTGCCCGCCTCTTATGTTAATCTGACCATATATCTCATTTCTCTCTACTTTCACTGGCTTATGTGAGTAATCACAAAATCATCATTTTTGAAATCCCACCCCTTCAATTATTTAAATTTATTGGCCATCCTACAGTATTTAATAGTACCAAAATACAAAAGTGACCACCCCTTTCAATCCATCTTGCTGTTTTAAAAATAGTAACTCTCCACTAAACCTTAACTTTTTAAACAGGTAAAACTCAAGTTACCTACTTTCACATCTAACTTCTCTAGTGCACACTGCAGAGTGCATTCTTTTCAATCTTACCTTTAAGCATCCCTGTGACTAGCACTTTCTCTAATACCTGCTGGAAAGCACTAGGAAGCCTTAAACTCATACAAACACTGAACTCTCCTTGTTAACAAGGAGAAATTAATAGTAGGCACTAAACAGCCTATAATTGCAAAGTACCTTGCTAAGGAAACAGCTCCTATACATTACAAAGAAAAAAAAAAAAAGCCCCAAACCAGGCATGTCCAAGGGTCAGCTTCCGGTGATTTCTCCTGTCGACCTGGTGAATCTGGGCATACTGGGGCAATGCAGCAATTGCCTCATGTACACAGACAATCCTCTCCTCCTATTACCCAACACTACAACCTGTGAGAGATGCACTTACATAGCCAAAATGGAAGAAAAGCTCTCTCCACCCAAGATTGTGCTAAACAGTCAAGAGGAGAAGGTTAACACCCACACTACACCTCAAGGAACACATAGCCCTTCTAAACCCGCACCACCAACACCCACATATAGCAACACTAAATCCACATATGTAGAGGCCCTTAACTGTAACCTGCCCAAGCAACAAAGACCTCTGAAGCTGAAATGCAAACAAACACCAATCACAACCAGCGTGTCACATAGTTCACAACACCAGTGTGCCACCCATCTACAGCCCCTAAGGCAAGACAATGTACCTAACACTTTAGTCATAGGTGACTCTATAGTCCGGCACACTGATGTCCCTCTCACCAGGTTGAATAAGGAGAAAATTACAGTCAGCTGCCTGTCGGGTGCCAGGATCCGCTACATAATGCATGCACTCAAGTCACTCCACTACAAGTACAAATATGACTCTGTCATTGTCCATGTTGGAGTGAATGACTTGAGACGTACCTCCCTGGACTACATGAAAAGAGACATGGAAGAGCTCTTGGATCATGTGGCCCAGGCAGGTATGACCCTAGCCCTGAGTAGCATCCTGCCTTCGCCCAGAATGATACCACAATATCAGGATAAAATGACTTGACTTCAACAATTGGCTAAGCTTATGGTGTCATTCAAAGGGGATCCAGTATCTGTCTGCCTGGGATGACATGATTGACAGACCACGATGCTTTGCCAGAGATGGTCTGCACCTGTCGCCCCTGTGATTCAGGTTACTGGCTAAGGCTCTTGCCACCCCTATAGTGCCTTTTTTAGGCAAACTTCAAAGGACAAAACCACCACCGTAACAGGTACAAGCATGCAAAATCTGAAGGTAATGCTACTCAATGCTAGAAGTCTAAACCTCAAAATGCACTCTCTCGAGGCACTCCTAAAAATGGAGAACATCGATATCTGTGCAGTAACTGAGACCTGGTTCAAGGCTCAAGAGAGCACCCCTGCAATACCAGGCTACAACTCTTACCACACTTTTCGGCCACCAAACCAGGACCGAAACACTAAAGGTTGAGGAGTGTCAATATTCACCAAGGATATTCACACCACCAGGCTAGTTGGCCAACACAATGTGTCTGAAATTCTCCAAGTGCAACTAACACTAGGTAAGACTGCAATCCAAATTGTAGCTTGCTACAGATCCCCACCATACCCCAAGATTCTCACTACACCTTTCTAAACATACTGGAAAATATTAAGATAGAACCAAACACCCTAATACTGGGTGATTTTAACTACCCTGCCATTAACTGGGAAAACTACTCATGTCCCAACACCTTTGTGCAACGGTTCTTGGAATTCATAAATTCCAACGCCCTGGATCAACTAATCCATAGTCCCACCAGGGGCTCCAGTATCCTAGACCTGGTCATTACCAACATGGGAAATCAATGTTCCATACCTATGGTCACCCCCTCGTTAGTCAGGTCTGACCATAAGCTAATCACCCTTAACATCCACATCCCACCCCCACCCCCCAGTAAAGAAACCACCATAAAAAACTTCTCCAAAGCCAACTTCATGCTACTGAAGTCAGAAGTGGCAAACTTCATGACACCCACGCAGACGGGAACTGAAAGTTCAACTGCTGAATCCTACACTAAGGCACTGTACGAGCACATCCACTCATGCATGAATCGTGTCATCCCAAATTGAACCAAAATGCTCTCATCAAAAAAAAGGAAGCCAATCTGGTGGTCCCCTGCCATAAACAAACTTTACAACAAAAGGAAGAAACTTTTGCAGAAAAGAGGAAAATCCCAGGATGCAAAAACCTCCCTTACTAGCCTCAGTAAGAAACTGAGATGCCTCATAAAATCCTCCAAAGCTAGTTACAAAAATAGAATTGCCAAAGATTCCAAAGACAACCACAAAGCATTCTATAACAATGTCAAGAATCTAATTGGCAATGCTCAGATCTGCTCTGAGCTAAAACAGAATGGCATTAAATATACTGATCTGAAGGATATTGACAATATCCTGGCAGATCGATTCAGTGCCAACTTCACCCCCCTCTCACCCCCTAAATGGCCCATCTCAATACCGGAAGATTGCCAAATTCCAGTAATAATGGCCACACAGGTACAAAACGCACTCTCTAAAGCCAAGAATACAGCATCCATGGGACCAGATGACATCCCGGGCTGTGTACTACATGAACTACAATATGAACTGGCACCTCACCTAAGTGTCATGTTTAATCATAGCCTCACCTCAGGTTTCGTGCCCACTGAGTGGTGCAGAACTACAGTTATCCCAATCCACAAGGGGGGATCCACCTTGGATCCCGGAAACTACCGTCCCATCAGTCTGACAGCCTTATCTGCAAGGCCATGGAGCGTATTATCATGGAACTTATAAACAAAGACATTGGCAACCTTCAAACACTGGACCCCACCCAGTTTGGGTTTGTGAAGGGCAGATCTTGTCTCCTGAACCTGATTGACTTCTTTGAATCAGTCTCCAGAGCCATGGACAAGGGTAAGGTGGTCCACACAGCCTATCTAGACCTTGCCAAGGCCTTTGACACCATCCCCCACTCTGGAATCATAGATAAACTTACTAAGTTGGGCATTAATCCCTATGTCACCCAATGGGCTGCTAAATGGCTTACTGATAGAACCCACACTGTAAAAGTAGCCACCTCCAAATCCAGCTCCAGACAAGTGACAAGTGGAGTACCTCAGGGTTCAGTCCTGGGGCCGCTCTTGTTTGGCATCCACTTCTCTGAAATACAGGTCAACACTAAGGGACTCTGGCTAACAAAGTTTGCAAATGACTGCAAACTGGGAGCCATTATTGAATCCCCAAATGATGTGGATACTCTACAAAAGGGCCTTACAGAAACAGATGCTTGGTGCCAGAGCCATGGGCTCAAGCTCAATGCCAAGAAATGTATTGTTATCCCCTTTGGGAAAAAACATGTATCCATGAATTACCATATATGTGGCAGTACACTAAACACAGAAAGTGTGATAAGAGACTTAGGGACACAGGTGGACAGTGGTCTCACCTTCGATAACCACATCGCCACAACAGTCAGGAAATCCTTCTATGTGGCACACCTCATCACGAAGGGCTTTTCATCCGGAAAAAAGGAGGTCATTGTACCACTGTACTCATCCCTCATTAGACCCATTATAGAATACAACGCCCCATTTGGTATGTACCTCTCAAGACATCTGCAACAACTGGAAAGGCCTCAGAAATACCTCACTAAAAGAATCACAGGCCTAAAGCAGATGCCCTACGCTGACCGCCTTAAAAAACTCCAGCTATACTCTGTCGCATATCGTCTACTCAGAGGCAATCTCTGCTTAACATACAAGGCCATGTCAAACCCAGAGCTGTTGGACATGCTACACTTAAAGAAATCCCAATCCCTCAGAGCTACACACTCCAGGGATCTAAACCTTGTCATCACAATAAACAAAACATGCTGGAGGGATAGGTTCCTGACTCAGAGACTCCCCAGACTCTGGAATAGATTGCCCATACATGTCAAGCAGAGTGCCTCTTTGGACCTCTTCAAGAGGAACCTTGACGATTGGATGGGAGAAAGGAAATTCACCCCAGGGATCACGTCAGTCACCCTGCTAGACAGGGGTCCAGGAAAGTAAATAATGTGGGAAGAAATAGCCAGGGAATTGTTATGGCTAGGCTTGTATAGGCCCTAGGGCCTAGCTTAGTACCAACCTCTGAACCTATAAACCTATGAACCTATTTAAATAGCTAACCTACCTGCAGTATATCTTCTCTCCCACTAAATCTGTAACTAATCAGTAACCATTTTCTTTATCTTATACTTCATTACAGCCAAATATTGCACCTTTGTCTTAGGTCTAACACTCCCCGCCCCTCCTATCACTAAAAGTTGCATAAAATAGGAACAACTAAAACACACAATGTCCTTCCTACATCCAAATGTAGCACTCTACATAGTAACTATGCTTCTCCTTCTCTCATTTTCCATACTCACATCCTACCACACACAACTAGAAGATTTCACCAGCTCATCTCAGGGGCAAACCATCACTATAACCAATTCACTAAGACTAAAACATTTCCCACTATCTCCACACAACCTTGCCCCAACCCATCGATATTCCTACATAAATAATAAAACAGTCAATAAAATGTTCCCCTACTCATCCTAAAAACAAAATAAAATACTACATAAACTACTTAAGCTCTACCTAATTCTATCCCAAAAACTCACTTGCTGCGGTGATATGCATCCTAACCCAGGACCCACCTGTTCTCCCCATACAAACCTAAACCAATCAAATCCTGTCAACAACAGGATAAACCACTCTCTTCTATTCTTAAATATACAAGTTAGAAGTATACTTAGCAAAGTTTAAGACCTCCATGCCCTATTGGCCACTTATAAACCAGATTTAGCCATACTCACAGAAACCTGGCTTAAACCAGAACACCACGATAATGAAATTACACCCCCTGGCTACAATATTATATGGAAGGATAGAAATGGAAAAAAAAGAGGACGTGTAGCCATACAAGTTAACTACTCCCCCTAGAAGTTAATGATACCGTACTCATTATTGCTAAATTAAAAATAAATTCTAACAAACATATAGTTGTAGCAGTTGTCTACATCCCACCAGATAACAACATTGCCACCATGGAGAACCTTTTATCCTGGATGGCTATCTCCCACCCACAAGAGACCATACTCCTAGGAGACATTAACATAGACTGGACCGACTGTAAAATACAACCCCTCTACCCATATTAATCTTTATGGGTTTACACAAATCATAGACACCCCAACTAGAATTGATAAAAAATCTAATCGTCATTCCATCTTAGACTGGATACTTCTGTCTGACCCCTCCTTCGCACACCAATCAGGCTGCCTACCAGACAGCTTGAGTGACCACCAACCAACATATCTTATTAGGAATAAATCCCACCATTCTAGCCAATCCATCCTTAGAATAGTTCATAACAAAAAGAACTTCAAAGCTAAGGACCTAAACAATGAACTCAAACACTGTAACTGGTCCCCCCTAAAACATCTACCCCTTGATGAAGCTGTAGATTACTTTAACTCCACCTTTCTCAATGTCCTGAGCCATTATGCACCAGCCCGAACTATCAGACTTAAAACAAACTATGCCCCTGGTTAACAAAAGAGACTAAAGCCTTAATGAAAGATAGAGACAGAGCCTGGGCTCAATATCATCAACTGAGAGCCACTACCTCAAAACAAAACTACTCTGCACTCTGTAATAAGACCAAACAACTCATTAAACTTGATAAAGCCAAATACTACAAAACTTTGCAAGAAAGGCACACTAATAACCCTCCGAAATTCTGGGCCTCTATAAATAAATTACTGCACCCAGGTAAAACCAGCACTCCCACACCTATATTACCAACCAACAATGAGGATACCCCAACACAATTCAATAAATTCTTTACTGAAACAGTACAAGCTCTCTCTAATACCATAAATAGCACCACCAACCCCATCCTTTCTCTAACCCCCACTACCCCTACTAAAAAACAGTCTCCATCTAGCTTCTCCTTGTCTCCAACACTCAGTCACCTTATTAGTAAACTACTCAAACAATTAAAACCTACCACACTGACAAACTCCCAGCTGATTTCCTTCAACTATCAGCTGAAACCATATCCTACCCTGTATCTATGCTCATAAACAGATCCATATCTGAATGTAAAGTACCTAACCTGTGGAAAATATCTCATATTATTCCACTCCACAAAGGTGGCAACTCCCTTGAACTGACCAACTACCGTCCAATTGCAATTTTATCGCCTTTATCAAAAATGTTAGAAAGGGTAGTACATTCCCAGCTAATACAATACCTCCTAAAACTAGCCTTATATCAACATCCCAACATGGTTTTCAGTCTTTCCATAGTACCACAACAGCCCTACTGTCTTATACCAATATAGTCAATTATCACAGAAACAAAGGCCTTTTTGTATCTTCTGTATTCTTAGACTTATGTAAAGCATTTGATATGGTCAACCACAACATACTTCTCAAAACTCTGTCTACCCTCAACATAAACTCTGTCACCATATAATGTTTCAATAACTATCTATCTGGCTGACAACAAGCAGTGCTTTGGCAGGACCAACTATCCCCCCTTCTACCTGTAACTATCGGAGTTCCACAAGGATCAATACTTGGGCCTCTACTTTTCTCTTTATATACAAATCAGATAGCAGCTTTCTCTCCCTTTGCCTCTATAGTGCAATATGCAGATGACACCACCATCATATGTGTCACCCCAACCTTAAGCCAACTTCAAACAATAACACAGGATAACTTTAGTTTGGCTGAAACATGGTTTTCTAGCATTAAACTTCTACTAAACCCTAAAAAAAAAAAACTTATTCTCTTCAGTCCTGGTAGATCCTCTCCACCAAATGTTGACTTCACCATAAAATCTTGAGACAACACCACTATCACCCCAACAACACACACCAAACTCCTAGGAGTAGTAATTGACAACAATCTCAAATTTGACATACACATAGCACAAACAATCAAAAAGGTAAACAAAAAACTGGGTCTCCTGTATAGGAACAGGCAATTCATGACCAGCTATACCAAAGCCGGTGTTGCAAGAACTCATCTGTTATCGACCCTACTGTACACCTCCCCAATCCTGACTAATCTTCGCCAAAGTGAACAAAACAAAATTGCATCTTGCTCACAGTAAGGTGTTGTCCTGTTCGATTCTCAGCTAAAGCATCTTCTGTGTGGAGACATGAGTGAATGGGCGTAACTTCATTGAAGGTTGTGCATAAGAGCAGGCAACTCGGCACGTAAAAATCTACTGCCAATCATTAGCGGACTGGAGTTCCGCTGTGGCAACCCTTAACCGGAAAAAGCCGAAAGACACAACAACAACAACAACACAACAGCTATAACAAGATTGCTAAGTTTGCCACTGGCGCCTCATATAGATCCCATCACTGTCTCTCTCTCAAACAGCTCAACTGACTTGAGTTGCCCCAACAACTACTAATTACACAACTCTTCATAGCCCATAAACTGTACTATCACTCTGACAAAACCCCAGTGCTACAGGAGCTAATACAGCCCTACACCACCACCCGTACCTTAAGATCTACAGACTAAAATCTCATAACTGTCGTCAAACACAAGAATTAAGCAGGCAAAGCTCTCTTTGCTTGTACAATAGCTACATTTTGGAACTCACTCCCAAAGCACATAACTTCTACCAGCTCGGTCTCACTATTCAAGAAACTACTTAACACTCACTACTCTACCAATTGGCTGTGCCCTTGTGACCCCCCAGATTAACTCACTTTCCTTTCAGTACTGCTATGATTCTGCAGAACCTTCACCACTTATCTATTAACTACTTCATTCTTAACTAACAAAGTTTTTAAATTACTTATTTTTTCATACAATGTTATTCAGAAGGTTTTTGTTATACTTCATCTATATAAAAATGTTAAATATGTTCCAATATGATTGTATGGGAATTGTACTACTGTTCTTGTTTTTGTTTATGTTTTATATGTGGAGCTTTTCTCCCTGGGCCTCTGCTGAAAATGGACCTGTGTCCAGTCGGACTTTCCCGGTTATCAAATGTAAAATAAAATAAAATAAAATAAATAATAAATAAATAATTTGCATTGTGGTAAGCAATGCCTACACTTGTTAAGCAATTTTAAAGCTAACTCTCTGTAAGCAGATGTAACGACAGGTTAGTGGTGCCTACCATCGTGCAAACCCGCACAGATCCGCTTACAATTGCTCAAAAGGGCCTTAATCACTCTGTATCCAATGGCCCTTATTCTGCCCATCAATAAAATAAACAGCCATGCTTATCTCAAACCCAGGACCCTATACATTATAGTCACAGTAGTTAACCACCAAGCCATCAAAGAAGTACAAAAGAATGAGGTATCACCAAACAAGTCTTTCACCAGTGAAAGGAATCAGTATAAAGACATATGTGCCTTAACCCACTACATGACATAAATATGTGAACCGGAGTACAGCAGTAAAGCCAGAAGTCAGGTGTAATAGTAATAGACTGTTGAAGTCCCCAATAAAACACAAGGACCCCATACAGTGTACATAGACATGAATTATGGATACCAGGCACACATATAGGGTGTAATGAATAATAACTCAATGCCAAAAAGGAATTATAATGCAAAGTCTAATGTAAGCAACACTAAGCATTGTACAGGCCAGCTTAGGAGGTGTAAGCAATGTGTAGGCCAGCTAACTCAATGTGCCCAGTATTATACCCCTTTAAACAATGCCAACCCTAGGTAAGCAGGTTTGCCCATAGCTTAGCCATTTCAAAATCGGCCAATCACAGAAAAGTGTGGGGAATTGGTCCTACTTAAGAGGCAGGAATACATCTCATAACTGGTTGTAGCTTCCCCTTGCAGGCACAATCGCAGTAAGGGGAGAAGGTGTGCACTTTTGGGCGCAGCACTGGTGCATCCAGGAGTCCAAGGTCATGGCAGTACTCCTTGTCAAAGACCATGATCAGAGACTGCTGCAGGGCCAGTACCAGGGCTCTCAATATAAGGCGGAGGCCTGGGACTGTCTCACCTGTGACCTCACAAGTGCCACTGACATACCCCAAACTGGTGAGCAAGTCAGGCATCACTATTCCTACCTGAAGTGGCATAAGTAGGACTTCTTTGAGGAATGGTTCCAAGAGGCTAGAGCGGCAGGTGATGTTCCAGTTGTGTGAAAGTATTACCCCACTATGTGTGATAATTACCAGCTCAGGAATATCGTGGATAGGTATGGCTAAATATTCCTCTTATGTCCCCCACAGCTGCAATGGAGTGGGCCGTGAACCAGGAGGCCCACTTCAGTCACCTGGCAAGGTTGAAATGTGAGGTAGGTCAGTAATACTCATGCATTTACTGTCATAGGAAATAAAACTAAAAGTAGTAGTAAATTAATTGCCTGTATAAAACTTGTATAGTTCAAGGCAAGTACTGCATACACTAGAGAATATGGCAGGAAGAGTCTCATATTGTTTGTATGTCAATAAAGGTGTAATAGCCTGACAATAAAGGTCTAACTGCTGGACTGCATGTGTATACTTTGGTATCACATGGTAATGTAGATTAGCAATCATGTAATAGTACTGTTGTATTAAGCACTGTTACCCACACTGTGCACCATAAATTGAATGTGTAGGAATGCCTGTATATGACAGGTGTAATCCCCAGAGGCCATTTAGTACAAGTGAGAGACACAGACAGAAAACAGGTAAAATACAGACAACAAAGCACGAATAGCACATGAAACTGAGATGTGAACTGTTGTTTTCTAGCACACACAGCCGTGGTTCGAATCCTGCCAGTGGTAGTACTTTGCATACAGAATCATACCCCACAACTGTACAGATATGTCCAGAATGTCCAGTAAAGTGGCCCATATCTGTCGCCTATCAACTTGTCCCCCTGAGAAATCAGTGGGATGATCCCAGATGTATAGGCAGCAAATAGGAAATACAACTGATTGACACACATCTATGAGAACAACGCTGGCACACTGGCAACTCCCCAATACCTTATGAGACTAAGAAGCCACATATGTCCCATTTACACCCCAACTTGTCAAGCTGAGGTCAGAGAATGTACAGTAACAGAGTAAGATTTATGTGCATAATAGTAATGTGGAATCTGGTACTGTGCATGGGAACATTCAGGTAGTCCTAATAAACATTTCTCCCACAGGTCTGTCAGATACCAACATTGTGCCCAGAAATACAAGAATGATATCCAGTACTGGTACTGTTTACATTGGTATTGTATGGCAGTGTGACTGAAGCAGTTGCTCTGAATAATGAGGTATTACACACGACTGTCACCCACACTGTCCTACAACATACAACTGTCTAGGAAATCTGTATAAGAGCGTTGTAATACAAGGTCAGAATGCAAAAGCACAGGGAATTAATAAGACAGAAAGCAGATAGGAGATATACAGCAATATCTATATAGCAGACACAACTGTGATGGACAGTGTTTAAGTTGTAGCAGACACAGCCATGGTCTGAATCCTAGGAGTGGATGTAGGCTGAATACAGAATCATACCCCACCACTGTACAGATGAGGCCAGAATATCCAGTATATGGGCCCATATCTGCTGCCTGTCCCCCTGGTAAGTCTGTGGGATGATCCCAGATGTTTAGCCAGCAAACAGGGAATACAAGTGATTGTCAAATACCTATGAGAACAAACCTGTCAATGAAGCAACCCCAGAAACTGTTAGGAGAGTAATATTTCAAGTATGCCCTAGCTACACCCCCATGTTGTCAAACTGTGACCAGAGTGTCTACAGTAACAGAGTGAGATGCATGTGCATAATACTAATGTGTAATCTGGAAGTATGTTTGGCAACAATCAGGTAGTGCTAACAAGCATTGCTCCCACAGGTACTTCGGATACAAACACTGTGCTGAGAAATACAGGCCATTATAACCTGTATTGGTACTGTTCACTCTGGTATTGTAGGGAATTGTGAGTGCTGCAGTTTCTCTGAATAATAAAGTATCACTGATCACTGTCACCCACACTGTACTACATAATATAACTGTGTAGGAAAGCATGTATATTTGTGTGTCAGGTCACTAAAGGTGGAAGAGGGCAATATTCTAGATATGTCCCGGCACACCAGCATGTGGTCAACACATAGCCAGAATCTGTGCAGAAAGAGTTAGATAGCTATGTGCACAACATCAACCCAGAATCTGGGAGTATGTGAAGAAACAGTTAGTGTTAACAGACATTCCCTCCTAGGTATGCCAGGTATGAGGTGTATACTTCAGGTAAAACCAGTTCATGTATAACAATGACGACAGCCATATCACTGTCCAAACTAAGGCTATAGGCTAGTGTAGTAATACATGTAAGGTACACATAACAGCACTGACTAGGAAAGTAACGTGGACTACAGGAATATACTAGTTGTTAATTGACATCTTTCTCTGCCCCCCCACCATATCTCCAACAATAATCAACATACCCACCCCAAATGGTATGTAATGACACCTATGTTCTCATACTGTCCAATTGTTTGATAAATATTTTAAAGGTTCCCATGCATGTGCTATATTGAATTATTCCAACATTGGTGGCATGGTGCCATCAATGTACCTGCATGCTGTTCTTATTACCACTGTGGTCCCATATATGCATGTGTTCTGTTTGCTATGCAACTGCTCCGTATCTGGTGTCAAGGTTAATGGGAATACTGATGCATGCTGTTATACCTAACCCTGGAATGTGTTGACTATTACTAACCCACATATGATGATGAAATCTAAACACTATAGCATGCTTGGGGAGACCTTTCCCAGCGGACCCACCTGTTCCACCTCAGCTGGCCATGGCACTGGGCACCAGCATGTCTGGGGCCCAACCCAGGACCTCCCTGTCCATTGGTCCTGCACCACCTTCGGGTGTAACCACCTCAGGGGATTGGGCTCACTCCCCGGGAGTGGGCATAGACAGTCACCTGTCACCCATCGCCAGGTTGGGATCATGGTGAGTAGAGATCAACCAGCAGTTTGCTGATCTTCTACGCCAGCTTGAGGGCCGTGTGTTTTGATTACAGAGTCAGACTGGCTCTGCGACTCAGCCCCCAGCCCAGCCACCTTCAGGGCTATGAAGGTGCAGTGGTGATTGCCCATGGGTGGGGATCTCAGTCCCACTGTTTCCACTAAGGGGCTCACGAGCTTTCAATTTCCCAACACCCCTCCCCATCAAAGTGTTTACCCCCCAGGTGTCATATACCACCCCTGTACGCATCTTGTTTGTCTTGCTGTTAACCTACCCAACCTACCTCCCCAAATATACTACTACCCCTTCACAACATCCCATTCTCATGTGAAAAAAAATAAAGGGCAATCTGTTCCCACAAAAACATATCGCCCCATACATAGCTGCCCATTTCACACATGTGTCCACTGGACATAAAATGAACACCTTCGGTCACACCAATAAGCGTATGCTGCCCAATAGTCGAACGAGATGCTGGACAAACTTCAGTAATCCTCAGGTAGCTGGAAAAGCTCACAATTTATTGAACATCACGACACTACACCAAAAACGACTGCAAACACAATGCGACTACAAACACAAAACTCAAATCCTGGTGAGCGGAATACTCACACAGAATATCGTGAGTACAAACATATACTGTGCACAACATAAAAATAAGAAATATCCCAGTTTAGCGCTTTCAACCAACTCAATTGGTCTTCTTCAGAACTAAAAGTGAGTAAATAATCTCACTCAATTTATAAATGTTTTGGCGCCAAAGGACTTTCAAAAATTTAAAGACATACTACAATTTAAGTAAAAGTTAAACATACATTATGTCAGAACATCTGTTCATAATATCTGTTCATAATATTGAGCTATAAAAGCTCGATATAACAATCTGATAAACTAATTGACATCATCACAGTGGTACAATATTGAGGGTGAAGTATAAAAGTAATATGACATAAATTGAATTCAATATATTATAAAATAATATATTGGGGTATATGCTATAAACTAAATTTGTTTGCACACATCCCTTTAAAAATATATCCCTTTAAAAATATAAGGATAAATTCATGTGTGCTAATTTTATATAAATTTCCTTGTAATTTAATTATAATAGTTTTTAACCTAAATTTAAAGGAAAATGAATACAGTATGTACAATGTGTAAAAAGTATATAAAAAATATAAATATGGGTATATATAAAAAATATGTTGAAAATATGTTGAGAATATATATATTGTATGTTATTACGAACTTTCAAATAAATAATTATATTGTAATAAATAAATAAATAAGTGAATCAGTTCGTGAAATTGATGCATATGTAACAGATATAAAAAATGTAAACGTTACAAGTATAAAACCATGAGGATTTTGAAAACAGTGTGAATATCTAAGCCTAATAACAGGGGAATTTTCATAACTACTACCATTAATTCAGGAAAAAAATCTAAAATAAAAGTGTGATATAGCAAATTTCATAAGTTGTATGAATATAAATACATATAAAAACTTATTAAAAAACATTTTTGTTACAAAGTATATTAGTTGTATAAGAAACTCTTTAAAAAACTCTTTATAAAAACCAATTATGATAAACACTAAATATATAGTATGGTACTAGAAGCAGGAATAATGTACTATAAGACCAAGATATTAAGGCAGACTTGAACAAATGAAAATTTGATATACTATAAAACAGTGCAATTTTAAAAGCCTTATAGCTTTTAAAGAAACGTGGTGGCAATTATATCTTGATGCCACCAATCCACCTGGCCTTAATGAATGTATATCGGTTAGATCATTATTATTATAATACCTAGTCATATTAATATTATAGGTATAAGGTTGACAACACTGGTTTATAGTATATCAAATTTTCATTTGTTCAAGTCTGCCTTAATATCTTGGTCTTATAGTACATTATTCCTGCTTCTAGTACCATACTATATATTTAGTGTTTATCATAATTGGTTTTTATAAAGAGTTTTTTAAAGAGTTTCTTATACAACTAATATACTTTGTAACAAAAATGTTTTTTAATAAGTTTTTATATGTATTTATATTCATACAACTTATGAAATTTGCTATATCACACTTTTATTTTAGATTTTTTCCTGAATTAATGGCAGTAGTTATGAAAATTCCCCTGTTATTAGGCTTAGATATTCACACTGTTTTCAAAATCCTCATGGTTTTATACTTGTAACGTTTACATTTTTTATATCTGTTACATATGCATCAATTTCACGAACTGATTCACTTATTTATTTATTTATTACAATATAATTATTTATTTGAAAGTTCGCAATAACATACAATATATATATTCTCAACATATTTTCAACATATTTTTTATATATACCCATATTTATATTTTTTATATACTTTTTACACATTGTACATACTGTATTCATTTTCCTTTAAATTTAGGTTAAAAACTATTATAATTAAATTACAAGGAAATTTATATAAAATTAGCACACATGAATTTATCCTTATATTTTTAAAGGGATATATTTTTAAAGGGATGTGTGCAAACAAATTTAGTTTATAGCATATACCCCAATATATTATTTTATAATATATTGAATTCAATTTATGTCATATTACTTTTATACTTCACCCTCAATATTGTACCACTGTGATGATGTCAATTAGTTTATCAGATTGTTATATCGAGCTTTTATAGCTCAATATTATGAACAGATATTATGAACAGATGTTCTGACATAATGTATGTTTAACTTTTACTTAAATTGTAGTATGTCTTTAAATTTTTGAAAGTCCTTTGGCGCCAAAACATTTATAAATTGAGTGAGATTATTTACTCACTTTTAGTTCTGAAGAAGACCAATTGAGTTGGTTGAAAGCGCTAAACTGGGATATTTCTTATTTTTATGTTGTGCACAGTATATGTTTGTACTCACGATATTCTGTGTGAGTATTCCGCTCACCAGGATTTGAGTTTTGTGTTTGTAGTCGCATTGTGTTTGCAGTCGTTTTTGGTGTAGTGTCGTGATGTTCAATAAATTGTGAGCTTTTCCAGCTACCTGAGGATTACTGAAGTTTGTCCAGCATCTCGTTCGACTATTGGGCAGCATACGCTTATTGGTGTGACCGAAGGTGTTCATTTTGTGTTGATTCCAGCATTGTTATGATGTCGCATTCCACTGGACATAAGTAATCCAGTCTAATTTACATCACAACTTATTTTTGTTATCCTCATCCCCTCCAAGGGGTTTGAGTGTCCAAATCAAACTCTAAATTCAGTGTATATGCTCAGCTGTTGCTGTAGAAGAAATGGGCCGCTATGGACCTTCCCTACACCCTTCCTGCACATCGCTGGCTATTTTCCCTACTGTCCTTCCCTCTTTGTGCCCATTTTTTCACCACTTTCCTATCAACCCCTTTTTCTTTTCAAGAAATTAGCATGGGGGTAAGCGGGAGTAAGCACTTTTAAGCCTGTTTGCGCGGGGGTAAGCAATGCCTACACAGGTTAAGCAATTTAGAAGCTAACTGAGTATAAGAGACTGTAACCGGAAGTAAGCAGTGTTTACCTCTGCGCAAACCTGCTTACAACTGCTCAAAAGTGCCTTAATCACTCTGTATCCAAGGGCCCTTGTTCCGCCCAGCAAGGCTCAAACTCAGGGCCCTGCCCAACATAGACAAAGTGATTTACCACTAAGCCATGTCAGATACACATAAACCTGATGTATTCACAAACATATCATCCAGCCCAGTCATTCAACAGTACAGAGAATGTATTCCAACATTTAAATGTATGTGTATGTGTGTGTGTATGTGTGTAAATATATTAATATCTAAACAGATGCAACATATCTATATGTGTGTATATATATATATATATATATATATATATATATATATATATATATATATATATATATATATATATATATATATATATATATATATATATATAAACATATATACATGCAAATGCCTACATCTATAGATATATATCTCTACATCTATATGTCTAAATATATATAGCAAGTTACATATATGTAAGCAGATATATATATACCTATGTAGGTATATACGGACATAGCTATATAAATGTAAGCAGATATATATATGGACATGCATCTGTAGATAACAATGGGAAAATAACTAAAACACATATGTCCACATGCACCGTTAATGGGGCTGAAAGGCCCTAAACAATATAGGTCTTGTACGAATAGGTATACCCCCCTCCCCCCACAGTCAAACACGTCCACCCTGCAATACACTACCAAGTATTGCAGATCCTATAACCAGGACCTGACATGACATGGGCACAAGATGTTAACAGTCCTACATCTCAATTGTATGATGTCAGGATGGTATTGGTTACATACAGTGTGGCTCCCATAGGAAATGTACAATGTGGAACCTATCAACATCCCCAGGATACATATATACAGACACATATGCAGATACAGAAATATATATATATATATATATATATATATATATACACACATATATATATATATATATACACACACATATATATATATATATATATATATACATATATATATATATATATATATATATATATATATATATATATATATACACATATATATGTGACTACACATACACACGCAAAGATTTGTACAGTAAGATACATATGTAGAAGGTGCACACAATATGGAACAGTCACTATGCCTACAGTTAACACCTTAACAACTGGACACTGTATGAGCCACCCATACAAATGACAATCGTTGCCTGCAACATATACCCACAGAGAGGTCATAGGATATAACACCACACACATGTTTGGATGAATGAAGAAGCTTTATTTGTGTACTATTACAGTTTTATTTGCCATGTCATGAAGCTGTTCAGACACTGGCATCCATATAAACAGATTAATGCAATTGTGAAACAGTTATACTAATACAGTAGTCTGGAAAGGTTCACAACTGTTGCAGTCCAGGCCAAGCCCTTCAAATTGTACAATAGTAAAGACAGACTGGGCCACAGGATACCAAATAATCAACAGTAAGTAATGCATGTGTATAGTTCAGCAGCCTCTATCTACACTCTGTATACAATCACTAGGTAGTAAAGACTTCAGTTGACTGTTAGAGAAATATGTATTAATGTATATGTTTAGTGCTTATTAGAAGCTAAAAGGGTTAACACATTTCATTCTATTTTATGTACAGCTTAGTTTTGTATGAAACTACAAGATGCTTTTAAAACTGCAATATGCTTTCTGAAACTGCAAGATGCTCTCTGACCTAGTATTTGCTAGCACAGCGAAATTCATGTTTATGTCTTTTGGAAATTTACTGAGAAGCAGGTGATTATCTGCTAGGTCAGGAAAATAATGAATAGAACAATACTGTTTTCTATAATGTTATTGAACTTGAACAATCAGCTCTGTTCGTGTTATGAGAACATGCGCAGCTGCAGAAAAGATAGATACAGTTGAACAAAGACTGCTTGAAGAAATGAACTATAATCTGTACTTGCTTTGTGCTCAAATTAGCCATAGTTCCTTGAATGGTAACATTGCATAGTGAGAAGTTGTATCTGACTGGTGGTCATCAAGGCCACGTTGTTTTTCTTAGGAAGTCTTTTTTTTTGTAAACTTGATATGCCAGCAGAAAATCATGGACAAACAGCTGCTATGAAATAATATTGAAAGAACTTGTGATTCATTACGTCAGCTTAGTAGGCAATGTCTTGTAAGAAATGTATAAGAATGGCTTCACTTCCTGATTCTAGTTTGACAAACTCTGTATTAGCACATTTTTGTCTCCTTGCTGCAAGATTAAAGTGCCTTAACCAGAACCTCCCGTGTGTTGATCTTTTTGAAGTTGTTTTTCCTTTGACATGACACAATGGGATGTAACTGTTACATAACAAGGCATAACTGACGCCATCACAAGCACACTGACAAACAGAACAGTCTGTAAGGCAGGAGGCAGTAGGCCTGCATTAACCCAATTTATGTAACTAATGTAAATATAGGTGAATTGTATAGTACTGTACATCCAAATACCTTAAGACAGCTCACCTCTGATACCCCCACATTTTGTAACAGCCTAGGTTATTTATGATGCATCCCCCCTAGACTCAGTAATACAGGGCGATATACCACTGTTACATACACTGGCCTCTGGAGTGTATAAGGGCACATATGTATTGTGCAGGTGAATCCCACACATATTTGGCCCCAGCTCCACTCTATGTGTGGGGGATACAACAGCAGTGGACTGATGGCAGGGAAGGCAGCATGATATACTCACAGCCCACTACAAAACAACCCTTGGCAGCATGTCATATGTGTAAAGCTTGGTATTTAGGTGGAGGACAGAGGCTGAAACACAGGCCCATATGTGGAAAACTGTTGCCATACACTAAGCAAGTCACTCGTGTTACAGCATAGTCTGCAACATACCCTTAGTCAGGGATTTGAGGTTAGAAACAGAAATGGATGTAGCCATGTACTGATAACACTCAACACACACACTGCCAGTGAAATATTTGACACAAGACCTGTGTTGTGCACAGACAAAACATGATAGGCACACCCCAGGCCATCAAGAGGATAGGCCCACAGTTGAGAAGTATTCAGACATACTACATTCCAAGGTATACTACTATGTACACACAAACCTTGTGACACCAGTACTATACAAAGCATAACACAACTCTACTCACACTCTCTCTGTAGTTCTGGAACTTCCTACAAATATGTAGCTGACCTGAGTGTGCCAGTTCTCCTGTAAGAGGTATTGATACCTGCTGTCTGTAACACTGATGCCCACACACAGGAAGGATGTCCATCACACAGGAAAGGTAAAGGGACCACACCCACATAATGTAGGGATTTATAGTAGGTGGTTGCCATGATAGTGGTAACTGGAAGTACTACACAGTAAGTTGCATGAAGTTATATATATGTATATATAGCTATATATGTATGCATGCCCTATGTGTACAGTTATGCCTTGTTATGTTGGTATATATGTAGATATGTGCATACATATCTATTGTGATATACCTACTAATGTCAATATATATGTAGCTATCCATACGTATATGTGCATATGTATCTCTATTTGTATATGTGTAGACATATATTGCTCTGTATGTGTATATAGCTGAGTGTTTATATGTATGTATGTATATATATATATATATATATATATATATATATATATATATATATATATATGTACATATACATATCCATCTATAGATATATGGATAATTTTTTATATATATATATATATATATATATATATATATATATATATATATATATATACCTTTGTAGTGCAATGGGATGTCAGGTATGTATTGCAGGTATATTTGTAGACTATTGCTACTGTAATAGGGATTGTCTTCACAGACATGGTGTGTGTGGGAGGTCACATCTGCTTTTAACATGTGCACCACTGGCTACTGACAGACATCCTAAGGACATCATAGTACAGTGCCACTGCTAGCACAGTAATGCTCTTGTGGAGTACAACAGAGATATGGCCAATATATGTGGAGAGGCTGACACACTCTGGGGAGTCCAGAGGTATACACAAAACTCCTTAGTGCAAGACATGTGGACCAAGCCTGACAAGGTGGATGTTAACAGCCATGTAGATGGGTATAACATGTAACTACTGGTATATATATATATATATATATATATATATATATATATATATATATATATATATATATATATATATATATATATCCCATAGGTTATGCATTCACACATCCCTATCTGTCCATAATAACTGCTGGTACAGAGGTGCCATGACAACATACTACCCACTAGTTATTGGCATACATCTTTACAACATCCCACTGCTTTGTCTGACATGACTGTTACAGTGGCCCAGCAGCAGTACATCTGGCAAGTTTCTGGACATAACATCTCACTGGGTAAATACACTAAGCTGTTAGGCATGTAACAAAGCACTGTGTATTCTACTGGCAGACTGGCTGAACACTAGCCTACATTTGCTATGTGGTAGTACAAATGTACCTGCATATATTGCAGGCTCTACAGGCATGTCACAGCACAGAGTAATGGACACCTGTGTGAAAGTGCATAACCACAACCAGTGTGAACACAGCCACAGCCACATATGGTAAGCTGGTGTACTATTACAGTATAAGGACTATCTGTTCAACACCATCCTGATATGTTCCACTCACACACTAACCCTACATATACAGCACCACTACATAGTATGGTTCAATGCCTGTCTGTGGTATGGGACATGTGTGTGTGTGTTTGGCCCTACAAACATGCAACTCAATAGGGTAATATACAGTGGAGAAGCATGTAACATCTGATAGACCAGGACCAAGAACAATGACATCTACCACAGTCTGTACACAGGCCAAGGTACTTATTAACAATACACAGACTATTGACAATCACCATAAGTACTGTACACACAACCACAGAATGTCCAGCTTATGTCATCAAATATAACCCCTACTATACATAACATGAGTAGCAGTCTGATATCTCAATTGCTTGTTATCAGATATAATGTCAATAAATATGGTGTACAGCACCTATGCACCTCTTGCTGCATGACATATGTACAAAGGTTGGCAGAGTTGGTGGCTGGAGGCACAAACACAGGGCCATTATTGACATGTTACTGTGATAACCTCATACATTTACTCTTGTAACAGGGTTTGCTGCAACATATGTCCTATGAGGGATATGAAGTCAGTAACTCTCATGGCTGTCACCATCTACAGACTGCAATCCTCACACTACCTTCTGCAGTTCACAGATAGGTGTTCTGTGGGTAACACAAGAAACAAAATGCACCACACACTGCCCAGTCTGCAGATGACCCTACTGATGAGGGTTTCCTCATAAACATAGCACTGACATGACAGGTATTAAAACATGTAGGACAGCTATTTCCACACACACCCTGTTAAACCAACATTACTCCAGTTGCAGTATAGCAGCACTTACAGCCTGTAGTCAAGTCAGGCACATCCCCCTTCTTTGTGTTGGCCTGTTTCCACAGTGAATGTTGTTAGAAGTAAATCCCCAATCCATCTGTTATGCTGTTTGCCAAACAACAGATCTAGTTCCTGCTCACAGTGAATGAAACGGCCCACCACCAACATAATGTTCCTAGATATTGGATTGTGTTTCCATGCAGTTGGCTATGGGAATGTTACCACAGCTGTTCCACATGCAATCAGCTCGAGGAGTGCTGCAATTCGTGCAGAGGCCATCAGCTGATCATGAGCATCACTTACTACACATTCTGCTGCCTAAGCAAAGCAGGTGTAGGTCTCCACATCCACCAGAAAGGGAGCGAGAGATGCAGACAGAGGCAAAGTAAAGTCAGGGAGGGGTGGGAGAGTAAAACCTAAGCATGTTTGTGTCACACACCTACCAGCACATGGTATCAAACCCCTGACAATTATGTAGTGCTCTCATATTTCTATGCAGTCATCAGATGTGCCACATAGGTTACATGTTGAGGAGCCTTCAAAACATATATGTGATGGTGAGTGGCATCTGCAACAGAGATATGGTAACCATACTGTAGATGTAGTACACATGCCTGTCCACAAGAACAGGTGCCAGTATCAACACAGCCACACTCTCACGGGATGCACACACATTGGCACACATGGCACGGCCAGGAATACAACTCATCACTAGTGAGATTGCCACAACACATTACTTTGCAGGCATCACATGCACCACAGGGGTCATACAGAGGTTATATGGGCAAAGGGTATGTGGAACTGACTGACATTGGACAGCATGCTTCAGTATGCCAATGGGGGTTGTAGTGAGTGTGAATGTGATCATACACATCATACAACGTACACACACACACAGACACACACACACACACACACACACACACACACACACACACACACACACACACACACACACACACACACACACAGTGCCAGTACTGACATGCATGGGTGCATTGCTTCATGGGTATGTAGTGGTCGACTATGCCAGACAGCTATACAAGGCTAGGTGATGGGTATACTATGTTATCAGACCACATGGCACTGGTCTGCATTGTGGCTCAGGGGTGTAGATTCAGGATTTGCCCACACAGGTGGGTATTGTATTCACCATCCAGTCACCTGGGTGAGTATTGTGTGTGGTCAATGCTGTGCATTGTATGCCATGTATGTGTTCCTTAGTCCATGACATGAACAGTGTCTGGGATGTACATACCTCCCACATGCATGTACAGTGACATGTGGAACTGTACCTGGAGTGTCTGGCCCATGATGTTTACACAGATAATCATCAGGTATGCCATAACTGGCCTCATGTGATGGGAACTGGTAAAGGACAGCAAGTTTACCCTGTACCTATATTGATAGCATGATACCGGCATTCCCTTCTGTCAGTGGCATCTGTCCATACAGGGCATATTTTCAGGCATGGTATGTCCTTTCTGGGTCACATTTGATGGGACCACAGGTGTTGCAGGTGTCCAGTGGGGAACATGAGGAAGGTGCACTGTCGGCATGTACATGCCTATTGAACAGATGAACAGGGTGCCATGCCCTCTGTAGCCCACTGCAATCACACCATAGTTACTATCAGTGGGTAATATGCAAGGTACTACCAACATAGTGGCTGTTGCCTAGGCAAGTGTGTGTGTGTGTGTGTGGGTGTGTGAGGGTGTGTGTGTGTGTGTGTGTGTGTGTGTGTGTGTGTGTGTGTGTGTGTGTGTGTGTGTGTGTGTGTATACGAGACATGGATTGAGAGTGTTCTCTGGGTAATACTAGGGTTGCTAACTTTGTTTGCCTGGCCTTGATGTCACATGTATGGGTATGGATTTGCATCCCAGTCACTCGGCTATTTCACATCTGTTATCTTTGTATGGTGGGCATTGTAATATACACTAAAGCCACCATATAAGAAATTTGCAAAACCTGCTCCACATTGAGGCTAGTTGTTACACACTCACACCCAGCTCCACACAGGATATGAGTTACAAACACAGACACAAGCACACACACACACACACACACACACACACACACACACACACACACACACACACACACACACACACACACACACACACACACCTGTCATGTTCGGGATTAGAACTCCTACCTAATTAGTTTATTACACTACCACACTATGCAGTTATAGGATGTGCAACAGAGATTACTGGAGTACTCCTTCCCCAAAGGTGTATTTCACATTGGATGACATCAGCAGGATTGCCCAAGTAGGGTATTTGAATTATAGTGAGTGTGGCTAAGCTAAAATGCATTGCTCCCTACATAGACATTGAAACAAACACAAAACATCCACAACCCACATGTGTGGGAATAAAACCCCTACCAGAATTCTATATCACACTACAGCATGAAGCTGTTATAGGACACACCACAGGGATTACTGGAGTACACCTGCCCCAAAGGTGTATTTCACAATGAATGGCATCAGCAGGATTGCGAAAGTAGGGCATTTGAATTGTAGTGAGTGTGGCTAGGCTAAAATGCATTGCTCCCTACACAGACAGAGGCACACACACAATGTGTCATGTCGGGGAGTAGAACTCCTACCTAACTAGTTTATCACACTACAGCAGTACGCAGTTATAGGACATGCCACAGAGATTACTGGGCTACACTTTTCCAAAAGGTGTATTTCACAGTGTATGACATCAGCAGCCTTGACAACGTAGGACAATTGAATTGCAGTGAGTGTGACTAGTCTAAAAAACATTGCTCTCTACACAGATGGCGACACACACACACGCACACACACGCACACACACACACACACACACACACACACACACACACACACACACACACACACACACACAGTTGCCATGTCTGGGATTAGAACTCCTAACTAACTAGTTTATGACACTACAGCAGTACACAGTTACAGGCTGCATCACAGAAATGACTAGACTACACTTTTTTGAAAGGTGTATTTCACAGTGTATGACATCAGCAGCCTTGACAAAGTAGGGCAATTGAATTGTAGTGAGTGTGACTAGCCTAAAAAGCATTGCTCTCTACACATTCTCATACACAGTTGCCATGTCTGGGATTAGAACTCATACCTAACTAGTTTATCACACTACAGCAGTACAAGGTTATAGGATGCACCACAGAGATTATTGGGCTACAGCTTTCCAAAAGGTGTATTTCACAATGTATGGCATCAGTAGCCTTGACGAAGTAGGGCATTTGGATTGTAGTGAGTGTGACAAGCCTAAAAAGCATTGCTCTCTATACAGACGGTGATACACACACACACACACACACACACACACACACACACACACACACACACACACACGCAATTGCCATGTCCGGGATTAGAACTCCTGCTTAACTAGTTTATTACACTACAGCAGTATGCAGGTATAGGATGCACCATGGAGATTACTGGGCTGCAGCTTTCCAAAAGGTGTATTTCACAGCGTATGACATCAGCAGCCTTTACAGAATAGGGCATTTGAATTGTAGTGAGTGTGACTAGCCTAAAAAGCATTGCTCTCTACACAGACGGTGACACACAAACACGCGCACACACACACACACACACACACACACACACACACACACACACACACACACACACACACACACACACACACACACACACACACACAGTTGCCATGTCTGGGATTAGAACTCCTACCTAACTAGTTTATTACACTACAACAGTACGTGAATATAGGACGCACCACAGAGATTACTCGGCTGCAGCTTTACAAAAGGTTTATTTCACAGTGTATGACATCAGCAGCCTAGACAGAGTAGGGAATTTGAATTGTAGTGAGTGTGACTAGACTAAAACCCATTGCTCACTACACAGACAGTGACACACACACACACACACACACACACACACACACACACACACACACACACACACACACACACACACACACACACACACACACTTGCCATGTCTGGGATTACAACTCCTACCTAACTAGTTTATCACACTATAGCAGTATGCAGTTATAGGAAGTGTCATGGAGATTATTGGCCTACATTTTTCACAAGGGTGTATTTCAAAGTGGATGACCTCAGCAAGCTTGTCATAGTATGGCTATGGGGAGGGGAGTGTTTGTGCATGGGCCATAACCCTTTCATCTAGAGGTTGACATACCACATGCGGGCACATGCAGGGTTATATTCCACAGGTACATGAATACAGCTGCTAGATGACTACTTCCTTGTACAGTCATGTTGCACAGCTAGCACTTGCACCACATGGTCCATCATGTTGACAGATACCAGTGGCTAAGGTCTACAGTGAGTGACATCCGAACCTCATGTTGTTGTAGCCAGGCCTCATAATGGATGACTCCTTGTGACAGTCACTCTATTCCACACATCTGTGTACATTTACTTTTGGCTTATTATAGTGTGTTGTCCTTGGATATATGCCTGTATTCCTATCCAGTGTGTGTGTAAAGTATGAGTTCTACATACAGAGGAGTGTCTGCACTACATCTGCAAATTCCAGATATGTCTGGTCCACTGTTGTTTGCAGACATGGCCTTCATTTGTGTAAGTGTGTGAGCATGCCCAGTATGATCACCTGTATTGAATGTGTGGATCGATTCCAGGTAGTTTGTACTGCAGTGCAGACCTTTGTGTTGTACACCTACAGGTAGCATACTGTTTCTGCTGGGTATCCATCAATCATTTGGCAATATGGGGACAAACTGTGCAGGAGATAGTGTGCACTGTAGGTGATTGTGTCTGTACTGCTTCAGCTGCATGGTACTGCTGTTAGCAGAGATATTCAGTCATGTGTACTGTTATACACAGTGATGTTTTCTGTCCTTGTACTGTCTGGTGGACATTCTTGCTCACAGTGATGACTTGTGGGACAAGGGTGACTGCAGCTGTGTCTGGTATTGTGGGCAGACACCTACGTATTCATTATAAGTTATGCCATTCTGGAGGGGGAGCTGCAGACACTTGCTGCTGGGTTTTTGTATCCAGTTCAGCACCTTAGTACAGTGCTGATAGAGGATCCCATACTTGTCCATCCATCAACATGGCAGTATGGCCTCATCTTGCTGGGGCAATGCTCACAGCTGTACAGATTTGCACATGTTAGCCAGAGGTAGGGGCCATGGCTCAGGACATTTACCCTATTGTAGTGTATGGGCGGGTGTGTAGCCACCCATTTATGTGTTTGCAGCCAGGGATAGTGTGCACATAGCTTGGTGTTGGACCCTGCACATTACATGATGCCCATGCTCCCACTCCCCCCTCTGTTATTCTAACCTCTTCCATACATTATGCATACATTCTGTGATACTTTCCCTAAGGGTATCACAAGGTCACAGGTGTGTGTTAGTGTTGGTCCTCAGTTAATGCAGTGGGATATGGTGGACATGTTACTGTGGTTTGTCCACATGGCCTTGCATATGGCTTAAATGTACTGTGTTAAGTTGTTATTTGGGTGTCCAAGAAATAACATGCATTGGCAGTATGTGTGAGACACAGGCCTTTGGCAGGCACCTGTGGGGCATTAGGTGTTGATACAGGCCAGATGTGGCAGGCTGTTGCATTCTGTCAGTCCTACAGTCCTAGACCGCCATATAGTATATTCCCCTGTAATGACAGGGTAGATGTGATAGTTGTTCATGCTAATACCTTCTATCAGTCTTGACCAGGTGGTGTGAATGCTGGCAGGGTGCTACCTACAGCTAGGGACACACTTGCATGGGGCACCTGCACTGCATGCTGCAGTCTTCCACTATTTCCATATACAGGTGGGGTCGTACTGTACCCATCCCCCACAGCAGGGATATTGCCAGAGAAGTGCATGTGGGTGATGTTTCCGTGGCTGGGTGCATCTGAGCACTACTTGCATCTGACACACAGATATGCATAGGACATTACAGTTATGCTGGCATGTGCGGGTACATCATCTGAGTCCCAATATGTCAGTCCTACCTCCTTTGTGATCTGCAGGTGTTCAGGCAGACATCATCGGTATCCCCTACTACAGGTCCTGTTACTGTGATGCATACCTATATGTACAAATCCAAGGGTGTCACCATTTCACAATGACACAATATATACTGCATGTCTGGGGTACTTTCCCCTGTGTACTTCTTGTATATTTAAGCCCAACAGCCATGCCATGTCAGTCTTTCAGATGGTGACACATATTACCACCATACATTTACAATGGTTTACTGCTAGCATGTGTTATACTGGTGGGGATTGTCTTTGGCACTGCAGTCGTGAGGGCTTGTCCCTGTATTAAGCAGTAGTGGGGAATGGCCACCAGGTCTTACCTCAACATGCATACATACTGACCACTCTCACACATTTTGAAACACACACCATCCTAACACACACAAGTCCTGCATGTTGTGCAAATGCTACAACCTATACTGCTACCTTGGCCACCTCTGGCCATATGTGCTCCACTCGTATTATACCTACTCATACATGTTGCTACATTTCCACACAGGATTGGAGGGGGCACACCTGAGTGTCACTAAATGTCTACACTGGATTGGAGGAAGGAGCAGACCTCATGTCTACATAGGCGTGGGGGGACACAACTGACTGTGTTTACATTTCTACCCAGGATTTGGGGGGGCACACCTGAATGTTTCTATATGTCTACATGGGAGTGGGAGGCACAACTGACTGTTACTTCATTTCTACATAGGGTGTGGGGGGACATAGCAGACTGTTTTTACATGTCTACACAGGATTGGGGGGGCACACCTGACTGTTACTACATTTCTACACAGGATTGGGGGCACACCTGACTGTTTCTACATTTCTACACATAATTGGAAGGGGGCACACCTTACTGTTTCTACATATCTATATAGGATGGGGGGCACACCTGGCACATGCACACATTTGCTATGACTGCAGTGGTATGTCAGGTACTCCATTTCATTCTGTATTCTAACCTATCATACTGACTAGAAGCATATCAGTGTACTACAGGTCTTAGTTTTGGTTGCCCTACATATTAGTGTCTGACTTCCTACCCTTCAGAACTAACATTCTACTGCCTGACCTGCTATAGTCTGTCTGTGTAGGCCTAGGGGGGAGGTTAACCATAGGCATAAATAAGAGGCCATAGCACAGGCTCTCTTTGGATTTGTCTACACCTGTCGTGCTAGCTGAGACTCTTGTTTGGTATGTGAACCTCCCTGACTGACATGTGTGAGTCATATGGACACAAATGTCACCCAGCACATTTCGTGCAGTGGGTTTTGTCATCCTGTACTATTGGCTACTATGGTGACTCCAGTATGTGTTACAGATGTCATGGTGCCACTATGGGTGTCTATTATCTTCTGCCATAACATTCAGCCACCCAATCTCCTTGCATGCTGACATCCATACCATAGATACAGGTAACAACACATTCTACTCCATTTGGCAATTGGTAGGTTGATTGACTTACCTTGTAGGTGTGCCAGGATTGAGGATGGTGCCGGAGGGCTGCCTATGTCAGATGCACATAGTACACTCCCTATACATGGTTGTGCACAGGTAGTGTCATGTTTGGCATCCCTTTTACTGTATATGCAAGTCAGAGAGAGGTGTCATTCCCTGGGACACTACTGTGTCAGTGTATGTGCTATGCGTTGTCTCTTTGCCACGGCATCAGCATACTGGGCATGCCTCCATCTGCCTACTGGCGCAGGCACAGGTTGTTACTCTTCTCAGTCACTCTGTGCCTGTGCAGGCCTTGGCATTGGTGGGGGGCTGTATGGTCCTGCCCCGTGCTGTTCCTGCTGCAGCTGTTTCTGCAGGAACATATTAGCATGGCACATACGATAACAATTTGGGTACATGTAGCTGGTGAGTACTGCAAGGCTCCGCCAGATGTGTCCAGACACCGGAACCATGACTTGAGCATCCCAAACACATGGTCTATTATAAATCTGTTCTGCGTGTGTGCCTCATTATGGCATTCTTGTTCAGGTGTGTGTGTGCATTTCTGATGGGTGTCATCAGCCACGGCTCCAGTGTGTAACCAGCATCCCCCCGCTAGATGACCGTATGGGATGTCCCCACTGGCAAATCTCTGGTACAGCTACATCAGATGCCAAATGTGGGATTTGTGATAGCTTTCAGGGCAGCCAGCACACACTTTCATTATAATAACCTGGGCATCAAACACAACCTGGCAGTTGATGGAAGGGAGGGCCCTGTGGTTGATATAGGCCCTACCCTGATCACCGTGTGGTGCTTTGATGCATATTTGTGTGCAGTCTATAGCACTCACTACCTCAGGGTATTCTGCTATTTGGTGGAAGAGACGCATGTTGCTGGCCAACACCTCACAGGTGTTGAGGAAATATATGTGCTCAGTGGCATGTGCTGACATGGCATCCAGGATCTGGTGGAATACTCTGGATGCTGATGCCTGTGAGAGCCCAATGACATCCCCAGTTGAGCTTTGGGTGGTACCTGTGGCTAGTATTCCTAGGCCTACACATACCTTGGTATCCACTGAGATGGATTCCTCTCTGTCAGTTTGATGTGTCAGGTGTGGTTGGCACAGCTCAACAATTCACTGTAGGAGATCCCTGTCTACCCTATCACACTCCACTATCTCTAGATCATGTAGCCCCTGGTAGGTTACCCTGGGTCTGTACACTCTTCTCCATCTCCTCACTGTGGGTTGATCAGCAGCATTCACATCCTCACCACCCTCAGCCTCTTGCACATGTTGTTCTATGTTGCCTGCTGCAGCCCCTATCATTTTGTAGTTTTGTTTGTTAAAAGTTCCCCACTTGTATACACCGGTGGTGTAAAGTATGGGAAATACCAGGGGGGAAGGTCTTTGCATAGTTTATAGTAGTGTTCTGGGCTGGGCTGGCCTGCTGCCTGTGTAATTGGCTGATTCTGACACATTTCACCTGCCAGCTATGCTAGTTCTCCTTGATTACCTTCCTAATGCTGTTTTCCCTTCCCACTGCCTTCCTGTTTAAGCCCAGAGGCTCACCACGCAAACAGAGTGCTCAAATGTGCACAGTGCTGCTATTTCACAGTGCTCCAATCCACTTACAGTATGCCTGACACACCCCCTATGATGTCAGCTACCTCCTAGGCTTGCACCAAGCTATTCCTACTCTTACACTGTTGGGACTTGAATAGCATGCTGGGGAAAACTGGGATTCACTATCATTCCCCTCGTTTGAGTAGGATTGCCTGCTAATGCATAGTTACATGTCTCACACTGAGTCTCCTCCTTAGCAACCACTACTCACTAGCCATGTTGTCTTCTGCCTGCCTTTGACTTGCATGACAGAATAGTGATTTTAGTTAGAATGCTTATTTTAGGTTCATTTTATGATTTGCCCCTGATCTCGTTTACGCGCCACTGCCCTACATTTAAACAGCCAAGATCAACTTAAAAAAAAAATAAAGGTTGATTTTTGTATTTTTTTTGGCTGTTTGCAATGCCAATGGCCTTATACTTGGCCATTGGCATGCTTCCTGACTGATATTCAATCTTTATTTGGAGCTGTCACAGCTCCGTTTCGGATTTTGGAGAAATGTACTTGGTTACTAACCGAGTACATTTCTGCAGATTGCACTAGTCCCATGGCCAGTTTCAAGCTTCATGGATCACAAATACACCTAACTTGCATGGATTTCTCCTGAAAATGGGGTGATTTGCATACAGGGGCTTAGTCCATGCAGGACTAGTGCAGGAGTGCTTGTTCACTCCCCTGCAGGTTCTTTCTGTATCGCATGGCAGACATATTGCCCGCTAGAGCTCCTGCACTGATCCTGCATGCTGGGCAAGGCATACAAAATCCAGGGGACAGTTTATGACTGATTGACTAAATGCATAAACAAATAAAATATATGCATGACAAAGCTTAAGATGATGATATAGTGTTTCATCTGATTCCTCTATTTTACCACTTTCGCAATTACTGCAGATTGCTGTGCAGCTCCTCTAACTCTTGATGAAAAACATCTTGCAAATGTTTGGGTATTTTAAAGCTTCATAAACTTTCAGAAGATCAAGAATTGTCCCTATTTTAAAAAAGATCCATGGGATTGAGAAAGAATTCCAATGCAAGCATAAACTACTGTGGCCAAAAAGGTCAGATTATGTAATTTTGAAAAGTGTCATTCAGAGACATGATTAACCACAATGAAGAAGACCTCATTATCAGTCAGTTGGTATGTCTCTATATCATCCAAATTCAGATCCATCACAAGGCAAACTAGGCAGCTAGACTCATTAGTGTTTTATTCTTGGTATGAGATTTTAAACCAGGTCCTATATGCATGAGTTGGTGGAGCTCAGAATGTAAAAGATACAGTACCTATAAAAAAGAGTAGGGGTCCTTTATATACAAAAAACTATTATTTACAACATATTTACTCATGCAAATATATAGATATGCAAATATATTTACAAATACTCAAGATTTTCTTTACCTTCATATTACATTTTCATCCCTGTTAACCCTCTACTCCTTTTTTCATAACTATCATCTGATTTTGCTTATTTTATTTTCCAAAATCCATTTACCATTAAAATTAATTTCATTTATTCTTTCACTCCATGTAACCCATATGCCATAAAATAACTTTTTATCTATTCTTTTAACATATTCTTTACTTTTGTTCCTATAATATCCATATTTAATAATATCCATGTTTATTTTATCCAATTCTTTTATAACTTTGAAAAAAAAAATTCTTTAGATAGGTTCTTCTATAACTTTTTAACTTTTTTACATTTTATAAACACAGGTTCCATAGTTTCTTCTTCTTGACAATTAAAACACATTTATGGCTTATTTCTTATCCATTGTATTCATGACATTGTTTTGCTCTGTATTATTGTAAACTTGTGTCTACTTGTATGCCTGTTTATGGATTTTCCCCACAGGTCTCCACTAAAAAAGGGTAAATTCTTACCCAGTTGGACCACATGGTTAACAAATGCAAAATAAATAATTATCTATTACCAGTCTCCATAAAAAAGTAGCATTTTACTATCTGATTACACCATGCACATCTTATTTTTATAGCTTTAATTTTTTTCATTTGTTAGATTTTCCCATGTGTTCACATAGTATTGTTTTATCACTATATTTTTGTCCTATACTTTTCTGTGTTTTCTATATCATCAATTTTTATTTTCCACAAAAATATTTTTTTTTTGATAAAATTGTATTTTTTCATTTATGCACTATTTTTCTCCTTTACTCTTTCTAAAATACTGCAGTGGTTGTCATACTAATATGTATACAGTTTTGCTAGTAATCTCTCATCATTTTAATTTATGCACTTTAACACTTTGTACAAATGTAATGAAGCAGCATATACCACTGGGATAATTAACTGTAAACCTCCTTCCTCTATTTCCATACAAACTCCTATTTTTAATAGCTATTATATAGAACCTCTTATAAATGAACACATTATCTGCAATAATTCTTTAGAATTACTGTTGGCAACATAAATACACATGATAAGTAGGCTTTTTTCCCATCAGTATTGAATTTATTAAATGAGTATTTTTTCTGAATGATAATTTATGTGTTCTCAGGAAAAGTCAAGTTTATTTTATTTTTTCTGTTGTTTTATCTCATTGAATTCTGGTTATATCTTTAATCCTAAATTGTATACCTAACACAGAAATGTCATTCATTGGAAAATATATACCTCCTGTTTTTACTAAATCATGTAAATGTTATTTTTCTCTTTATTTAAAGCTATCCATATTACCTCTACACACCCATTTATGCAAACTATTACTTCTTTTATCCAAATTTTGTGTTTTTTTATAATTTTATAATGTCCTCTGCATATGGTAACAGTGCTGGAATTACTAACCTTTCAGGTATTATACACCCCACCACCTTCATTTTGTAATTAGTTCACATAGCATCACATTCATAACTAATGCAAAGAGTATACAACTCATTGAAATTCCCAGTCTTTCACCACTTTTCATATATGTACATATTGGCTTAATCAGCCATTTACAAGTATTTTTACTTTAATATTACTATATGCTGACATACATAATTTCCTCACTTTCTCACTTATATTCTTTCATTATTCCCCATACAATTTTATGTCCAATTGTATCAAATTCCTTATTAGGGTCTTCTATCATGATTTTTGCCTCTTCTTTTCTATTCTTAATATCATCCACAGTTTCATTAACTATCAATAATATTTCCTGACAAATCTTGTATAATATTTTCAGTTTTAGTTTCAAATCTATTTTGTATTATTTGCATAAAGATCGTATAATCATTATTGTTTAATACTATCAGTCTCCAGTTTTTTAATTGTCTTCTATTTTCTTTCTTCCAAATGAATTTAAGTATTCCACTATATAATTCTTTATACATAACACTTCTTTTAACCATTCATTTAAAATCTTAAAAAAAAACATTTTTTGCCAGTCCCTTAAATTTTTATGCATTTCATACCCTACTCCATGTGATTCTGCATTGAATCTATATTTATTTACCCCAATTTTTTATCTAGCTCATTTAAAGAAATCTCATTTCCAACTCTTTATTCTTTTCTCCTGTTAATGGTTAACTTTCCATTTTTTCACTACGTTACTTTTTTCTTTAAACATTTCTTGTAGATATTGATCTACACTGTTCATAATCTTTTCATGAGTTATTTCTTTTTCTCCTTTTATGTTTGTATTTCTCTCATTACACTATCATCTTCTTTTACTACTTTGCTTAAGTAACTCAATACTTTTCTTTTTCCTTGTAATATTTTTTTCTTGATTACCTGTATATAATTCTTATTATTTGTCAAAGAACTTTATATCATTATATTCTAAATCTTCCAATGTATCATTATATGTTCTTTTATATTTTTCCCTCTCTACTTTTTTCATATCATACTCCTACTGTAAAAAACATTTTTATATTTTTCCTTTAATATCACCCACTATTCAGACTAATTTTAATAAATTTGTGTAACAGCATCATCTTTCAATGTGTATTAATAATCTCTTTCCATCTTTGTCCATGCTTTCTCATACATGTTTTTATTGCTTTGTCTCTTTTTGAATATTCCTTGATGTCCATTGCCTCTAGACATATTGTCAGATCAAAAAATCCTATTTCAACTACCACACCTTCTATAACCAAACCTTCTGATACTATAAAATAATCTATTTCAGTTCTATACACACCCATTTTGTATGTCTATGATTTATTGTCCCAAAGTTTTAACTTACCACATCTTATAACATCTAACATTTTACTTACATCATTTCCTTTCTTTTTATGCTTGCTTCTTAAATCTTAATTAAAGTCTTATGTTATAATAATATTCATAGTTATCAGTATATGGTCTAAAATCTGACGAAATAAGCTTTCCATTTTTTTACAATTAGTATACGCATATAATGTTATAATTTTACACACTTGTTCTTTCCATTTTAAATCTACAATGGTCAATCTTCCCATTTTTACCAAAGTCACATCTAATATATTTATTGCATTTCTACTGAATGTGGCTATTCCAGAACATCATGCTTGCAACTTCTCTAAGTCAATTCAAAAATAGTCTAAAACTCCACTTCAAGTCACACTGGCTATGTCCTTGCTCAAACCCAGACTAGCTCTGTGCCATTAACTAAAACATAAACAACTAGCTAAGATGATAAGTACTTTGTATACTGTGATAAAGAAATATGTATCCTGTCTAACTCTATGTCATTATACTGCCTACCATCCTTGCTAATATGTTATTAATGTTACATTTGTAGTAATCTCAGAAATAGTAATGGCAGTCTTGTACTTGTATGTAAATAGCCTATGTTTTTGTTAAGTTCTTTCAGCTCATTTACTGTACCTAATTATCAATGTAACTCTGTTGGAGCTTTTCTCCCCGGGCCTCTGCTGAAAAAGGACATGTATCCAGTCGGACCATCCCGGTTAACAAATGTAAAATAAATAAAATAAATAAATCTCTCATTTCCCAAATTCCAGATTATCTTTCCTCTACATAGTTTCTCTTTTTGTAATATTGCTTCAAGTGTTAAAATTCTTGTGTCTTCTAATATAATTACATCTACGTCAAATTTATTATGCCACTCCAAAATCCCTATTCTTCTTACTATATCCTTAATACTATTCACATTTATAGGAAACACTCTAAATTTTTAATTTTCCCTTTGATTCATGTTTTTATAAGTTCATAGCTAACTAATAGGCCATTTAAGCCTTCTAATTTCCCTCCTTCAGGTGAAACTCAAACACTGTACCTTGTGTCTGTGAGTCAAGAAGCTTAACCATTATTCCAACTGCATGCCTTCATTTTGATCGATTTTATTTATTTTTTCTTTTGTACTTGTCCCTTTACATTTTCTTTTTGTGTCTTTCACCCTTTTCACCAATATAATTATTTTTTTTATTTTACTGCCTCACAATTTATGTCTTGTGTCTGTCCCCCTTTTTACCAATAGAATTCTTTTTTTTTATTTTACTGCCTCACAATTTATGTCTTCTTCATCACTTATTTCAGGAACATCTTTTACATCTTCTGTATTATTTTTTCTAATCTAATTTTTCTTCTATTTTTTCTACTTATAAAATGTTTTCTCTTTGTTCATTTTCTTCTTTTTCTCTTTCTTTTTCCTTACTCCTATTTTAATTTTTACAATCATTTCCTAATTGTCTGATTTTGTTACATTTATAATATGTCAGTTCACATGTTTTGAAACATGTCCCTTTTCCCCACAAATGCAACATTTTCTTTAATCACAGTTACATGTTAACGTCATTCTTGTCCACAGAAAAAAAATTCAGGGTTGTCCCCAGTCTTTTGCAACACCCCTGTTCCCCTCCACATTTATCATGCTTGGTATATGTATAATTTTTTTTCTCTTTCTGTTTTTAGCACAATATTACAATCCCATCCACCAGTCCATGAACCCGTTATCATAAACATTTACCATGTCCAGTACTTCTTTACACAAATTTTTCAAATATCCTATCACATTCTCTCTTTCCACCTCTGTTTGAAATTGTACATGCATTTTCTTTTTTTTATTTCCATGTTAAATGTTTTTATCAGAAAAAGATTCCAGGAGTTACATTCTTTCTTTTTTTCTTATTCTTAAAGAACTTTACTGATACAATCTGGTACCTAAGGCTTTCACCTTCAAAGGATATAAAATCATTCACAAGCTCACAATTTATAACAGGTGAACATAATTAAATCAATTAACCTCTTTAAAGTGCCCATGTAAAATACAATAAATATCCAAACATACAAAATATCTTCTTCTTCTTTCAGCTGTTCCCATTAGGGGTCACCACAGTAGATAAGCTGTTTCTATTAATTCCTGTCCTCTGCGTCTTGTTCTGTCACACCAACCACCTGCATGTCCTCTCTCACCACATCCAAAAATCATATCTAGGCTTTCCCCTTTTCCTCTTACCTGGCAGTTTTATCCTTAGCATCTTTTTTTTCCCAATATACCCAGAATCTCTTCTCAGCACATGTCCAAACCAATGCAATCTAACCTCTCTGGCTTTGTTTTCAAACCAGTCTGACCTGAGCTGACCCGTCAATATACTGATTCATAATCCTGTCCATCCTTGTCACACCCAGTGCAAATCTTAGCATCTTTAACTCTGTCACCTCCAGCTCTGACTCCTGCCTTTTTGTCAATGCCACCATCCCCAACCCATATAATAAAGCTGGTCTCACTACCCTCTTATAGGCCTTCATTTCACTCTTACTGGTACCCATCTGTCTCAAATTACTCCTGACCCTCTTCTCCACCCACTCTACCCTGCTTGTACTCTGTCTACACCATTACTCTGAACTGTTGATCCCAAGTATTTAAATTCATCCACCTTTACCAACTCTACTCTCTGCAGCCTCACCATTCCTTTATCCTCCCTCTCATTCACACACATATATTATGTCTTAGTGCTGGTGATCTTCATTCCTCACCTCTCTAGAGCATATCTCCACCTTTCCATGGTCTCCTCAAACTATTCCCTACTCTCACTACAGATCACAATGTCATCAGCAAACATCATAGTCCACAAGGCCTCCTGTCTGATCTCATCTGTCAACCTCTCCATCACCATTGCAAACAAGAAAAGGCTTAGAGCTGATCCTTGATGTAATCCCACCGCCACCTTAAATGCATCCATCACTCCTACTGCAGACCTCACCATTGTCACAGTACCCTCATACGTATCCTGCCCCACTCTTACATACTTCTCTGCCACTCCCAACTTCCTTATACAATACCACAATTCCTCTCTAGGAATCCTATCATATGTTTTCTGTAAGTCCACAAAGACACAATGCAACTCCTTCTGACCTTCTCTATACTTCTCCATCAATACCATCAGAGCAAACATTGCATCTGTAGTGCTCTTTCTTGGCATGAAACCATACTGCTGCTCAGTAATCTTCACCACCCTTCTTAACCTAACTTCCACTACTATTTCCCATATTTTCATGCTGTGACTGATCAAATGTATCCCTCTGTAGTTACTACAACTCTGCACATCACCCTTATTCTTAAAAATCAGTAGTAAAACAGTTTTTCTCCACTCCTCAAGCACCCTCTCACTTTCCAAGATTTCATTAAATAATCTGGATAAAAACTCTACTGCCATCCCTCCTAAACACCTCCATGCTTCACGGGTATGTCGTTTGGACCAACAGACTTTCCATTCTTCATCCTCTTCATAGCTGTCCTTACTTCCTCCTTGCAAATCCGCTGCACTTCCTGTTTCACTTTCCCCACATCATCAAACCTTCTCTCTCTCTCATTCTCTTCATTCATCAGCCCCTCAAAGTAATTTTTCCATCTGCTCAACACACCCTCCTTACTTGTGAGTACATTTCCCTCATTATCCTTTATCACCCTTACCTACTGCACATCTTTCCCAGCTTGGTCCCTCTATCTAGCCAATCGGTACAGGTCCTTTTCTCCCTCCTTAGTATACAACCTTTCATACAACTCTCCATATGCCTTATCCTTAGCTTTTGCCACCTCTCTCTTTGCCATAGTCCTCATCTCCTTATACTCCTATCTACTTTCTTCATCTTTCTGACAATCCCACTTCTTCTTTGCCAGCGTCTGTATACTCTCCTGTACTTCCTCATTTCACCAGGTCTCCTTGTCCTCCTTCCTCTGTCCAGATGTCACACCAAGCACCTTCTTTAGCTGTCTCCCTTAACAGCTCTGCTGTAGTTACCTGGCTAAAATTTTACTACACAATTTATTAATATAAACACTTCATATGATAATATTAACATATTAACAAACATAATGAACTCCTAATGCACATAACATTTAATGTTTGCTAAACATCTTAAATTTACCACATTGACCTCTAGATTAAGACTCCTAGGATGTAACATTTTAAAATTCAAAATTAATTTAGCCTCTAATTCATTCAAATTTTTACTAATGTCCCCAACTCTAAACAAAACAGGTTGTGCTAATATACTAAAGAAAAATGAACTGATCTTTCCATCATGTAGAACACTGAAGTGCTCGCCCACTGGACTCTTCAAGTTTTTATTACTGATGTCCCCCAAATGTTCCATTATTCTAACTTTCACAGCCCTCTTAGTTTGTCCTATACACCACTGGATATCATTGCATCCATGCCCCACAATATAAATCACCCTACAAGAGCTACAATTAAATCTTCTTTTGGAAATGAACCTATGCCCATTTATATTGGTAGCAGAGATATTCCTAATCTTACTACATACTTTACAGTGCCCACAAGCAAATGACCCTACTAGCCCTTGGGGAACATTGAATAATGCCATATTCAATAAATCCTTTAAATTCAAATATCTCCCTTATGAAAACTTAACAAATCTAGGGAATAAATACCTCACAAATTCATCCATACAAACAATGTGCCAAAACTCCAGAACCACCCTTCTCATTATCTCAGAAAAAAGGGAATATTTTGAAACAAAATATAAATCCTTCCCATTATTAGTAGGAAGCATTTCATAATCAGTATGTCCTACAAAATCACCTCTAGTAGCCATGAATCCTCTAAAAGGACCACTTTTATTCACAAAAATTCTTTCCAGGGCATGATTTAAAACTTCTTCTTTATATCCTCCGTCTTTTAACCTCTGCTTTGCCTCCAACAAAAATATAACCTTAAACTTTTCTTCTGAACTATTGTGGGCAATCTGTTTGAACTCTCCATAAGGGAGTGATTCTATTAAATGCGGGGATGCATACTTTCCACATGTAGAAAACTATTAACCACAGTAGGTTTTCTAAAAGGTCTGTACTGGATGTCAAACAGGCTATCTACATAAAATTCTACATCCAAAAATTGAATGAGAGAATACCCTCTGTCATAAAAACTTTAGCCTATGATCATTCACATTCAACTCCAAAACAAAATGGGAAAAAGCTGATGGGTGCCCCTTTTAAATAAAAATTAAATCATCAATATAACATTTATACATCACCACATGACTTCTATAAAATTCAGAACCATAAATAAACTTCTTAAAAAAAACATATAAATAATAGCATAGGTACCAGCATATAGGGCACCCATCACAGTCCCTTTCTTCTGAATAAAGATTTCATTATTAAACCTAAAATAATTATATGTCAAACAAAACTCAAACAATCTGATAATGAAGGTAGTATGGGGCCTTTGCCCACCATATCCCAAATAGACTCCAAGCCCCATCTCAGTTGAATGTTGGTATACAAAGAACTAACATCAACTGAAACTCAATAATAACCTCCTGCTATTTTATTTTACTAACTACCTCACACAAATGTTGAGTATTTACAATGTGTGCCTGAATGTTGGCTAATTATTCCTTAAGTAAAGAATCCAAAACCAACCCTACATTCTGCAAATAAGAATCCACCCCAGAGACAATAGTTCTCCCTGGTGGATCTAAAAGATCCTTATGTAACTTTGGTAAAACATAAAAAATATGATCTTGAGGCTTAGGAATATGAAGCTTTTTAACATCCTCCACTGATAGAAACCTAACTTCTCACCGCTTTCTAACAATTCCAAAAGTGCACCATTGAAAGCCACAATAGGGTCATGTTTTAACTTAACATACTCATCCTCTACAAACAACAGCTTATAGGCCATCTGATCATATTTAAACTTTGACATAATAACCCAATTACCCCCATTATCAGCCTGCTTGAACACACATCTGTCCAACATGCCTCTTAATTCACTGAGGGCCTCCCATTCAAATTTGGTTAAATTATATTTTTTTTGTGTCTTAATTAACTTAACATAATCAAATTCCTTTTTTGCAAACAATTTGTTTAAATAAACATATTGCAGCAGACAATTTAGGCTTTGAAAATTTGCTGGATGTAGGGAAGGAGGGAACTTTAAGTTTACTGTAACCCATACTGAAACATGACTCAATTCCCCCCTCATTATCCTCTTCCAGCCAATCACAATCATAAATGAAAACATTTAGTAAGGGGACAACATACTCATCAACAAAATTACCGCTTTCTTTACTGTCACATGCAATTGTTTTCCTATCAAAATACATTCTTAAATGCAACTTCCTACAAAACTTTTTAATATCCAATAAAACTTCTGCTAAAGTTGGAATTTTAGTTGGAATGAACTTTGTTCCATTACTCATAAGATTAACTGCTGATTCACTTTAAAATCAGACAAATTCACAATATTTAAAGTATCAAAATACAATCACAGCCTGATGAAGAACAAAAGTCCAAAAGCCATGAAATAGTGTCCAAATGTGAAGCAACTCCAATAGTTGCATCCTCACCACAAGCACAACCATTAGGAGGATTTAACTGACCAACTGCAACTTCTTTCCCTTGCTTTCATTCTTTCGGCCTTCCTTGGTTCCCCTGAAAAAAAACAGTTCTTTCCTTAGCTTCCGAAAGATGTGAAGAGTCCGACAACTCTTCCTCTTCAATATTATCAAAAGAAACACTCTTTTTGGATGAAGTGTCCAGAGAAGAGACCAACAAATTCTTTCCAGCAGCCGCAAATTCACCCAACTTCCATGTAGTAAGCTTTGACCACCCACAATGTGATGTATGCTTCCAAATATATACCAAACCTCTCTGAAAATCACCCAAGTCTCTAATTAACTTTTTCTTCTTCTGGTTAACAGTGTCTGACTCCACTTTCTCCAACTTAGATTTAATATCTCCCATTTTATAGCAAATGTAGCCTCTGATTCACATGCCAGCTTCCATTGCAGCTCTATGATTTGATGCTGCAATTTCTCAATGGCCTGCATATTTCTTTTAACTAAAACTTGGATCCACCACAACATACAATTTAATGGCACTTTCTTCCATTCATCCAATAAATCCTGTTCGCCCCAAGCAGGGAGCTTATCAACCCTTAAGACCCTCTGGTTAATTCCCAAACAAATATTTCTCTAAAGTTTAGTATCAAAATATAAATTCACTAGCTTAACCATAAGTCTCTCTAGCTGCTCAAATTGAATATTATGGTCAGTCTTTCCAGCAGTCATCCATGGGTCACCATCAGCCAGTTTGGCTTCTTGTTCTTTAAGTAACTTAGAAAAACAACATCATTTTCTTTCAGCTGTTCCCATTAGGGGTCACCACAGCAGATCGTCTGTTTCCATTTCTTCCTGTCCTCAGAGTCTTGCTCTGTCACACCAACCACCTGCATGTCCTCTCTCACCACATCCATAAACCTTACCTTAGGCCTTCCTCTTTTCCTGTTAACAATAATTCATTATATTCCACTGGAGTTTGAAATACTCCGGGAACTGCATCAGCTCTGTCCAAAGACATAATGAAAACACCACCAACGCACAAAATCAGAATTCAAAAAATACCAAATCAAAGAGACAGCAATTCATTTCAGAGCTTAAAGGACTTACTGATACAATCCGGTACCTCAGCATGCCACCTTCAAAGGATACAATATCATTTACATGCTCACAGTTTATAACAGGTGAATCCCTCCTCAATTAAATCAATTAACCTCCTCTAATTCATTCATTTTTTTGCCAATGCCCCCTTCCCCATGGATACATTTGTGAGTTATTTATTCCCTAGATTCATTGTTTTCATATGGGAGATATTTGAATTTGAAGGAGTTATTGAATAAAGAGTTATTCAATGTGTCCCAAGATATAGTAGGATCATTTGCTTTTGGGCACTGTAAAGTATGTAGTAAGATTAGGAATATCTCTGGTACCAGTATAAATGGGCATAGGTTCATTTCCAAGGAAGATTTAATTGTAGCTCTTGTGGGGTGATTTATATTGTGGGGTGTGGATGCAATAATATCCAATAGTATATAGGATAAACTAAGAGGGCTGTGAAAGTTAGAATAATGGAACATTTGGGGGACATCAGTAATAAAAACTTGAAGAGTCTAGTGGGTGAGCACCTCAGTGCTATACATGATGGAAAGGTTGGTTCAATTTTCTTTAGTATACTAGCACAACCTGTTTTGTTTAGAAGCGGGGACATTAGTAAAAATATTGAATGAATTAGAGGCTAAATTAATTTTGAATTTTAAAACATTACTTCCTAGGGGTCTTAATCTAGAGGTCAACTTGGTAAATTTAAGATGTGTAGCAAACATGTTATGTGTATTAGGAATTCATTATATGTTTGTTAAGATGTTAATATTATCATGTGAAGTATTTATATTAATATTATATTGTGTATGCTTTGCATATTAATTGTATTTTGCATGGGCACTTTAAGGAGGTTAACTGATTTAATTATGGAGGGGTTCACCTGTTATAAATTGTGAGCTTGTGAGTACTTTTTTCAACCTAACAAAAATGTTTGTAAACTACTTTATTAATGTACTGTAGTCCAGGCATGGAATATACTCTCTGTACATATAAGATCCATTCCCCACCCAAGGCACTTCAAAAAGGAACTTAGACTACACCTATTTATCACTAAGTCATGCCCCTGTCAGGATCCTACCTAACCTGCTACAGCATTGTATTTTCCCTCTCACCACCATACCTTAGTGTTTGTCTGTCTTAACACATACTCTCACCCATATGATGTACACTCATTTAGCTTGTGCTACCAATCACATGGATATTTGTAAATATGTTTTCTCTGATTTAAATTCCTCTCTCTGTATTAGAGTTACAACCTCTGAAATAAAGTCCATGTATTAGAAATGTTTTGATTGATTTGTATATTACCAACAGTTTTATTGTTGCTGTAAAAAATATGTTTTTATTTCACTTATCTAAAGTTTTTAACTTTACCTACTGTATTTTTTTTAGCTTCTGTATTAACATTGTTAATTGTTTCTGTACTCCTTGGTTCTTCACCGAATGGGCTTCTGGCTAAGTTGGACCAACCCAGTTAACACATTTCAAATAAATGTCAAATAAGTAAATAAATAAATAAAAAATGTGTATCCTTTGAAGGCGAAAAAACGAAGTTCCGGATTATATCAGTAAAGTCCTTTAAGCTCTGAACAGAACTGCTGTCTCTGTGGTTTGCTGTTTTTTGAATTATGATTTTGTGTGTCGGTGGAGGTTTTATTTTTTTCATATTCTCTAAGAAAATTTTCCACTGAAAAACAGTCTCAGCCTTCCAGTTTATAGCCTGCTGCAGACCACCCTCCCAAACCCAGAGACCCCACTCGGCCTTCGTGAGAACCCTGGAAAATATGAAGGTCTCTCCAAACACCATTACATTGGGTGACTTCAACTACCCAAACATAGACTGGGAGCATTACTATAGCTCCAACACCCTAGCCCAAAGGTTCCTAGAATTTATAAACTCAAATGCTATGGAACAACTTGTTACCACTCCCACAAGAGGGGAAAACATACTGGACCTGATCATCACCAATATGGGGACTCTATGCTCCAGACCAGAAGTGTATCCCTCACTGGTAAGATCAGACCATAAACTAATCTCACTGGATATTCACATCCCGACCCCACCCCCTGCCCAGAAAAACCACAGTGAAAAACTTCTCTAAAGCAAATTTCACACTCCTCAAAACTGAGGTGGAATCCTTCAAAGCCCCAGAGCCTGTGGAAAATATGGCCCAGACCGCAGAATCCTTTATAAACGCATTTTATGAACACCTTCAGGAATGCATGGATCATGCAATCCCAAATAAAAACAAGACACAATCCTCCAAAGGTGGACCCCATCCATAAACAAACTATACAATAGAAGGAGGAAGCTACTACACGATAGAGCAAAATCCCAAAAAGGGAAGGCATCTCTGATCAGTATTAGCAAAAAACTATGGGCACTCATAAAATCGTATAAGGCCAGCTTTGAGAGAAAAATTTCACAGGACACTAAGGATAATCACAAGGCTGTCTTTAGTTATGTTAGGAACCTGGGTGGGAATTCCCAGATATGCTCAGAATTAGTCCAAAATGACAAAAAATGCAACAAACCCACAGACATTGCCAACATCCTAGCTGACAGGTTCAGCGCAAACTTCTCCACCCTTCCCCACCAAAAGGGCAAATATCTATCCCAGCAGAGTGTTGCCCCCCTGACATCTCAGATGCTCAGGTAAGAGCCTCCCTCTCCAAAGCAAAAAAACACAGCATCAATGGGACCAGACGGTGTCCCGGGCTGCATCCTACATGAACTCCAAGAAGAGCTAAACCCAAACATAAAACTACTGTTCAATCTCAGCCTTACTACAGGATATGTACCCAAAGAGTGGCGTACAGCAACAGTGGTCCCTCTCCACAAAGGTGGTGCCTCAACGGATCCTGGAAACTATCGCCCCATAAGCCTGACTAGCTTGGTCTGCAAAGCTATGGAAAGGATCATCATGGACCTCATAAATAAAGATATTGGGGACATACAGACACTGGATCCTACCCAGTTCGGCTTTGTTAAGGGCAGATCCTGCCTCTTAAACCTGGTCGGTTTCTTTGAAACAGTCACTAAGGCCATTGACGAGGGGAAGGTGGTCCACACAGCCTACCTGGACCTTGCAAAAGCCTTCGATACAATACCCCACTTGGGCATTATAGATAAGCTCACCAGCTTAAATATAAACCACTATGTCACTAGATGGGTTGCAAACTGGCTCAAGGACAGAACCCACATGGTTAGAATTGCTGGAGCCATGTCAGACTCCAAACCAGTTACAAGTGGCATCCCACAAGGCTCAGTCCTGGGACCTCTCTTCATCGGTATATATTTCTCGGAGGTACAGGCCAACACGGGAGGACTGTGGCTGACCAAGTTCGCAGATGACTGCAAACTGGGTGCCATAATCAACTCTCCAGCCAACACAAGCATCCTCCAAAAGGGCCTCATAGAAACAGACAACTGGTGCCAGAGCCATGGCCTCAAGCTAAATGCCAAAAAGTGTATAGTCATCCCTTTGGCAAAACAAAGTGCCCACAAATTACCACATAGGTGGTAATCCATTAAGTACAGAAGAAGTAATTAGGGACCTGGGGACCCAAGTTGATAGTAATCTCTCATTTGACAACCACGTGGCCAAAGTGGTTAGAAAAACATTTTATATAGCCCACCTAATCATGAAGGGATTTACATCTAGATCAGGGGAGGTCATCGTGCCTCTTTACTCATCCCTCATCAGGCCCATAATTGAGTACAATGCCCCTTTTGGGATGTACCTTACCAGACCCCTGCAGCAACTGGAAAGACCCCAAAAGTACCTCACCAAGAGGATCAAAGGACTCAAACAGATGCCATATGCTGCCCGGTTAAAGAAACTCCAGCTCTACTCAGTGGCATACCGCCTGCTCAGAGGCGATCTGTGCCTGACGTATAAAGCCATGTCCAGCCCGGAATTAATGGACATGCTGCACCTCAGAAAATCCAAATCTCATCGAGCTCGACTCGAGACTTGAACCTCAGCACTGAAATAAATAGGACATGCTGGAGGGACAGATTCATAACCCAGAGGCTCCCTTCACTCTGGAATAAAATCCCAGTCCAGGTTAGGCAGTGTCCCTCATTGACTCTCTTCAAGAGGAATCTTGATGAGTGGATGGGAGATTGTAGGTTTACCCCGGGTATCACTTCTGTGTCACTGTTAGACAGAGGCACAGTATACTAACCTCAAAAAAGGGCATAGCAAAATTAATTTAAAATGGGTGGCGAAAGCCAAACAAACTCTGGCTAGGCTTATAAATGCCCTGGGGCAGATAGCCTAGTATGAACCTATGAACCTATAATGTCTCATATTGTCTCTCAGTTAAAAAGTATAAATGCTCTTACCTCATGTGCTTTTATAACCAAAAGAGCTATTAAATTGTCGCACACTACATACCTGTCCATTTCTTTTTCTTCTGTACTTTGAATCCTTACCATGTACTTCTGTTTTTCGTTTTTTTTGCCTTTTTCTTTTCTGCTGCTCCCCTTTTGCATTATTTTGATTTCTCTGCATATGTTTTCTTTATCATCTCACCAGTATTTTTCATGATTATCTCTGCATCCTCAGTTTGTATTTTCTCTATATTGTTCCCCCAGGAAATGTCTCCTTCATTTTCTGGCCCACTCTGCATCATCATTTTTTTAAGTAAATCATTCCACAACCATTCTCACCAGAGCGTTGCAATTATACATCCATCATTTGGCAACTCATCCCCTTCCAAATTTTTTCTTTGAAACATCTCCTTAGAAACCTGCACACATTTTCCGGTCTCAATATTTGATATCTACAGCATTTCTCTCACTACTGCATTATCTCCTGCTCTCTCCAGTTGCCTCCCTGTTTCTCCAGACCACTGACGTGTCTAGAATGGAAACAGGAAATGCTCCTACGAAATGGGTCTCACTCACAACAGCAGCTCACAGGGGAAGTTCTTTGATAACCTGACCAAATTTCCCTTAATAGTATAAATACCACAGTGAGACTAACCTGGTTAGCAAGGATTAAATTAAAAAAATAAATAAAAAACACGTTGATGCAAAATGTGTTGCACTGTTTACATTTAAGTGATTTAGACTACTTCGCTCTTATCTTTCTCCAGTTTTACAGAACATCTCTGATTTTGCCATATATTTATGCCCTGTTTTGGGGCAAATCACTTAACCAGACAGTACTTTGGACAACTGGAGATTTGGGCTAGACCCCATAATGGTCCTCTGAACTGCAAGCCTAGTAAATAACTCTGAACCAGAGTAATCTTGGTATAAAAGAAGGAATGTGATTGTAAATAGGTGCATCATCCTATGAGCCATGTTATTTGGATGGGATCCTTGGCTTCCTTGTTCTGTTGAATGCTGATGGTGTGCTTATTATTTTACTAAAAAGAAATTGGTCAGCAAGAAGTCTGCATGTTTAATGCTAATATTATAATTATTAATACATTTTTCATTTAACTTGTTTTTTTGTGGCAACATAGATACAAAATTCAGTGTGTTTGGGCTACAACAGCTTGTCAGGCACTTAGTGCAGATGAGTGAGGCTATGAGCTGTTAAACTGTTGCTTCCTGTAGTACATGGTTTGATTCCCTCAGCCTTCATTTGTCTTGTACATGACTCTGACAAGTTACTTCTCCAGACACTCCTTCTGGACTGCTCCTGAAAAGGGACACTTGTGCCTGGCGGTGTGTGCCAGGCTGTTAGCAATTGCAGTGCATGTTGAATTCCTCCACCCTACCCATAGACACTAATTAATACTTCACCATATGCTATCAGAGTAAGAATCCCAGAATGTCTCTTGTAGTTTAATAGGTTGTCAAATGCAGTTTCAATAAATGTGAGTTTCAAGTGAAAAGAAGATTTTTGTTTCTCATGCTAACTCTGCTTACAATGTGATCGCGTTTGTTTTGTTTAGAAAATAGCTCTCAGTGTTTTTTCTTTCTGTAAAATTTTAAATAAAGTTTTAAATGAAATCCAAATCTCTGTGATAATTGTAAAAGTAAAGAAGAAAATGAAATGTACACTGACAGGCTTGAACAGTGTTTATGGTAACTGGGGAGAGACAGATAAGTAATGAGATACTGGTGTGGCTAATGGAGGCTTGTTACATTACCAGACATGAGGCGTTTATCCACAATGTAGTTCTGTTAATGGTTATAGGTAAGTACTGACTAGGTGCCTTTGTAGACCATTTTAAATCTAGCCAATTTTCCTCAAAGGTGGGAATCAAACCATGTACCTTAAGTCTGGGAGGTAAATGCTGTAACTATTATGTTAGCCATCCAGGTGAATGTTGTACCACTACAACATTATTAGCAATTCAGAAATGTACTGTGTGTTGCCCAAAAGGATAGCTATTCTTCATGACAGAGAAGACATAGGGAGATCTGAAATGAGATGTACATATAATGCAAGAATGTAAGTCTCCCTCAAAATAAAAATAATATGCTGTATGCTGTAGTATTTCTTGATTTTTCTATAATATAATCTTGACATGTTGCATTTTAGTAATATATTTTTGCAGTACCTTTACAGCATCCATCACATCCAAAGGGGTTGATATTTTTCATATCATATAATCTGCACTATTTGAAGTGATGATCAGAAGCATCAGATCTTCAGCATCTATTTTGTAGCCATTGTTGCATATAACTGTGATAGTCTTATCTGAAAAATCAGATTGTAATGCATTCCAGCATTTAGTAAAGAACTGTTACTTGGACAGTTAGTACAGGGGAATGAAGCTTTGACTTGTTAATGACCTGCTTCCTGTAACATTAGTGCATGGTTTGAGTCTTTCTATCTTCATTTATGCACTGTGTGACATTGAGCAAGTCATTTAACCAGACCATGCTTTGGAGCAATTGGGACTTTGGGATAGGTTTCTTAATGAATTCTGAGACTGCATGCCTAGTAGCAATGAATCTGTTATCATTGTCTTCCAGCCATTCCCTACTGCATAGCTGATCTAGTTCTAGAAATGTTGAGGCAATATCACTAGCACACAATTTTTAGTGCAATATAAGCAATTTATTATTCAATGGTATCAGTGGTATCAGGAACTGCATTTGTAAAGTAAACACTGAAATGCAAAGTTGTTTGCCAACAAGAATCTCTCCATTAGTAATAGTTCTCTTTAATATAGAATTATTCAAATGACTTACTTCTGCAGAGAGTGTGCAGATTGACTGATATTGGTAGATAATAATGACAACAGTTTAAGGGGCCTTTTATGGTTGAAATGTTCTGAAATTAGTACTTCTTTCATTATTGATTCATACATTTTATTATACTGCTGACTGGAATAAATGCTTAAAACTACAATTTTACAACACAGTCTAATAAATGTTGCTATATTAAGCAAGGAATGAAATTTAATACTATCAGAAAGGTGAATCAAGGTGCACATGCATGTATACATAGTCCTAAAAATGTGTGCAGGGGAACCATCGTTTGAAAACAGCCTCGGGCCAAATGCATACTTCCTCCACTGACCAGGTGCATTTTCAATGAATGTGAGGTTTCAAGGGCAGAGAAGTTTACTGTTGCTCATGTTAAGTCTGTTTTCAATGCGAAACTGTTTTGTTTAACAAATAACCATCAGTGTTTGCACTGTAAAATTAGAAATAAAAGTTTTAAATTAAATCCAAACATATATAATCATTGCAAAAGTAAATAAGAAAATAGTATGCATTCTGACAAGTTTGAACAGTATTTATGGTACTTGGGGAAAGGCTTCCAAATATTGGACATTAGAATGCTTGCAGGCTGGGGGGGGTGCCCTGTTCCATTACCCTTCTTAAGGCCCCATTTGACAAAGATCCAGCTCTGGCACACAGCATAAGTGGAGAGCAGCAATAAGGTGAAATTTCTAAAAGTGAAGTACTTTACAAAGTCTAGAATTGAACACTTTACCAAATCGCACATGAAGCATATGTCTATATAAGAGAAGGAGACGTAATCCTATAAAAGGTGCACAGAGATTAGGCTCTTACATCATCAAGAAATGACTCTTACAATAGCAGCAAATATGTGAGCAGCATCAGCTTCACTGGTGTAGAAGGATAATGCCCTGACTATGATCAAGACGATCATAATTTGGCAAGCAGCTTGAGTACCTGTTGGAGCCAGCATGAGGAGGGGGAAGGAATAATGAAGCTGTTCAATCTTCTTTTTGAGGAAGGGGAGACGCATACAATCAAGGCACACTTTCTGTGTTATAATATCCAGTGGAGACAAGGGATTATAGAGGGAGTGCATTTCCACATGTGCATCACAGACAATTGATTACGTCACCCAGGGGCATAACTATGAGTCACAAAGGGCATTGTACACCCATCCCATGGATGCTGGCAGCACAAGCAGAGGAAGCTGGGCTTTAAAGAGAAAACCCGACCCTTCTTGTTGATAATGGTATGTCATCCAGTCCTCTTAGCCCTCACTCCGCACTCCAACCCCAAGCTCTATGGCCTCTACCAGGAAGAAAGAAGAAGGAATGAGTCATTAGAGTTGCTGGGGGTTATGGTTACTGTGATGATCAGAGAAAGGTTAGAGCAAAAGAAAAATGAAAAAGAAATGAAAAAAACAATAGATTGTAAATGGTGCTTCACAGAAAATTATCAGTACGAGCAAAGGTCAGCACAAAGCAGAGAATGGGGGAACAAAGAGCCATTGTTCATAAATGGTTATTCAAAAATGGTTTTACTTTTATTTATTTTAAATAACTTAACTTTTCTTATGGACTAAGTGCTGTGGTTTTGTAACCCTTTTCTGGCACATCCAGGGCCTTTCTTAAAGCAACATACAAGCTGTAAATGGTTACAATAGGATTACACACTAGATTTGAGGCTAGTGTAACAGAAAAGATGAATTTATAAAAGCAATGCAAATACAATGATAAGAACATTTGAAAAATACAAGAAAAAATCCATTAAAGAATAGCAGTTTGAATCCATGCTCACTCACTCACCAGTCAGTACATATGACAATGAGAAGGTTATCAGGATGCATACCTCACCTCCTACTCCATCTAAACTCAGATCACACCTATACATGTGTAGGTCCTCACCAGAAACATATCTAAACACCAGAGACTTCCCAAACACAAGCATGTTACACATAATACTTCCTCTACAGAACACAATACACATAATTGCTGTCGCACCCGTGTCTCACCTGTCAAGCCCTTAAGGCAAAACACAAAACCAAATATATTAGTCTTAGTTGAGTCCATTATGAGATACACAGATGTCCCGTGTCACCAGGATGGATAAGGAGAAAGTCACAGTCAGCTGTCTGTCAGGTGGCGGGATCCGCCATGTCACACATGCACTCAAGTCTCTCAAAAACAGGTACTGTCATGACTCTGTCATAGTCTATGTTGGTGTGAATAACTTGAGATGTATCTCTCTGGACTATATAAAGAGAGACATGACTGAGTTCTCGGACTATGTGTCTCAGGCAGGTATGTCCCTAGCCTTAAGCAGCATTTTACCTTCACCTAGGAAGATGCCTCAATACAAACAGAAAATGACTGACTTAAATAATTGGCTTAGTTTCTGGTGTCATTCTAAGGGGATACAGTATCTGTCAGTCTGTGACAACATGATTGATAGACCTTGATGCTTTGCTAGAGATGTCTTCATCTGTCACCCCTGGGATTTCGGCTACTGGCTAATGCTCTTGCCACCCCATAGTGCCTTTTTTAGAAAGTGTCTCAAGGACAAAATTCCCAACATAAAAACTTCATCTAAAAACAGCCTCAAGGTCATGCTGCTGAGCACTAGGAGTCTTAACATGAAACTGCACTCACTGGAAGCAGTCCTCACCTGGGAAGATGCAGACATTTGTGCAGTCATGGAAACCTGGTTCAAGGCTGTGGAGAGCACCCCAGCCATACTGGGATACACCTCCTTCCACATGTTCAGACTACAAACTGAAGGCATGAAAACTAAAAGAGGTGGTGTATTGATATTCATTAAAGATAAATACACCTCCAGATTGGTTAAACAGTATGATTCCCTGGAGATACTTTAGGCGCAATTAACTGTTGGTAGGACACCTATTCAAGTCATTGCCAGCAACAGGACACCCTCCATGAATTAGGACACTGACTCTGCCTAACTGGATCTACATGAGCCTATCAAGATACATCTGAACACCCTGGGTATGGGCGAATTTAAGTACCCATCCATCGACTGGGTAAATTACTCATGCTCTAACTCACTTGCCCAATGGTTCCTCGAATTTATTAACTCCAATGCACTGGATCAGCTAGTTGACACCCCCACAAGAGGTGCCAACATCCTGGATCTGGTGCTTATCAATATGGGGGACCTCTGTAGCACCCCCACTGTGAGGTCTTCCCTAGTGAGATCTGACCAGAAATCAGTGTCATTCGAAGGAACTCTCACTCCTGACCACGCCCACTAGTAGCAACTAAACTAAAAATCTTCTCCAAAGCAGATTATAACCTCTTATGGGATGGTATAAACAGCTTTACTGCACCCCCCCCCCCAGATGAAATTGGCAACTATGCCAAATTCTACACCAATGCTTTATGCAAACACCTGTATAACTGCATTGACTTGGCAGTACCTGACAGGACAAAAACAAGCTCCTCAAGGAAGTACAAACCTGCCTGATGGACAACTGCCATTAACAGGCTTGACAATAAAATGAAGAAATTGCTGTCTAAGAGTAAGAGAGAGCAAGCTCTAAACTGGAAACACTCCCTCCTCAGCTTAAGCAGGCGAATAATACTTCTTGTGAAGTCCTCCAAAGCAAACTATAAATCCAAATTAGCTTCTTCAATTAAGGACAGCCATAATGCATTCTTTAGTTACATCTGTAACCAAAAAGGAAAGGCCCAGATTTGTGCCAAGCTGGTAGTTAATGATACCACATACACTGATCCTGTAGACATAGTTAACCTGTTGGCCAACAGATTCTGTGAAAACTTCATTCTCCTGTTCCTGCCACATGAACAAAATGACATCCCTAGCACCTATTGCCTACCTTGTATCTCTAAAGAAAAGGTCACAAATGACCACTCTAAGGCCAAAAACACAGCATTTATGGGACTGGATAACATTCCAGGTTGCTTCCTATATGGGCTCAAACAAGAATTAGCAACACCACTGGGTACTCTTTTTAATCATAGTCTAAGCACCAGCTTTGTCCTAGGTGCTTCCACTGACGCCGGGAACTATAGACCTATTAGCCTGACTAACCATATCTGCAAGGCCATGGAGCAAGTCATCATGGACCTTATCAATAAAGATATATGTAATGTCTAAACACTTTACCCTACAACGTTTGGATTTGTCAAAGGGTGATCATGGCTGTTAAACCTGGTGGAATTCTTTGAGACAGTCACCAAGGCCTGGACAAGGGGAAATCTGTGCATACAGCCTACATAGACTTTGCCAAAGCTTTTGATACTATCTCCCACTCAGGCATCATTGACAAACTCACCAAGCTAGGTATCAACCCCTATATCATTAAATGGGTCACTAACTGGCTCACTAATAAAACCCATATTGTCAAAATAGGGGAATCCAGTCCTCTACTGTTTGGAATCTATTTCTCTGAATAACAAGCTAAAACTAAAGTTCCGTGGCTGATAAAGTTTGCTGATGACTGCAAACTGGGAGATGTCATAGGATTTCCAAATGATGTCAACATCCTACATGAGGGTCTTACACAAGAAAATTACTGGTGCCAAAGTCATGGCCTTAAACTCAATGCAAAAAAATGAATTATCATTAATTTCAGTAAGTGTGATGTTCCTGCTAACTACCAAATCAATATATATCTCAACACGGCTCTCTCTCTCTCTGTGTGTATATATATATATATATATATATATATATATATATATATATATATATATATATATATATATATATATATATATATATATATATATATATATATATATATATATATATATATATATATATATATATGTATCAACACGGTTGCTTTCCAAAATCAGTATTCTTTTGAGAAGATTGCTTGTAGTGAGTCTTTGATGCAATGACCTGTGACATAAAAATCTGTAAATGTTGCACACATCATTCACTAGCGCCATTTGGAAAGAGACATAAAGCCGGGACTTTTATTCTGAATGATTCAGCTGTGACTCACAGTCCAGATGTAGGACAGAAACCACAATGTTGAAATTTGGAAGTGAGTAGCAATTGTTTACTTTCCTGTCTCAGGTAAGGGGCCACTTTTGACCCACGAGAGGCTTCTGACTTCTGAGACTGCCCTCAGTGCATAGCACTATGAACTGAAAGCTGCATGTGTGGTAGCATGCCTATGTATTTTGAATATGTTGTTGCCAAAATGAAAGCATAACATGGGAATATAAGAACATAGATAAATTCAAGGCTAACTGCCTTAGAGGGCTATTTTAAGACTAGCTATTAAGCTAAGGTCAGAATTAAGCACTGCACCTTGTGTATAAGTTGAAACCCTTAACCATTATAGCAATCCCACCACTTATCTGCAAAGAAATCCCCACTATTGTGGTGAATGATGACACCACATTCAGTACATGATTCTTACCTGTCAGAGTAACAATTTGGTCATTAGACAGTTGCTTCTGGCTGGAGAGAATGGTCAATAGGGTGAAAAGGTGCAAGACTGACAATCATTATGGTCAAGAAACCCAAAAAAACACTTATCTGAAATGATAAGTTATATGGAAGTCATAAACAACTACAGAAAGTATTGCTTCAAGGTCATGCCCTCTCATGCAAAACAGAGAAACTAGTGGTCTTAAAACTTTGTTGATAAGCTCAGTCATAATAATTTCCAAAAATCATGAAACCCAGGTATTTTTCCAAAGCAGCAAACCTTTATTTGTTACAGACAAGCGATCCTCAGTAACAAAAAATCAGAAATATTTTATCAATGTTAAACATATCAGCTGCTATATACTTAGAAGTAGGTGTGGAAAATATACATATTCTTTAATTATAAGCCAGCTTATTCATGGCAAACAATATAAACAGGGCTGTAAAAGTTCATTTTAGAACAGCAAGTACCCACCCCCCCCACACACTGCTGCTGAGAAAACACTACTTATTTGCAACCTACATTCCAAAATGAGGTATAAAGAAAAGCATAACATATTCATAAAAAGAGTTTTTACTAAAATTGCTTTTGGCTAACTAATGCAATGAAGCCTTCATCAGGTCTGTGACAAGAAATCAAGAAAAATGCATAGGTATCTAACCATAAACATAATCAAACTAGAACACTATAAATATAAAAATACATATAAAACACTCAAAGGTATGAGGGATGTTGCGAAGCGAGCTTTAACAGACTCTGGAATGAGACTGTCACAAAATGCAAACGATCCACCAATGTTAGACTCCACAGGTTTATTGTTCCAGAAACAAACTTTGGATAAGCGCTTTCACTACGAATAGCTTCCTCAGATCCTTTTCATAGTAACTAAGATAGGACCATGCATATATATAGCAGGTGAAACAATTAAACAATTAACATCATTATCATTTAAAGAAAAAGTAATATATTTAAAAAAGCACATCAATTTATCCTAAACACTTTTAAAAATTGTTGAATAGAATAAATTATCTAGCAAACTTGATAAAAACTATACTTATAAAATAATATATGTGTGTGAGAACTATACAAAAATCTGTTAAAACAATTATAGTCAATGGGTACAATGTATAAATATACATATCTAAGCATTTCATATATGCATGCAATCTAATATATATTGTGCATACAAACTTATATATTATGTATAAGGGATAAAAGTCATTTCACATTCCTCCGTTGTCTTAATTTGGGTTTTATGGACGCTATTTCATTGAGCCCAGACCCTTTATCAGCTCTTAACAGAACTATCCAATCACTTTCTCTACTTTCTGTGAGGATCCTGATATCTCCACCCCTATTACTGGGGATCACAACCTCCAGGATTCTAAACAAAAAACTGTGCGATTCCCCAAATAATGTAATGTGCTTAGCCAATGCATTGTGGCTCGATCTTTTTTTAATGTGATATAAATGCTCACGTATCCTGTCTCTGAAGGTATGATTGGTCTTACCCACATAAAAAGACAGGCATACCTGGCATACTGCTAAATACACCACATTGATGCTCATACAATCAGCATCTGCACTGGTTCTAAATGTAGTTTTTAAATCAGGGTGAAAAAAAGTTGTATTGGTGTCAATAGAAGAACAAAAATTACAATGGCCACAAGGCTTGGTATATCCATCTCTCTTGGCTCCCATTTCAGATTTAGTGGAACATAGTATTCTCTTCAAATTCTTCTTATTCCTGAATAAAAAACGTGGTCTGTCACCCACTATCTCTTTCAGGTCACTATCAACCTGTAGGATATCCCAATGTTTTGTGACAATTCCCTTTATCTCTAGATAATCCGAGGAGAAGGGTGTTGTGAATTTAACATATCTATCAAAGTTATTATCTTTGCTTATCCCATTAGCACTATGGGGTCCAAAGTAGGGTGTAGTTATGGATGAACGTAATTCATTGGCTTCTGCCAAGTGTACCATTACTTCATTTGTATTATATCCTCTATCTATCAACCTTCCCTTTAGGTCATCCATTTCTGACATAAAACCTTAATCAGTGGGATTCAACCTGGATGCTCTGATTGCTTGACCTTTCATAACATTCTTAAAAACAAAAGGTGGGTGCATGCTCGATCTCAGGAGTAAAGAATTGCTATAACAAGCTTTGCGGTATACACCAGTATTTATAAATCCATTGGGCAGTCTCTCAACAAATATATCTAAGAATTCTATTTTGTGAGTAGAGAATTGCATTGTGAATTTGAAGCAATTTGTCAAATTATTCATAACAAGAAACATTGACTCTAGTTCATCTATGGTCCCATTCCAAAGAATAAATAAATCATCGACAAATTGTCGGTAAAAAACAACATGCTCTCTAAATAGAGTCTCAGAAAAGAGAACATGTTCTTCCCAATGGGCTAGAACCATATTGGCGTAGCTGTTGGCACAAGGCGTGCCCATTGCTTCGCCATCCAGCTGTCTATATGTGACATCTTTGAACATAAACAAGTTATTCTCCAAAACAAGTTCTAAGAAATGAACTATAAGGTCTATTGATACTATGGTGTAATCACTATGTTCTTTCAAATAATCAGTTATATATGCAAGTCCCAGATTGTTGGGAATAACCGTAAATAATGATTGTACATCAAAGGTGGCAAATAAAAATGTATCAGTGCTATCAAATTGCTTGATGTTCTCATATAACTCAACTAGGAACTGTTTTGAATCTTTTAGTACGAACTTATTGTTGTTCAATACCCTTCTTAGATATTTCTCCGCATAGATGGATAAATGCTCAGTAACCCACCCATGGCCTGAAACTATTGGTCTCATGGGTGGGTTGTGAGCATCCTTATGTATTTTGGGTAGACCGTTTATAATGGGAATCACAGGTGTTTTAATAATTAGATAATCATATAGGTCTTTATCTATTAGTCTGCTCTTGTGAATATCAAGTAAAGTATCTTTAACATATCTAATTATGTCCTGTACTGCCTCTGTGGAGATGGGTTCATAGTAAATGTCATTAAGCATGTACTCCATGGACGCCTGATATCTCTCAGTGTCCATCACAACTACTCGACCACCCTTGTCGGCTGGTCTAATTGTAATGGATGTATCATTCTGTAATTTCATAAGACTAATTCTTTCCTTATAAGTCAAATTGTCCCTCATTCTAGCCCCTTTTTTGATGTTACCATTACCATGATATTTATGTATCTCATCCTCTGTTAATTTCGAGAATGCCTCTATGAGCGGATGTTGTATGGGTACAAAATCACTTAGGTTTTTAAAGGAAAACTCTCTTGTGTTAACTGTCCCATTATTCACTCCTTTGTGCAAGTACTTCAACATCACATTCCTACAGAATATTTTTAAATCTATAACAGTATCAGCCAGTCTACTCCTGCTCCTAGGTATAAAATTAAGTCCTTTACTCAATAAATTAATATCATCTGAAGTCAGCGTAACACTGGATAAATCATAAACTAATTTTTGCTGTTCCACATTTTCTTTAGAGTGTGATGGGGTTGTGGTTCCCCTGAATATTTCCTCTTCTGCCTCCCCCTGCTCATGGACCGTGTTCTCCGTGGTCCCTTCTCTAATCGAATTGGGAGGGGAAAAGAAATATCAGTGTTATTCAACTTGTCAGGATGACCTTTCGATGTTTTGGGTCTAACTACCATCTCAGAGCCTTGTTTAGTTGTGTCAGGTTTGCTTTTAATTATCTGTATCTCAGGATATCAATTACTATTAGATTCCATACTAGGATGCATCAAATGTATAACATCGGTAGAATCTGTATTTAAACATGCTGACTGAGCAGAATTGCTCTTACTGGGCTCATTCTCTGTGGACTTGTCAGGTATTGGACTCTGTCTAGCCTGATTCAAGTGTAATTGCTCAGGATTCAGTGCTAAAGTAACAACACTAGTACGCATACTGTCATTAATTATACCAGCATTGGAGGTAGTTAAAACCTCTTCAAACCTAGTATTTCTATCAACCTGTCGTGAAGCAGGGAGCCTATCAACAACAGCTTCATTAACATTCTTAGTGTCAGTATTCAACATATTTTGTCCATTTCTAGGCCACATAAAAACGTGACCTAATTTGAAATCGTTAATGTCCCTGACAGCTTTATGTCTCTTTTGTTGTAAAAGTTTACGCTCAAAGGCAGAGATGCCATCCAAAAGATTTTCAAAAAGAGGTTCAACGAGAGTGACAGGAAATTCCTTATAGATTGTTCGTTGCACTCTATTTATATTAGTAGTTAAAACAGTCTCTTCTGGTAGAAAAAAGTCTACAAGTCTATCTTAATTACTATGAAAAGGATCTGAGGAAGCTATTCGTAGTGAAAGCGCTTATCCAAAGTTTGTTTCTGGAACAATAAACCTCTGGAGTCTAACATTGGTGGATCGTTTGCATTTTGTGACAGTCTCATTCCAGAGTCTGTTAAAGCTCGCTTCGCAACATCCCTCATACCTTTGAGTGTTTTATTTATTACTTTCTGGGTCAGTTGCGTTTACCAGATTTAACGGTGGCATACCTTTATTTTGCGTTATTCTAAATTTTCTCTACCACTGTTATCGGGAGCGAGTTATATTACATATATACTACTCTTTTTTGCCATGGCTGACATTGTATTAGACTATACCCCGAGAGGTGAAGACCAAGGGAACAGCGTGCTTCAGAAAAGGAATTCAACAATATCTTATGGACTCTGAATTTGCCTCGCTACACTTTGAGAGCCTGACTGCCATCGATGATGTCACTAATACGACCGACGATATGGAGAGGCTGCATAAGCTGTTCGAGGAGATGGAGAAGGACTTCCTAAAACTAAAATGCCTTCAGGCACAGTGAATTCACTTCCAGTTCTGCCTGGATAAGAAAATTATTCCTCGTGGGCTACGTGTTTTTAATATGCCCAGTCAAGGACGGGAATATCCTGAATTGCTTGTGAAGTGGCAAAAACTTAATATAGAGGTAAGCCGTAAATATTTACAGCTCCTCGTAGACTTTTTTCTACCAGAAGAGACTGTTTTAACTACTAATATAAATAGAGTGCAACGAACAATCTATAAGGAATTTCCTGTCACTCTCGTTGAGCCTCTTTTTGAAAATCTTTTGGATGGCATCTCTGCCTTTGAGCGTAAAACTTTTACAACAAAAGAGACATAAAGCTGTCAGGGACATTAACGATTTCAAATTAGGTCACGTTTTTATGTGGCCTAGAAATGGACAAAATATGTTGAATACTGACACTAAGAATGTTAATGAAGCTGTTGTTGATAGGTTCCCTGCTTCACGACAGGTTGATAGAAATATTAGGTTTGAAGAGGTTTTAACTACCTCCAATGCTGATATAATTAATGACAGTATGCGTACTAGCGTTGTTACTTTAGCACTGAATCCTGAGCAATTACACTTGAATCAAGCTAGACAGAGTCCAATACCTGACAAGTCCACAGGGAATGAGCCCAGTAAGAGCAATTCTGCTCAGTCAGTATGTTTAAATACAGATTCTACCGATGTTATACATTTGATGCATCCTAGTATGGAATCTAATAGTAATTTATATCCTGAGATACAGATAATTAAAAGCAAACCTGACACAACTAAACAAGGCTCTGAGATGGTAGTTAGACCCAAAACATCGAAAGGTCATCCTGATAAGTTGAATAACACTGATATTTCTTTTCCACTCCCAATTCGATTAGAGAAGGGACCACGGAGAATGCGGTCCATGAGCAGGGGGAGGCAGAAGAGGAAATATTCAGGGGAACCACAACCCCATCACACTCTAAAGAAAATGTGGAACAGCAAAAATTAGTTTATGATTTATCCAGTGTTACGCTGACTTCAGATGATATTAATTTATTGAGTAAAGGACTTAATTTTATACCTAGGAGCAGGAGTAGACTGGCTGATACTGTTATAGATTTAAAAATATTCTGTAGAAATGTGATGTTGAAGTACTTGCACAAAGGAGTGAATAATGGGACAGTTAACACAAGAGAGTTTTCCTTTAAAAACCTAAGTGATTTTGTACCCATACAACATCCACTCATAGAGGCATTCTCGAAATTAACAGAGGATGAGATACATAAATATCATGGTAATGGTAACATCAAAAAGGGGCTAGAATGAGGGACAATTTGACTTATAAGGAAAGAATTAGTCTTATGAAATTACAGAATGATACAACCATTACAATTAGACCAGCCGACAAGGGTGGTCGAGTAGTTGTGATGGACACTGAGAGATATCAGGCGTCCATGGAGTACATGCTTAATGACATTTACTATGAACCCATCTCCACAGAGGCAGTACAGGACATAATTAGATATGTTAAGGATACTTTACTTGATATTCACAAGAGCAGACTAATAGATAAAGACCTATATGATTATCTAATTATTAAAACACCTGTGATTCCCATTATAAATGGTCTACCCAAAATACATAAGGATGCTCACAACCCACCCATGAGACCAATAGTCTCAGGCCGTGGGTGGGTTACTGAGCATTTATCCGTCTATACGGAGAAATATCTAAGAAGGGTATTGAACAACAATAAGTTCATACTAAAAGATTCAAAACAGTTCCTAGTTGAGTTATATGAGAACATCAAGCAATTTGATAGCACTGATACATTTTTATTTGCCACCTTTGATGTACAATCATTATTTACGGTTATTCCCAACAACCTGGGACTTGCATATATATATAACTGATTATTTGAAAGAACATAGTGATTACACCATAGTATCAATAGACCTTATAGTTCATTTCTTAGAACTTGTTTTGGAGAATAACTTGTTTATGTTCAAAGATGTCACATATAGACAGCTGGATGGCAAAGGAATGGGCACGCCTTGTGCCAACAGCTACACCAATATGGTTCTAGCCCATTGGGAAGAACATGTTCTCTTTTCTGAGACTCTATTTAGAGAGCATGTTGTTTTTTATCGACAATTTGTCGATGATTTGTTTATTCTTTGGAATGGGACCATAGATGAACTAGAGTCAATGTTTCTTGTTATGAATAATTTGACAAATTGCTTCAAATTCACAATGCAATTCTCTACTCACAAAATAGAATTCTTAAATATATTTGTTGAGAGACTGCCCAATGGATTTATAAATACTGGTGTATACCGCAAAGCTTGTTATAGCAATTCTTTACTCCTGAGATCGAGCATGCACCCACCTTTTGTTTTTAAGAATGTTATGAAAGGTCAAGCAATCAGAGCATCCAGGTTGAATCCCACTGATTAAGGTTTTATGTCAGAAATGGATGACCTAAAGGGAAGGTTGATAGATAGAGGATATAATACAAATGAAGTAATGGTACACTTGGCAGAAGTCAATGAATTACGTTCATCCATAGCTACACCCTACTTCGGACCCCATAGTGCTAATGGGATAAGCAAAGATAATAACTTTGATAGATATGTTAAATTCACAGCACCCTTCTCCTTGGATTATCTAGAGATAAAGGGAATTGTCACAAAACATTGGGATATCCTACAGGTTGATAGTAACCTGAAAGAGATAGTGGGTGACAGACCACGTTTTTTATTCAGGAATAAGAAGAATTTGAAGAGAATACTATGTTCCACTAAATCTGAAATGGGAGCCAAGAGAGATGGATATACCAAGCCTTGTGGCCATTGTAATTTTTGTTCTTCTATTGACACCAATACAAATTTTTTCACCCTGATTTAAAAACTACATTTAGAACCAGTGCAGATGCTGATTGTATGAGCATCAATGTGGTGTATTTAGCAGTATGCCAGGTATGCCTGTCTTTTTATGTGTGTAAGACCAATTGTACCTTCAGAGACAGGATACGCGAGCATTTATATCACATTAGGAAAAGATCGAGCCACAATGCATTGGCTAAGCACATTACATTATTTGGGGAATTGCACAGTTTTTTGTTTAGAATCCTGGAGGTTGTGATCCCCAGTAATAGGGGTGGAGATATCAGGACCCTCACAGAAAGTATGGAAAGTGATTGGATAGTTCTGTTAAGAGCTGATAAAGGGTCTGGGCTCAATGAAATAGCGTCCATAAAACCCAAATTAAGACAGCAGAGGAATGTAAAATGACTTTTATCCCTTATACATAATATATAAGTTTGTATGCACAATATATATTAGATTGCATGCATATATGAAATGCTTAGATATGTATATTTATACATTGTACCCATTGACTATAATTGTTTTAACATATTTTTGTATAGTTCTCACACATATATATTATTTTATAAGTATAGTTTTTATCAAGTTCGCTAGATAATTTATTCTATTCAACAATTTTTAAAAGTGTTTAGGATAAATTTATGTGCTTTTTTAAATATATTACTTTTTCTTTAAATGATAATGATGTTAATTGTTTAATTGTTTCACCTGCTATATATATGCATGGTCCTATCTTAGTTACTATGAAAAGGATCTGAGGAAGCTATTCGTAGTGAAAGCGCTTATCCAAAGTTTGTTTCTGGAACAATAAACCTGTGGAGTCTAACACTGGTGGATCGTTTGCATTTTGTGACAGTCTCATTCCAGAGTCTGTTAAAGCTCGCTTCGCAACATCCCTCATACCTTTGAGTGTTTTATTTATTACTTTCTGGGTCAGTTGCGTTTACCAGATTTAACGGTGGCATACCTTTATTTTGCGCTATTATAAAAATACATATGTCTAATAATATCTATTAAATATCCATTCATATATACTAGTATAGTGTGCATAAACAGCTAAGTTATTAGCAGCTCAGAAAAAAAAAGTCAGTGCTTTGCAAAAAAAAAAAAAAAAAAAACTACCATAACAGTTTTCATGTTTACATACCCAAAAATATGTTTATACAATGAAAACTAGTAGGAAAAACACACACAAATACAGAAAAAAAGTGGATGAAGTAAACTAGTAATCTATAAAAGTATGCAGGTCTGTGCATGAATGTCAAAGAAAAAAACAATTAGAGCTCAAGATACAAAGAATAAACACGATTCAACTGAAAAAAAAGTATCACTGTCCTTGAAAACAAGGTTTTTGAATGGGTATTTACACATTACACCCATTTAGTATCCACCTGTATAGCATCTCTAACCAAGGATCCAAACTCCTGCCCAGTAGTCACATATCACCACATCCACTTTCACTTTCAAATCTGTGCCCGCATCCTATATAAAGCTACACTTAAACAAACTCAAACCATGCTCTACTTTAGCTGATGACTTCCAAGCAAGTACCTTAAAATAGCAGTCAATTGTATTGCCAATCCTGTCTCAATCCTTATAAATATGTATATCCAGGAATCTCATATTCAATCTCTCTGGAAAACGTCACATTATCCCTCTGGACAAAGTAGGAAATTCAACAGACATTATTAAATTTAGACCTATAGCAATCTTATACTCCCTCTCAAAATACTAGAAAAAAGTATTCAAAAACAGTTGCTAAACTATCACCTTGAAGGAAGAACTCCTATCCCCCACAGAATGTGGATCTGATCCTTCCCATAGTACTAACACTGCATTTCTAGTCTGTACTGATACCGCCAACAAATCTGGAGATAACAGCAAACTAGTCTCCTCCTTATTTCTAAACTTGTCTAAAGTCTTTGACACAGTTTGTCACAACAAACTTCTACTTCAAATGCCCTCATAAAATCTGTCTCAACCCACCTTTCTGTGGTTCAAAAGCAAACTATCCAATAGGTATCAGTCAGCAAAATGATATTCCGCCCTCTTTCCATACCTCACAGTCACCACTGGTGTAACACAAATCTCTATCCTTGGTCCCTTCCTATTTAACATTCTCACCAACATTCTCCACACATCCACACAACAAGTGATGTCACACTCATTTGCACATCTGACAACATGGCACACTTCCACAAAAAATACTCAGGAAGCTTTAACAGACACTAAAATGTAGCTTTGTAATTCACAACTAATGCTCAACCCTAAAAAAATCAAACTTTCTTTTTTCCCCAAATCCCTCTCTCATGAAAAACGAAAATGTAAAGCTCTCTCTCGATAATACAACCACTGGAATCAGCAAATTATTAGAGATGATAGTGGATGATAATCTTAAATTCAACCTACATATACAAAATTGCATATGAAAAAGTCTTCAAAAACAAGAAATGCTTTACAAAGCCAACAACTTTCTCACCAACTCATAGTAAATTATTAGTGATGATAGTGGATGAATAATCTTAAATTTGACCTACATATACAAAATCGCATAAGAAAAACTCATCAAAAACTAGAAATGCTTTACAAAGCCAAAGACTTTCTCACCAACTCAACAAAAACTACACTTGCCATATCTCATCCCCACATTTATTTACGGTACTTCCTTCCTTGCTAATCGTCAGGCATCACACAAATCAAAACTTGAATAATGCTATAACAAAGTTGCAGCAAACACCCTTTTCAGAATCCACCACTACACAGCTTCTTACTGCCTGTAAAATTATCCAGGATCTAGTTGCTTATCCAGCACTAAATAATGTACTACACAACTATGTTCCCAGTCTGCCTTTATGATCCAATGACCGAAAACTCCTGTCTGCCCACAAACCCATCAAATCTTATGGGCATTGTCGATACAGTAAACTCTCAGTTAACCGGCACCCATGGGGATTGGTAGATGCCTGATAACTGTAGTTTCTGGTTGCTTGAGAGTTACCATTAAAAAAGGCCTGACTAATACTTTATCCTATACTATTTGATTGCTTTGACTTGTTCTTAGGTTGAGGAGACAGGGAATTTATTCCTATCTTCCTTTTTAAAACTTTAAAACTCTAAAAACGTAAGGTATGTTTCTGCAGGGAGGACAGAAAGTGCAACACATAAAAATTGTACTGTATTTCTTCAATTCTTTTCTGATTGCTTGAGGTCCATTTAATTGAGAGTTTACTGTACTTGTACCATGTTGCTAAGACCTAGAACTCCTAACCTATATCTGTCAGGTCAACACCCACCCCCATTCTTCAAAACCATTCTGAAAGACTTCCTAGCAAAAAATCTGGCAGTGTTCTTCTTCAACAACTGGATAAACTATATCCTTAAATATAAGCAAGTAGCTATTCATGCAGTATACGTCCTTACTATCCCTTCTTCATTCACTTCCTTACTTCTAGCAATTTCTCTCCCCTAATATTCTCTCTCTATATAAAATATGTCTGCTCACTTCATATTGCAATTCCTGATTGGATTATATTAACTCACCTTTAAATTTTCTATACACTTGCTAAAATTTCTCTAAATATTACATCAGTTTCATATAACTTGTATCTATTCTTAACCAGAGTTTTTATATTATGCCTAATTTGGCGTAATTATTTAAGCTGTAGATTTTTTGTGCTATTTTTGAAGGCTGTAAAGTTATTGTTCTTAAAATGTTTTATAACACCTTGAAGTTTTTTTCCCTGGGCTGCACTGAAAATGTCTTCCTACACAGTCGGACTTCCCTGGTAATCCATTGTCAATAAATAAATAAGTAAATTACTTCAAACGTATTTTTATCTTGTGGAAAACCAGGGACTCAACTCATACACCTGTTGCATATTATTACAACTCAAGGGTCACTGCAAAGGGGAATTTTCTTCACATCAGCAATATCCATTTCTACAGCTAAAGATTTGATCAAGTATGCATTGCTGAAGTACTGACCACCTTGTAAAGTGACATCTCCCATGTCAAAATCTACAAAGGGCTTTGCAGAGCATGTGATGAACTCTTACAAACTGATCCGTAAATAAACAACCAGCCATTTTGCAGGTTCAAAGCAGTATATCTAAACTGCACTTGGCTTACAAATAATTTCCATTGTTTCCAGAAATGCACTCAGAGGATGGATATTTGGATGCATAAAAATGCTTTAAAACACACACACACACACACACACACACACACACACACACACACACACACACACACACACACATATACATACATACATATATATATATATATGCGTGTGTGTGTGTGTGTGTGTGTGTGTGTGTGTGTATATATATATATATATATATATATATATATATATATATATATATATATACATATGCACACACACACACACACACACACACACACACACACACACACACACACACACACACACACACACACACACACACACATGTATACTGATGCACTGAACTAATGAAAAAAGTAAATAAATAGTAAAGCCAAAATAACAGTTTCAGTATCGGCATCAGACTGTCAGCTGTTGAGTCATTTAATTGTATAAGCTGAAGACAGCATAGTAATGCCAAAGCATATGTTAGAGTTCTTCTTGAAGTATTTAAGTAACTAATCATACAAAGTAAGGAACTTCATTTCACTGCTTGCAAATCATCAAAATCAGACATCAGAAATGTCACAAAACTTTTATATTATGGATTATCTGAAAGACATCCTTCATAGAAAACTGCCCTGTGAACATATCATGCTGAAGATTTGCAGGTGTGCAACACACACAACAACAGTAGGCAGATTTAGACATTTTAATAGTGAAAGAACAGCCTTCAGTTCCTGTGTTCTTTTAAAATAATGATAGCTACTGCAGCTGTGTGAGAGTCTGTCTATTAATTATGTTGGGGTATTGTTTAAATACCAAGAACTGCAAAGAAAGCATTTGGGGCATATTTATTTCAGAATAGACAGAAGTGGTTATTATGTCTGACTGCATTTCAGTTGGAAGAATAGAATGCTTGTCAGGTGGAAGTTAACTATACAAACAAAAAAAAATAAAAAAAATTCTACTGCTTTCATTCACATTTAAAGGCACAGCAGTATATATATACATATCTATATATATATATATATATATATATATATATATATGTGTGTGTGTGTGTGTGTGTGTGTGTGTGTGTGTGTGTGTGTGTGTGTGTGTGTGTGTGTGTGTGTGTGTGTGAGTGCACGCGTAGGTGTGTTTGATGTCTAATTTCAGTATAATATCAAAATTAATTGCATTGTCTTATTCCAGCTGCTTCATTACTTCAGTATTGCAAACATGTTGGTGCTTATAAATATTGATTTCACACAAAATAAAAATGCATTAGCTTTTTGTATATTAGAGTTTGCCTCTATGTCTGTTGCAGTGCACAATATATGATGTCAGCAACTGTAACAAAAGATTTAATACACAGTTTCTGTCCGCAAAGTCAGCTTGACTACAAGGTGTGTCAGCAATTGTAGTACAAAAGTTAAAAAATAAACAAGATTTAATCTTAACTTGCTGTTTGCAGAGTGGCCATAAAACATACACTGAGACAGGATATGATCAAGTAATTACTAAATACTTCTGTCTTTTAAGAATGTGTTGCATCAGTTGTCATCAGTACTTCCATCCTAATGCCCTCATTACAGTTAAGTGGGAAGCATGTATATTGTGGGAAATTTTTCAGAAATGTACAATATACAAATTGCATTTGCAGGTTATAGCTCTTCAGACATATATAACGCATGGTTTTGAAAGTTATGACATTCTGAGACTTCATAATAAAATAATAAGCTACACTACTGTCCCTCATGATATGAAGTTATTAGATTGTGTGTTATTAATGCAAATTATTAGCTCCACTTAATGGATTTTGTTGCAAGTAATATGGGAGCTAGTTCTCATTTTAGTATCATTATATAACTGGCCTGATCCAAAGGACTTGCTTTGAGTGTTAGTGACCACTTACTGTGAGAGTTGGTTCAGAGCAAGTCATTTGGAGTAAGCCTGTTTATATGTAGCAGAAGTAAGTCACTTACACTGAGAGCACAAGTCTTTCAGAATCAGGGCAGACTAATACTTAGAGTACCTCTTTTGGAATCAGGCAAATATATGTATAAAAAAAAGAAACGCCGATCTTTTTCTTGCAATCCTTATGAATGACGTGGTGCATGTAGATGTATACACATCTTGCCTGGGATTCTTAGAAAAGCAGTATGTGCCTGTATAGTGCTAATGTCCAAAGAAGTCACTGCATGAGATGTGAAGAGGTCATTACATCCTTTCCCACTACTCTTCTCCCTTTTCATAAACACATTTTCAGCTTACCTTACTTAAACACCTCTTATGCTGTATGCTGATGAAATGGTTATCAATATATCCCACCTTTCTCACACTACAGATAAATACAGCTCCAGGCCTACCTCTCCAGTTGGCTAAGAACAATTTCATTCTCAACAGAAAGAAAAAACAAAACACAATTCTCAGTACCAAACTAAAAATTGGCACCATTCCTCATAACCAATACATAACAAAAAGGAAACCATTGAATCTGTACCTCACTTCAAATATAAATAAATCTGAATGCACCGACTCCTATGTCTTCAATACCATATCAACATCCCCAAGGGAAAAAAATCAACTCTGTCTTATTTTGGGCAAAAAACATTTTCCCCCCTTTCTTTCCACAGAGGTCAGAAAAAAGCAGCAAAGCTGCAGCCCCAAAGAAGACATCAATTTGGGACAGGAATGTGATATGAAAACATTTGTGCAAATGGGAGTACAATAAAACATGAACAAAAGTGAAAAAAAAACATAGTAAGGAATATTTTAGAAGACTAAAATTAATACTGAAAACAGTGTTAACATCTAGGAACAAAGTCCAAGCTATGAACCAATTTGCCCTTCCTGTCCTAACTTACAGTTTTGGAGTGATTGACTGCCCCCAAAAGGTGTGAGAAAGGTTGGACAGGAAAGCACAAAGGATGCTTCATGTTCATTAAATGATTTATAAAAATCAGTGTATACCAAGTCTATACATTCCCCGTTTTGAAGGAGGTATGAGCCTCCTTGAAACTGATTACATGTATAAATCTGCAATTGTAGGACTGCATACATTTCCGCTGACCTCATAAGACCAAAACATAATGAAAGTTTTGAAACATGAGGAGAATAAGTCTAAGATGACTTCCCTACTTAGTTTAACAGAAGCATATCGGCATCAAGTGGGAATGGGAATCAAACCAGAATTAGATAAAACTCAGGCAGCAAATAAATGTGCCAAAAAACAAAAGAAAGAATATAAGGTGAAGGATCAGATGAGAAGGTTAGAAATGTAAAAAATGCATATATATATAGTTACAAGTTTAGTAAACTCCTGGAACAACCTCATGTTGATTTGGATCAAATGCAGGAATGGTTAAGAAGAGGTGAATTTAAACCAAAAGATGAAAGGCCAATATTGGTGGCCCAGGATAGTGGACTATGTACCTGCTGGTTTACAAAGTCCACTGAACATGTGGGAAAAACAGATAAATGCAGGTTTTGTAAAACGGACCTGGAAACAGTCACACATCTTGTTGCTGGTTGTGATACACTAATGGCAGAAGGACTGTATACTGAAAGGCATTGTTCCAAGAGTTTTCTAAACTTGTAACTATATATATATATATATATATATATATATATATATATATATATATATATATACATATATATATATACATACATTGTTTACATTTATAACCTTCTCATCTGATCCTTCACCTTATATTCTTTCTTTTGTTTTTATGGCACATTTATTTGCTGCCTGAGTTTTATCTAATTCTGCTTTAATTCCCATTCCCACTTGATGCCGATATGCTTCTGCTAAACTAAGCAGGGAAGTCATCTTAGACTTATTCTCCTCATGTTTCAAAACTTTCATTATGTTTGGGTCTTATGAGGTCAGCAGATATGTGTGCAGTCCTACAATTGCAGATCTATACATGCAATCAATTTCGAGGAGGCTCATACCTCCTTCAAAACGGGGAATGTATAGTCTTGGTATACACTGATTTTTATAAATCATTTGATGAGCATGAAGCATCCTTTGTGTTTTCCTGTCCAACCTTTCTCACACCTTTTGGGGCCAGTCAATCAAGCCAAAACTGTAAGTTAGGACAGAAAGGGCAAATTGGATCATAGCTTGGTCTTTGTTCCTAGATGTCAACATTGTTTTCAGTATTAAATTTAGTCTTCTAAAATATTCCTTACTAAGTTTTTTTTTCACTTTTGTTCATGTTTTATTGTTGATCCTTCATCAATTTCTAAATATTTATACACTCCCATTTGCTCAAGTTTTTTTATATCACATTCCTGTCCCAAACTGATGTCTTCTTGGTGCTGAAGCTTTCCTGCTTTTTTCTGATCTCTGCAGAAAGAAAGGAGGGAAATGTTCTTTATTTTATTTTATTTATTTACTTTATTTCAGCTACACTAGTTCCCCTCAGTGAAAGTTTCATCCTGTGTCTTGGCCAACCTCCAATCAACCAAAGCTGTCTCGTTGCCCAGCACTGTGAGATGCTGTGTTGGTGGAAAACTAAAGTGCTTTCAGCTACACTAGTTCCCCTCAGCAAATGTTTCAGCCTGTGTCCTGGCCAACCTCCAACTAACCCAAGGTTATCTTGTTGCCCTGCACTGTGAGACCCTGCATTGGTGGAACACTAAAGTGCTTTCGACTACACTAGTTCCCCTCAGCAAAAGTTTCGTCCTGTGTCTTGGCCAACTTCCAATCAACCCAAGGCTGTCTTGTTGCCCTGCACTGTGAGACCCTGCATCGGTGGAACACTAAAGTGCTTTCAGCTACACTAGTTCCCCTCAGCAAAAGTTTCATCCTGTGTCTTGGCCAATCTCCAATCAACCCAAGGCTGTCTCGTTGCCCTGCACTGTGAGACCCTGCGTCAGTGGAACACTAAAGTGCTTTCAGCTACACTAGTATGTGTTAGAGTTGTATTTCATCTGTAATATAAATGGAAGACCCTTTCCCCTTTCACTGTACATGTGCACACTACTGGTCCCACCCCCATTTTCCTCTTCCTATTGTACTCCTAGGTCAATTACTTAAAACTACTTTCTCTTGGAAAAAGCTTACCTATGTACCTGCAGCCCATACTTCAATTGTTTTTCCCTGTAGAAGTTGTGGTCCTTTTCACCACACTGTACTACATTAGTACCATAAGATTTATAGTTATTAGAAAGATACTGCACTGCACTGACCTGGAATTGACTTAGTTTAATTTTCCTGTTTTATTTTTAGCAGCTGGCCTAGTCCAGTTTTTCTGACTCACAACCTTGTATTACTTTGTGTCTACCTCCCTCCCACACCTTGAACCTGCACAACTCCCTCCCACTCCTGCTTAATTACAGAGGTATCTTCCTTTTACTGTTCTGTCCTGACCAGCCCTATACATTATAGGTTATGCAGTATCAAGGACTGGTGTAGCCCCTCTCCGTTTGCCTCGCAATACCTGGCTCACTCCGCTCCCCTACCCTGCCCCCATTTCCCATCCACCCCACTACCTCTACATTTATTCTAACCCCAGATCACCTGACCGCACACTCCTCCAATCAAAGCCCTCTCATATATACCCCCTATCAAATTTCTACCTTAAAAAGGTACATAGTATTTACTTGCCATGCATTCACACTTATACCCATACTTGAACCCCCAAACCACTAAGACCCAACCACTATTCCCTCATAAAATACCATTAGTCCTAGGATTTCTCTTCCTAACCCTCACATACCTAACAAACATTGCATCATTATATACAAACACATCACTAGAAAACACATCATTCCACATAACACTTTCTCAAACAAATATACACTCACAGCTTAATCCTACATATTCATAAGTCTCACATAACACCATCTTACACTAGAAAAACATCATTTAGATCCAACATAGACATAGTGCACACATATAAACACATGCTGTTTATCACTAAAAATCTACTTATATCTGGAGACATGCACCCAAACCCTGTACCACAAAACTCTCTACTCTCTACTAGGCAAATTTTGAATGTCAACATCAGAAGTATCTCTAACAAGCTTTCTGATCTACACGCATTTATAGCTCACTACTCTCCTGACATACTAACCATTACTGAGATGTGGCTAAAACCTAGTGCCCAAAATGAAGACATTCTCCCACCAGGATATAATATCTTAAGACTGGATAGTGTGGGCAAAAAGGGAGGTGGAGTTGCTATCCTCTACAAAAATACAGTCAACACAAAACCTCTACAAACCCCCATACCTAAATTTCAAAATGCCGAAACTTTAGGTTCAACCCTAAGCAGAAATGACACAAAATCTATCATCATTCTCTGCTGTTATATTCCCCCAGGTAATAACTCTCCCATCACTGAAGAAATATTACAATGGGCCACAGATAATTTCCCCCAAGAAAACATCTTACTAGGTGACCTGAACACTGATTGGTTAGCCTGTACCTCTAACCACCCCATTAACCATATTAATCTCTACAGTTTTACCCAACTTATCCAAGAACCCACTGGAATCGACAAAAAAACCTACAAACAGTTTATTCTAGATTGGACACTAGTTAACTGCCCCAAACAAAATTATCAGACAGGATGCCTTCCTGATGGTCTTAGTGACCATCTCCCCACCTTCCTCCTGCGGAAATGTACCAACATAGCCAAACCCATTGTTTTTAGACAAATCAGAGATGATCATAAACTAATTATAAAAGAACTAAACAGTATTCAAAAACATAGTAACTGGAAACCACTACAAACCCTAAATCTAGACCAAGCAATTGACTACTTCAACAATATTCTCATCAATATCCTCGATAGAGTTGCACCAATTAAGAAAATAAGAGCCAAGTCAAACTATGCACCATGGCTAACTAGGGAAACTAGAGCCCTTCTAAAGTCAAGGGATAAGGCTTGGAGAATTTGGAAGAAATACAATACTAGCCTAGCCAAACAAAGTTACCTACAACTTAGAAATCAGACCAAGAGACAAACTAAACTCGATAGACATTACTTCCTCAGTTTTCAAAACAAACATTCAAAAGATCCCCAAAAGTTTTAGCATGCCATTAATTCTCTCCTAAAACCAGGCAAAACTACTACTCCCACTCCTAACTCCATGAATGACAAGGACGTTGCCTCCCAATTCAATCACCACTTCACAGAATCCATCTTAACACTATCCTCCCAACTATCCAAAAACAGCCCTACATATAACCCAACCAAATGCCCTGACAACATTCCGTCCTTTACCCTCTCACATGTTCCCACCTCAACAATTAAAAAACACCTCCTAAAACTGAAACCTGCCACATTTGCTGCTAACAGTCTACCAGCCAACATCCTAAAAATAGCTGTTGAATCCTTATCCTACCCGATTTCTATTCTTATCAATCGCTCCATACAAGAAGCATATGTTCCACAGCTATGGAAGGTATCTTACATTATTCCGCCACATAAAGGTGGAAACTCTTACAAATACTCAAATTATCACCCCATTGCCATTCTATCCCCCTTTTCTAAAATACTAAAGAAATGTATACATTCTCAGGTAACAATTCCTAAACTCACACCACCTCCTCTTCCCCACACAGCATGGCTTCTGACAACACCATAGCACAACCACTGCTCTGCTCTCTTTCACCAATCTGATCAACTAACTGAAATAATAATAACTTTCTATCTGCAATATTTCTAGACCTCTCCAAAGCATTTGACATGGTTTCACATTCCTTACTACTAGACACCCTGACATCCCTATCCTTTGCCCCTTCCGCTATAGCCTGGTTTAAAAGTTATCTGTCAAATAGGCAACAAACTGTCCAATGGCAAAGTGTACTATCCCCCTTATTCCCAACTACCATAGGTGTACCACAAGGCTCCATATTAGGCCCACTTCTTTTCTCCATATTTACCAATAATCTCCATACCACCACACAGCATGCTTCACTTATACAATACGCTGATGATTCAACTCTTATCTGTTCAGCTCCATCACTTCCCACCCTACAACAACTCACCCAGGAATCCTTCAGCTCTGTGAAAAGTTGGATCACCCAGATCCAACTTATCCTAAACTCTAATAAAACCAAATTACTACTTTTCACCCCCAACAAAACAATTTCCACCCCCTCTATCCTTCACTGTCTCCTCTAAAAATAGCACTATTATCTCTCCCTTTGACCGTACCAAACTCCTAGGTGCTGAAATTGATAAAAATCTACACTTCAATGTCCACATTTTACAAACTATCAAAAAAGTCCATAGAAAAATGGGAACACTATATAGGCACAGGAAATCCCTCTCGAAACAAGCACGGATTACCCTAGCCCAAACTCACCTCTTGTCTACCCTAATTTATGCTGCTCCATTTTTTACTTAGCTTAGTAAACTTGACCTTGCCAGACTTGAATCATGTTATAATAAAATCACCAAGTTTAAACAACTCCACCTTTAGAACTCACCATTGCCAGGCTCTAAGGGAACTGCAATGGCTGGAACTTCTCCAGCTACTAACCTATCACCAATTAGTCATTGCCTACAATGTGGTAGCACATCCAGAAAAAAACCCTGCACTAGGCCAACTTCTCACCCACTATAAAACAAATCGTCCTCTCTGATCTTCCGACAAACCCTTCCTCTGTATCTCTAGGGTTAACAATACTGCAGGAAAAGCACTGTTCTCCCAATCCATAGCTAGAACCTGGAATAATCTCCCTCATGCTCTGATTTCTGCCCCTACCTCTTCTCACTTTAAAATCTCACTTAGAACACACTTAAAGAATAAGTGGCTATGCCCATGTATTACACAAGTCCTCAAATTATTCCACTTATATACCTCACTTCCTAATATTCCTACTGTAATATATATTCCAGTCTAGGTCTTCTCTTAATGCTGATTGAATTTGTATACTTATTCTGTTATTAACCATGTGTAACTATTTTTCCTGTATATATAGATCTTGTTATGTCTTCTGCTGTATACTGTATTTAAACATATTGTGAAAAATTGTACTTACTGTGGAGCTTTTCACCCTGGGCCTCAGCTGAAAATCGACCTGTGTCCAGTTGGACCATCCTGGTTAAAAAATTTAAAATAAAATAAAAATAAAATAAAATAAAAAAAATAATAATAATGTGGCAAGACTATTGCACTGGGAATTGTGCAAATATTATAGTACTGAAGCTGCTGAAAAACTCTTTAAACATCAGCCACAAAGCATTATAGAAAATTATGAAGTTTCTATCACATGGGATCACTTATTACCAACATTTCAAAAAAATAGATGCGAGAAAACCAGATATAGTAGTCCATGTTAACAAGACAGAAGTAGCATTAATTATTGAAATTGCTACACCCAGTGACTACAGTGTCTTACGTCCAGAGAGACACAAAGTCAAAGAATACCAGGATTTTCAGGCAGAAATGAGGGCAGTGTGGAAGAAGGATACCCAGACAGTTCCAATAGTAGTAGGAGCAATGGGTCTTAGGATAAAGAATTTACAATCATACTTACATATGTTACCAATATATGTAACTCCATATGAATTTTAGAAGGAGTCACTACTGGACACATTGTGGGTGCTGCAAAGAGCACTACTGCCTAACATCAAAGATTAAAACAATACTAATTTCATGAGCTTTAATCATACTTTGACTTATGAATGAGGTCCATTCCTATCATGGTGTTAGAGACCCAAAAGACTTGGGGCAGGATTCACGAAGCCTCCGTGTAAGAGTTATACCTCATACACGGAGGCTGCAGTTAAATGGAGTGATGTCAGCATGCTCTGCATATTAATGAGAGCATGCTGAATCACACTTAAGACCAACACGGTCCGTGTAAGACAGTCGGGGGCGTGTCCGTAGGCCGAGCCCTGTAAGCGGACACGCCCTCAGAAGAGGAAAAGTACCCAAAGTAAACACCCATGACAGAGTCCACGGAAATGTGAATAAACAGAACACAACACATGCCCTCACAGACTATGAACAGAAAACATATAAATAAACACATTTTATATATTTTTTTTAAATTGTAAAAATGTTTAACCGTGAGTGCGCTCGTTTGCGCGGGCATGCCCGTAGCGCAGCTACAGTTAGCAGTCAGTGGGAAAGCATATAAGAACTAAATATGCAAAATAAGCCAGGAAGCAATAGCGTAGCGGTAGAGATGTTGGCATTCATGGTTCGAGCCCCCACAACACCAATTTTTTTTTTTCAAAATAAGCAGGAAACAAGTCCCTGACAAATATGTACACATAAAATCACAATTTATGTAAAATGTAATGAAATAGCCCATTTATGTTGAAGACATGTGAGGTAACAAAAGAATAAAAAATGCCAGATGTGCTCATAGCTGAGCTACAGTTTAACAGAGTGAATGCATCTGCCCGTAGATGAGCAGTGGTTTAACTGGTGCAAAATGAGTGCCTGTAGCTGAGCAGTGGTCGTACACGCTAAATCTATGTGCCCCTAACTGAGCTGAGCGTAATATGCATGCCGATAGCCAAATGAGGCTTAAACCAGCGTACCCCGTTTGCGCGGAGCTGCTCACTGCGCAAACAAGCTAACCGACGGGTAACGTTGAGCAAGCCGTATCAAAACTGCCTTTACACAGACACACCCCTCAGCATGTCTAGACAGTCATGAAAAATAAAAAGCAGTGGCTAGGTTCAAACCCAGGATACTATACACCATAGTCAAGGTACAGAACCACTAAGCCATGACAGCAGTACCTAGAAATGCAATAATAGCTAATATATAGGAATGAATACAAACTACAGCATGACAATGCAGGTTTACTGAAGTTGATACAATTCCAAAATGGCCAATCACAGATATGTGCGGGAAAAACGGACTATATAAGCCCCATAGGCAGGAATACACAACATAAACGATTGCAGAACTGACCTGCAGGCAGAATGACAGGAGTAGGAGAGGGTAGCTGCTTCCGAGCACAGAGGTGGGGTGTTGAGGAGTCCAGGTACATGGTCTGGCTCCTAGTCCATAATCATGAGGCCCAACTCATGCAGGGCCAGGTCCTCTGGGGAGCATACAGGGCCGAGGCGTGGGACCGGTTGGCTCATGATCTCACCAGTGCCACAGGGATTCCAAGGACTGGTGAGCAGGTCCGTCACCACCATGCAGACCTGAAGAGACGCAAGCAGGACCAACTGAACCTTTGGATCCAGGAGGCCCGGCAAACACCCAACGCCCCACTACTGAGTAAGTAACATTTAATTATGTATGTAAGAAATTAAACTAGCTGATATTATGGAGATGTGCATTCCAATATTACTTAATTTATATTACAGCTGCAGGTGTCCTTTCTGTGAACCGCAGAGCCTATGGCGATAGGCTGGTGCGGTTGCGCCACCAGGCAGGTCAGTAATCCACTACCAGTAACCGTAAAGAAATATAAAAGTATGACAGTCAGCAAAAGAGTGCAGTGTAGTCAGTAAGGAATAAAATGTGCAAGTAACAGTGTGAAAGTGTCTGCAAGTCTTGCTTGATTACAAAAGTGTGTTTCAGCCTGTAAGGTAAACTGAAAAAAAATGAAACTGTCTGACATATATTCTGAAATAAAAATGCCCTACCTGTAAGAAAATAGTACACAACCTGCAGCAGGCTGAAAAGTATAGCTGCAGAAGATGATGAAATCACGTGTGAAATATATCCCTGTGGAAATACTGAAACATGACAGAAGTGAGACTGCTGGAAAGGATTCTAATAACTACAGGTAAAATATGTCAATAAAGCTTAGAAGTAAGTACCATCCTGAATAGTAAAATGAAAGCAAGTGAGAGAGTGTGAGAAAGTGTCATGAATCCAGCAATACAGTAGTAATAACCCCTGAATAAAGTATACTGCAGTCAAGACAGAATGAAATGCATGTGAGATTCAAAACCAAACAGCGAAATCTGTTCAAAGTGTTGCTGCATGTGGAATGTGTATCCCAAAATCTGGATATGTTGCTCTCAGTCTGAAATATGTAGATAGGATGATTGTCTGATATACCAAACATCCACACTTGTCTACAGCTATATAAAGCAAATGTAGCAGGATGATGTAGCTGAACAAAGCTAGATATGAATGTGTATGAAGAACACTAAAATGTATATTGATGTTGCAGTAACAGTCCTATCACCAAGTTGAAATAGTTATCATATAGGAAACTGTAGTTAGAACAGTAGTGTGTATATAACTGTAGCTATTAGAAATGTACAGCATATGTATTGTTATTCGAAGGTGTTAATATTACTTTCTTTACCCCACCCTATAACCACATATAACCCATTCCACGTGAAAATGGTATGTGCAATCACAATTAACACCCCTGGACGTTTGTCCTGTTGGGTCATATATATCTGCATGTCCGTTGATGCATCTGCCCTGTTCATACATCCGGATGTTGTTGGACTGTGTATTTCTGTTCAAATTATGCATGTGTTATGCATGCTGTTCAATGGTGTGAATATCTGGGTGTTTGGTTAATGGGAATACTAATGCATGCTGTTACAACTAATTGTGAATGGTATTATATGTCACTAACCCAAACTGTCATGCCATAATGCAAAACATAGGACGACAGGGAAGGCGGGTTCCAGCGGACCCACCTCTCCCACCTCAGCTGGCGAGTGCACCTGGCACTAGTGCCGAGTCCGGACCCTCCTCCGTTGGCCCTGTGCCACCTGCGGGTGGAAGCACTGCATAGGATGGGGCTCGCCCACCCTCTGCAATTGTGGCCGGAGGAGAACCACCACTCACCCTCCGTAGCGTCCGGACTGTGGTGCGTAGGGAGATTCGGGACTCTGTTCTTGAGCCCCTATGCCAGCTCGAGGCACGGGTGGCGCAACTAACGGGCATGCCTGTTGCCCCGCCTACACAGCCCCCAACACAGCCCCGTCCTGGGCAGTGAAGGAACAGTGGCAACTGCCTATGGGTGGGGATATCAGTTCCACTGTTGCCATCTGTGGGCTCATGGGCTCTGGATATCCAAACCTCCGTCCCCGTCAATTGTGTAACCCCCCCACAAGTGTCATACACCGCCCCTGTATACATCTTGTTTGTCTTGTCTGTTTACCTACCCAACCTACCTCCCCAGCTGTACCGACTTCCTTCACCTGACATACCACTCTCACCTGAAAAAAAAAAAAAAAAGGGCACTCTTTACCCACAAAAAAATTACGCCACATACATAGCTGCCCATTCCGCACACATGTCTGCTGGACATGGAACCTATCAATTACAATTGGCTGTACAACAAGTATTATTGTTGTCCTGACACCTCTCTCAGGGGTGGAAGGTTTCAAATGTCACACCAAATTACATACATATGCACAGCTGTTGCTGATGAAGAAATGGGCAGCTATGGGCCTTACCTACATCCCTCCTGCACATCCCAAGCTTGTTTCCCTACTGTCTTACCCTCTTTGTGACCCCTTTTTCACCACTTTCCTGTCTCCCCATTTTCTTTTCTTTCAAAGAAAATAGCTGGTGTGCCACAGTAAGCACCGTAAAGCGGTTGTAAGCGGGTGTGCGCAGAGCTAAACGCCAGTGCGCATGCGTGAGCTCCGCGCAAACCAGCGCTAACCCGGTTACAACTGCTTAAAAGTGCCTTAGTCACTTTGATTGACAGGTCCTGTACTCAGTTCAAAAGCAAAATAAAATCCCACTGTCAGTCCCGAACCCAGGACCTTGGAAACACTAGTCTGTACGACCTACCACTAAGCCATGACTCTTATACAAAAACATTGTGCTAAAATAAATATAACATGTAATAGTAGGGATGAATGTAAAGGGAATATCGGATGTGTAGTACACAAAGCATGTCATTTAAAATTACTGTCAAAACTACTGGATTTCCATAATAGTAGTGTGTGAACAGAAACAGCCATGCTAGTTGGCAGCTTGTAGATAATAAGGTCAGTTAAAGTACATAGATATATGTATGCATATGTACATATATATATATATATATAAATATATATCAATATATAGTTGTAGGAGTCAATGTGCATACACACTTGCTACAGGGAACATGAGAGAGGAATGGAGAATTGTGAATATACAACACAGCCTGAATCATGAGAGAGATACTAACCTTTACACTCACAGAACACTGCCACAGCATACCAGCATGGTCCCCGCCCTCACAATCTGAAAGGGCAATGCCTATCCCACATACCTTTTTATAGCACTGACCTGAAATCACAGTGAGAACTTCAATCAGTACACAACTGGCTGTATGCAATTAGCAAATGCTGGCTTACAATTGGTGCAGAGGCCATCACATGGACCTATGCAGATACTTACAAAAGCATCCAGTGCTAACACTCCCCACACGCAATACATTCATTGCATTGTCTGTAAGCAGACAGAGGGAGAACGAGAAGAGAGAGAGAGAGAGAGAGAGCAAAAAAAAAAAAAAAATCAGACACTGTGACTCTGTCACCCAAAGCTGTCAGCACTGACAGTAGCAGCAGCAAGCAGAAGCTGTGGTAACGCAACCAGCTGTGACAAACAGAGGTAATGCAAAGTAGCAGGTTAATAGTGTGCATACTGTGAACCCTCCAAATGTGTCATAGGTCTGTATCCATAGGTATGTCCATGTGATATGTTGTGTGTACATAGTTCCACCAAAAGGGGATGACCATACATTACATGTCAATCAGTCTTAGGCCATGATCCTGGCAGCAGTTGTCTGTGTGTTGGCCCAGCAATGGCTGTAGTGACTGCTTTGAAAGGTCAGCCAGGTTCAAAAGTCAGGATCAGCCCATCCCAAAGGCACACTGGTTGGGAACAAGTGTCTGCAGGTACCTGATGTCACTGCATATGCATCCCATACTGCATAATTCCATAGCTTAGCAGACCAGGCCCGTTATGCATATGATGTGGTAATTCCCAGGGTCAGTCGAGGTGCCCCCTTAGTGGTGTGGGACCACTGTTGCTGTATGCCACTGTCCAGATACATATCCTGTAGTATGGCCAAGATAAACTATCAGTGTTATATGCGGTTGTATGTCCTCTCGGAGTGCCGGTAGCAAACATTCAGGGGTACCACGAGGTCACAGTGATGCTGTGTGTTCTTCTCTGCTGAGGGTGGCCCTCACCTGGACATGTGAGATGATAGGGAGGTTACATCCAGCTGGGATAAATATTTTAAAGGTGGGGGAGAAGGAGGGGGGATACGTGCACCGAACATGTCTGCAAGATTGTTGCCAATATCCGTGTGTTTGGTGAATGTTAAGTAGGTGTGGATTAACACAGAGCATATCTGAGGCATGTGGTCCATATGTGTAACATAACTGAAGAAGGCCTTGTGGTCATCCAAAGTGTTTGTGTCCATTTCCCTCCCAGAGTAGGCTGTGGCCATTGTTATGATGGACCGTAGCGTAGTACCAGTGCTGACCACAGATGCCTTCCCTTAATGTGAATGTGCTCTGTCCTGCAGTAGCCTCCTGCTATTGTTATACAATCTGCCTCTGTCTGGGGTCCACCGGACAGGATGCCTAACCTTTGTGCATAGGGTCTGAGTTAGAAATGTGTGTGCAAGTTCCATGCAATCCATGGCATGTCCGTGGTAAACATTTGCAAAGGGGTCAGCAGTGTGGCTTGTGGCTTCCACTGGCCCAGTGTGCTGCATGGATACCATCTCAGTCCCAGCAAGTGAATAACTGTCTAATCACATACATATCAAAGTAGTCTACTGTGCTGGTGGTGGTGGTGGGATATGTATATCCAGGCCGAGTAGCGTCTGTCCACATCACAATAGTGGACGGTGTCCCACATACAGTACCTTGGGATGAACCCCCAGAGTGAGGTTGTGCATTGCACCTGTCAGTGTGTGCTGACCGATGGGGCATGCTACTATGTTGTGTGGAATGTGGCAGGTATTGTTGCACAGGTGTTGGCTGAGCACTGATATCTGGCCATGTACCTGTGTATCCACCATGACACACACACATGCAACATATGGGAGTAGTAGTATATCACTACACATGAGTATCATGTATAGTATGTGTGCCATATATTGCTGACATGGTCTGCTGATATCCTGTTTGTGTTCTCTTCCAGGGAGATGGCGCGACAGTGTAACCCCGCCTACTCTGTGGCGGAAGATGAGGAGATCCACCAGAGCCTGGTGCAGGAGTATGACATCCTGTTTTCCTGCACCAGTCAGAATCAGCAGGAGAGGGCCGCACTGTGGCAAGACCTTGTCCGTAGGGTAAATGATATTGGCACGCATAACAGGACATATGAGCAGGTACGACATCACTGCAGTGATTTAATCCGAAGTGTCTGGCAGCGTGCATCAGATATCCACAGGCAACAAGTCGCCACAGGAGGTGGGGTGGCCACACATCCCCCCCTCAACAGACTGGAGGGGCTACTCCTAAGTGTTGTGGCTCCAGCCCCGGAACACCAACAGCAGTACACCTGCATTATGATGGAGGCTGGTTCCACACAGCAGCACAACATAGAGCGTGCAGGTAATATGCCATATGTACACCTGACTGTTCTGTACACTGTATCATATGCAATATCAATGGCACAGTTGTGCCCACTGACATTAATCTCATCATTTCTGCAGGTCCCTCCAGGGTTACAGCAAGACAGGCCATCCATGCTGGTGAGTGTGTTTAACATAACCTATAATAGTCCTGATAATGCTAGTAACAGTAGTGTAACTCAGTAGTGCTCTGTGTGTATACTGCGGGGTGTGCATGTGTGCATGTGTGCAGGTGTGCCTGTGCCCATGTGTGCATGTGTGCAGGTGTGCCTTTGTCCACATGTGCATCTGTGCATGTGTGCCTGTGTCCACGTGTGCATGTGTGCATGTGTGCATGTGTGCCTGTGTCCACGTGTGCATGTGTGCATGTGTACACGTGACCATGTGTGCATGTGTGCATGTGTGCATGTGTGCATGTGCCCATGTGTGCATGTGACAGCGTGTGCATGTGCCCACGTGTGCATGTGTGCATGTGTGCATGTCTGCATGTGTGCATGTGTGCATGTGTGCCTGTGTGCATGTGTGCATGTGTGCCTGTGTGCATGTGTCCATGTGTGCATGTGTGCATGTGTGTATAAGTGCATCACTGGTAACAATGTCTGGAGACTGTAAACTGTGTTTCCTGTCTTCATCCCACAGGTTCTGGGGCTGCTCTGGTGACCTGCAGCAGGGAACCTGAATCCTGTGCCACGGCTACTGGTAATGATGATATTTGTGTAATGGTACAGGAAGGTGTGTCAGGGTCTGCCATTGGTCAGCCAATTGACAGCACACAGCTGTCAACCCCATCATTGCACACAGTCATCCTGCCTGTACATCCTTTGTCACCATTGTCCCTAGGTGATGGACAGGATACAGTGGGCATAGACCAGGGTAATGTGGTACCTGTGGCACATGCTTCCCCACACAGCAGCCATGGGCAGGGTCCTCCGATGGTACCACACAGACAGTTGCCCATGGGTTCTCGTGGGAGCATCCATGGGCGTACTGCCTCTGGCCGATGTGCCCAAAGAGGTCTGTCAACCTCAGCTATGTTTCGGACTGTCATGCAGGCACAGTCACGTATGGAAAGGTACACCAGACAGGGTCTGAGGGAGCTGAGAGCATGTCGCACAGCCATGACAGACAGCATGCGTGACATTGCGGATGCTATCTGTAACTTCACCGATGTCATAGACAGACGTTGTGGGGACATATTACAGCAGTTCCACAACCAGATGTCCATGAGCCAGGGCAATGGTGGGCATTTGCGGTGTCGACGTGGCCGTATGCCGGCAGCAGCAGCAGCTGGCAGTCGGCACGGATAACAACAGGCTCGTGCACGCCCCCATAGTGCCAGCAGCAGCCCCAGCAATGCTGGGTCTGTGCTGTCATCGGAACGCCCCAGGAGACCACATGCACGTGGCTCTGGACAGTCCCAACAGGGACTTGTGTCCAGTCAACACACTCCCGCTTCTGATGACAGTACCCAGTCTGGCTTAGTACTGGATACGGTCCGTAGCACCCCTGCTAGGCACAGGTACCATGTCCGTGCACACAGACACTGATCTGTATGGCCTGCCAGGTGCAGTCTGTGGCTGTCCACAAACCCCTGTATATGGCAGCCATGAGGTTGAACTGTGTGCGTGCATACACACATGCGAAATGTTAACACCTAGGGCAACCACATACATGCACACACTGCACCAACACTGCCCCACCCTGTACTGCTGCCCCTCACCAACACACATACACACACATGTCAATTGGTGGTATCAGTGGCTGACTCAGGCATACCTAATCCACACCCTGTGCATATGATGACACTGTGCCACCTCCTGCAATCTATAACATCATTGCGGGAACAGGCAAACACGTTGCTGATGCACAGGATGACTACATAGAAGTGTATTAGTACTATCATGTTGGTAACAGTACAGTGTGCTGCTATGACTGTGTGTTTATCCCAGCATGCCTGTTGCAGTAACTGTATGAATGTCCTGAATTGTTATCTGCACCCATAGTACATACCAAAGTATAACAGCTGCACATAATTGCATGCCGGTGGTAAGGTTGTCAACAGATAGCCGCATACATGGGTAGCACAGGGGGAAAGCTAATGCAAGTAGTGATATGCAATGGTGGACATGTACAGTAATGGTGTCAAGTTGCCCACAACAACTATGCCATGTGGATGTACGCGCATGTAGATATGTGTGCAGTACCAATGTAATCCAAATCACAAATAAGTATGACATAATATCGGTTCTACCATGGGCATCTGTGCTGCGTATTCCTGGGTACATGTTGATAGTGCCTACATATTTGCATTGTTACTTACTGTTATTGTTACCCCTTCTTTGTTGTATAATGCACTACTTCCAGCCCTGTTTACTGTAGCTTTGTTTGCATGCATGTTCGCTTGGGGTCCCCTAGAACACTGCTTACACATGCAATGCAGAGTTACAGTGCTTCTGTAGACTTCTAGTGACATCTGCATAGCGTACGATATGTATGTCAACTTTACACATGACAGAACGTCACTGTCTGTCCTGTACGCATGTACATTGCCTGTGACACATTGCACACGTCTTACCTGGCATTTACCCACGTGTGCAGTCATATATGTCAGTGCTATGAAACAGTAGTGGTACACCCACACATACACACCTTCAGTATGTTGTTCCCCATTGGCCCTATGTGTTGGTACTCACCATGGCAATCACACTACTAGGGTAGCATGTGCAAAGGTAACCTGTGAATCGTCTCTATGGTCCAGTTGTGGTTTATGTGAGTCATGTGTCATTGTCACAGCTGCCACATGTATGCAGTCAGCCATCACCCTTGGCCAGGAACGTACAACACATGTGTGGGATGCCACCACACAGCCAATCTGGGGACTGGTCTCTCTGAACCCAGTCATGCCATACCCTGTAAGGTGGCATGTCATATATACTACGTCCTGGACAAACATCAACCCCAATCCCTGCTGCTACTATTGATAATACCCCTGAAGATGTTCCTGATAGTTTTGACCAGTTCTTTACTGAGACATTTCAGGCCCTAGCTAGCCATCTACCTCCTAGCTCCCCTGGTCCTGAAAGTAGCACCCCTAGAAAACTACTTGCGTCCAGCTGCCAACCAGTCACCACTTCACTTCTACGTACCTTGACTGTAACAGTGAAACCCACTACACTTTCTGCTGATCAACTCCCTTCCGAGTACCTATCAAAACCAGATGATGCTATTGCTTACCCCGTCTCAAAGGTAATCAAAGGAACCATGTTAGAATCTAACTTTCCCACCATCTGGAAAATGTCATATGTAATCCCACTTCACAAAGGAGGCAGCTCTACTAAAGTCTCCAATTATAGGCCAATAGCTAAACTCTCTCCACTTGCAAAGATTATGGAAACTTTCGTCATAGACAAGTCATGCACCACCTAATCCAAACTCGCATTATGGCAGACACTCAGCATGGCTTACATCCTCATCACAGCACTACGTCAGGCCTCCTAGCCTTTACTAACACCATAAGCCATACTTGCAACAATAATTATATATCCGCAGCCCTCTTTTTGGATATTTCAAAGGCATACGATATGGTTGTTCACCAACTTGTACTCCACACCCTGCAAAGACTGTCTAGATACTGGAGCCTCCCAATGGTTTCAATCCTACCTGCACGGTCGACAGCAGGCTGGCCTCTGGCAGAACAAACTCTCTAACCTTCTACCTAACACCCTCAGAGTACCACAAGGCTCTATACTAGGGCCCTTGCTGTTCTCCATCTTCATTAACGACCTTTATACTGTCATCCCAAAAGTCAGCTGTATCCAATATGCTGAATACTCTACTCTGATCTGCTCAGGCACATCTCCAGTAGAGTTATGGTCAGCTACCCAGACCACCTTTAATACAATATCAAACTGGCTTTCTGAACATCGTCTGATCCTAAATCCCAATCAAACTAAACTGCTGTTATTTCACCAACACGTAGGTCTACCACTTTCACCGTTACCATAACATCAACTGATGGCACAATAATCTCCCCTGACCCATCTACTAAACTATTAGGTGTCATCATAGACAATAATCTCAAATGTGACATACATGTTAACTAGATTATCAAAGCCATCAATAGAAAACTAGGGTCACTTTACAGAATTAAAGCCTTCCTAGCCCCTCCAGCTAAAGGTGCCATAGCTCGCTCACACCTTGTTTCAACCCTTCTGTATGCATCCCCTCTACTCTCGAATATGAACAAGACTGTCCTTAACAAACACTCAATTTGCTACAACCACATTGCCAGGTTTGCCACTGGGCTGCCTTTTAGGACACATCATTGCATCAATCTAAATCAGCTTGGTTGGCTTGCAATACCCAGCCTAATACAGTATAACCAACTGATTATGGCCTATAAAATCCTCTTAATCCAGACAATACTCCTGCACTTCAAATATTATCACCCCCTATAACAATCCTAGACCGCTTCGATCCTCTAACAAAGTACTACTTCAGACTAGCAAGTTTAATAACACAGCCGGTGATTCTCTCTTTGCAAACCCTGTAAGTAGATCCTCGAACTCACTTCCAGCTGATATTACCCTACTGTCCACCTTAGGTCAATTTAACAGTAGACTCAAACAACATTTGTCACTTAACTGGCTATGTCAATGTATCAAGCCTGGCTAACTCGAATGTGTAAAATCTGTGAACCACTTTACTGTGTAATTTTAATTTAATCCTGACTTGTGCTCAGGTCTAACATTAACCTGTGGAACATGTTTGACTTGCTTACTTATGTAATGTCTGTAAATAATCTGTTTGTAATATGTAATGCTAGTATTATGTAATGCTGTGTCTGCTACCCTCGTAGCTTGTCTCCACGGGCCTCCCCTGGAAATGGACATGCATCCAGTCGGGCTATCCCAGTCAACAAATGTAGGATAAATAAATAAATCAATACAATATATTACAGTGACGACAATACCAGTCAGACATTGACACACACTGACAGCATGCTGAACACACTGGGGCATACGTGGGGACTCAGAATAGCAGCCTGCCTGGGCATCACACACCTCCGCAGCTGGCACACAGGCATATGTTCCGTCAGAACAGAGCACATGCCACACGTGGCACGCACATCCCCTGTGCCACACACTCACAGCCTGTAGGGCTACACAACACACCTGCTACAGAAGTGTCAGGTACCTGTCTTGTGTGCTGCACTGGGGTCCCGCTCAACAGGCTGTATCTGGTGAAGGTCACAGTGATATGCCTCAGGGGCACTATGGTCCACCACAGCACACATGCATACAGGTCAGTCAGAGGCATGGACAGATATGACTCACTCATTGACCATGCCAGTATGGCTGCCTGAGACTTACCTCCCTGGACTACATGATAGGGAACATAGAATGGATCTCTCAGCATGTGGCACAGGCCAGTATGAGCCTGATGTTGGTTGCCAGCATACTCTCACCAGGTATTCTACCACTATATGTGGGAAGGGTGTTGTATGTCTACATTATGCTCAGTCTCCACTGTCATTCATAGGGTATCCACTGGCTGTCAACGTGTGCTTACATGCTAGGGAAGCCACAATGATGTGCACGGGTCATCTTGCACGTGACACCCATGGCCCGATGTATAATGGCAAAGCTCCTTGGTACACACATACTGCCTTATGCTGCAGGACATGGTTTACATAGCGACCTCCATGGGTATCACACAGGTTAGGACACTAACAGTGCTGCTACACAACAACAGCAGTGTACACCAGAAGATGCATGCACCAGACACTGCCCTCAGCACGGTGAACTGCAATGTCTGTGCAGTACCAGATTCATGATTCATGGCTCACAGGTGTTACCCATCACTGACAGGTTATGCCCCATACCATGCCTGTCATCCCCTACACATGTAACACACATGGATAGGGGGGTGGTATCCCAAGGTAACACAGATACACACACCTCCAGGTTGTTGGCACAGCACAAACCATCAGGGCCTACTCATGTGCAGCTGACAGTGTGTCAGACTGCCATCTGGTTCTTAGCCTGGCACACACAATCCTCACATTCACAGGAAGACCACCTATCCTCCATAACAACACTGGCAATATGACAGTCTCAAGAACTGTGTTTATAAGGCCGTACTGCATCCAGCCAAACATTGTGTGTGAGCATTACTGTAGCTACAACACACTAGTTGAAGGGTTCACAGCATGTGGTCACCGAATTGCAGTGGAATGACATGTTACCACTACCACAACAGGTGGGAACATGCAGCACTTGTACATCGACTACATGTACACTATATGGCCCAGACCAGATGTGTATCCCCTGCTGTAGGTCTTTCACCATAGACACCCACACTGTATAGGGACATACCACGTGTGGACCCTGCACAGTAAGACACAGTCATATTGGTATACATTGCAAATACCATTTATCCACTCGAAGCATGTGTCAGACATGGTAACTACTGCAGGTCACAGGTATTTATGTGTATGTGTCACACACATACATCATGTGCAATGCCATTGCTGGTTTAGGCAATGGCATGCATTGTTATGTACAAACACCCACACAAGGTCATACTGTGTGACACAACCACACGTGACAGTTGTGGGTTACCAAAACATACCTATCTGTACTCTGACAATGGTAATAGACACAGTAGCAGAGCACACTATTGGCATTACTAGCCAACTAGCCCTGCTTGGCTGTGCTGATAGTGTGGTGACATCCCCTGTGTTTACTGGGGGAGTATGCAGCATCTGGTGTATTGTAGTATTTGCCAAATGGAGCTGTGCGCTCACACTTGCATTTACACACGCCCTATTACCCCCACACGCCTGCACACACTTGCCATTTGCAGGATTCATTCCCCTACCTAACTAAGTCATGACACGTGAGAAAGACACATTAGCAAAGCACACTATTCGGTTTACTAGATAGTTCCTCTTCTCTGGCTATACTTATAGGGTGCTGACAACATCAGTATTTTGAAAGGGTAATGTGCATCAGGTAGTGTGATCTCCTGATTACCAAAGCTAACATGTTTTTCATATGGAAATGCACACACACAAACTCCCCACATGCAAACACACACACATGCCATTTACAGGTTTCAAACTCCTACCTAACTACATTACGATACTCGGGAGAGACGCATTAGCAGAGTGCGCTATTCACATTACTGAGAGGCTTCCCTTCTCCTGCTGTACTTATAGGGTGCTGACATCATCTGTGTTTAGAAAGGGGAGTGTGCATCCTGTAGTGTGTTCTCCCAGTTGCCAAAAGGGGGATTTCCCTCACACAAATTTGCACACACACAGTAGCCCTCCTCATCCAAACACACACACTTGTCATTTGCAGGATTCAAACCACTATCTAACTATGTTATGACACTCGAGACGGACGCATTAGCAGCGCGCGCTATTCACATTACTGGGAGGCTTCCCTTCTCCTGCTGTACTTATAGGGTGCTGACATCATCTGTGTTTAGAAAGGGGAGTGTGCATCCTGTAGTGTGTTTTTCCAGTTTCCAAAAGGGACATTTCCCTCACACAAATTTGCATACACACAATAACCTCACCTCATCCAAACACACACACTTGCCATTTGCAGGATTCAAACCACTATCTAACTATGTTATGATACTCGAGACAGATGCATTAGCAGAGAGAGCTATTCACATTACTGGGAAACTTCTCTTCTCCTGCTGTACTTATAGGTTGCTGACATCATCTGTGTTTAGAAAGGGGAGTGTGCATCCTGTAGTGTGTTCTCCCAGTTGCCAAAAGGGACATTCCCCTCACACATATTTGCACACACACAGTAACCCCCCTCATCCAAACACACACACTTGCAGGATTCAAACCACTGCCTAACTATGTTATGACACTCGAGACGGATGCATTAGCAGAGCGCGCTATTCACATTAGTGGGAGGCTTCCCTTCTCCTGCTGTACTTATAGGGTGCTGACATCATCTGTGTTTAGAAAGGGGAGTGTGCATCCTGTAGTGTGTTCTCCCAGTTGCCAAATCACACACACACAGTAACCCCCCTCATCCATACACACACACTTGCCATTTGCAGGATTCAAACCACTACCTAACTATGTTATGACACTCGAGACGGATGCATTAGCAGAGCGCGCTATTTGCATTACTGGGATTCTCTCCTTCTCCTGCTGTACTTATAGGGTGCTGCCATCATCTGTGTTTAGAAAGGGGAGTGTGCATCCTGTAGTGTGTTCTCCCAGTTGCCAAAAGGGACATTCCTCTCACACACACTAACCCCCCTCATCCAAACACACACACTTGCCGGATTCGAACCCCTACCTAACTATACTATGACACTTGAGGGAGACGCATTAGCAGAGCGCACTATCTGAATTACTGGGCATCTTCTCTGCACCTGTAGTATTTCTAGGGTGCTGACATCTTTATTTCCACAGAGGTATGTAGATGTAGTACTACCTGTCAGGTGGGGGATAGCATATATATGCATTTGCAGCCACCTACATCAGGGTCAGATATGCACATCGCACTGGCAGGTTATATTCTATACCGTGCTTTGGGACCACAGGACCTGTAACACACAACACAACCAGTCCAGAACACCACACCCACATCCAGGACACACACTTAGCTTCCCTGGGAACAGTGCCAGGATATGCAGGCATTCACATACACCATTCCAGTTGTTAACATCAGGTACAGGCATATTGTGTGTGAGAACTACTCAGGCCTCTACCACTTTACCCTGCAGCCACTACAATTTGTGGGTCCATGTGCTATGGCAGAACCACACACCACAGCCACATGGGTGAATACATATTGCACCTGTCCATCTGCAACGTGGGTACTCACTGTTCCACACCAGAGGTAGACCACCATTGTTGATATCTGACCATAACCACCTTTCCCTGGACATCCATATCTTATCTCCACCCCCAGGCAAGGTTGTCACTGCACACAAACTGTGTTTAGCACAAGCAGACTCTACACTTGTGTAGACTGGGGTGGATGACTTCAGAGGACCCATGCTGGAGGACTATACTGGCCACTCAGCATAATCCTTGACACTTGCATCCTATGAGCATGTGTACAGTTTGCATTGGTCATGCTATCCCACATATACCCATGACTGCTCCACAACAAGACACCTATCAGCTGTACACCGGCCATATATATGCCGTTCAACAGACAGAGTGACCTAATACATTGCAGAGCTGTAGCCCACAGAGGGAGGACATCTGTGGACAGTTCCAGCACAGCACTTCATTCACACTTACTCATTACAACACAGTGTTGACAGTAGAATCATCCAGAGAATGCAGATAGGGCTCCCCTCAGTCTGTTATTGACGGACACCTACTGTCAGAGATCCTCAGCAACCCTCTCACAGCACACACCGACAACATGGCTGTGGCTTAGCACATTCAATCCCTGAGACCTCCATGGTGCCCCTGCTTGACAGAGGCACAGCTCACTAGCCTCACATGTTGCTTTCTGTGACCTACTTTACAGTGGCACGGTAGCCTACTATCCTGGGGATGCAGATGCCAAGCACACTCTGGCTGAGGTGTCATTCCCTGGGGCAAGAAGCCTAGTATTGACCTCTACACCCATATGTTCAATTGTCGGATGCACAATATTTGTTGTGCTGTTCTACTGTTTGCAGGTCTTTATTGCCATAGCATTCCCTGTCCCTATGACCAACTTGTGTATCTGTGGCAGATGTTTGCATATGACGGTGATCCACTATATCACTTATGTCTCTGTGGTCATTTACTGTGTGCACTGGGCTAATTGCTGTGTTGTGGTTGGTTCCTGGACTGACACGTACAAATACCAGATATGTGTGGCCAACTGCTACACGGAGATATGGCCTAAGTGTGTGAGCATGCCCAGTTCAGCCTTTCCATGGCATGTTGTCTGACATATGCCTCATTTATCAAAGTGTGCGAGCATGCCCAGTGTGAGCTTTCCATATGTTGTACTCTGAAGTCCACCACATATCTGGGTGTGTGTGACCTTCGACATTATCGCACGTTTATGATTGTGTGCTGGGTGTCATGTTGTGTACTAACTGGCCAACTGCTTTGTGTCTGCCACAACAGGGATTATACTGTGCCTGCAGGAATTGCATGGGATACTTTGCAGACAGTTCTCAACATACTTTCATAATGACCTAACACTGTAGTACCGTATAGTGTACTGGTTCGGTACTTTCACTGTAGTGGACAGTATCCTGGGCTTTAGTCCTATCACTGCTTGACATCTTCATAGTGAGTACAACAGACTGTGTAGGGGCCAGTTGTGCACATATGACCATGTTGCAATATGTTCAGATATGGACTACCTACACCAGGCTCGTCCAACATTGCTAGTGTGTTCCACAACATGGGTGGACATTGGCAAACACTAGCGATGTTCCGGAGGCCATTTCTGATGGTAGTCAAAGGGTGTGTTTGTTCTTCGACACACATTGTAACTGGAGTTTGCCATTACATATGTCATGGTTGGTATACTGTGCTTCTGTCTACCTCTGACATAACAGTGATACCCAGGGTAGCCTACCATCTCCCATACACTCATCAGGATGCCTCTTGAGGGGTGTCGATATGTGGCACTCTGGCTGACCTGTACCAGGAGTTTACTGAAGTGTGGGGGTGCCTTCTGTGTTATGGATCATTCTGTACAGCTTGTCCTATGTATGTCAGTGCTGGGGTTCAGGTCTCTCATGTGCATAGCTCACTGCCATTCAGATTGTACAAGGTGCAACATGTTCATTCATTCCAGGTTGGACATGGCTTCATACATCAGGCACAGCTTTCCTGTAGCTGGGAAGGATGGCAGTGTGTGGGGCTGCAGTTTGTTTACTCAGGCAACACATGGCATCTGTTCATGCTCTTTGCTACCCCTGGTGGGGTACTTTTGTGGACTTAACAGTTGATGGAGGTGTCTGCTGTGGTATATCCCACAGGGCTATTGTAGTCAGTTGTGATGCTGATGGAGGATGGCTGCAGAGCCAGAGTGAGTTCCCCTTATCTACATCTGCCAGCCTTCATGTTTGGGTGGGTATATGGTACATGTTTCTGCGAACACTACAGACACATGTTTGTCCAGTGCAGGATATTTATCACCTTTTGTACCCAGGACTCAAATTACATGTTAGGTACCTCATGGGTTAACACCTGTGTGGTAATTTGTGGGCACTTACTGTATATCCACGGTGGTTGTCTATACACAGTTCTGCAATTAGCTTGCTGACATGGCTATGGCTACAGTTGTCTGTTTGTAGGTGGCCCTTTTGTGGGTTGCTTGTGTCAGCTGGGGGTCGGATATGGTGGGCTGTTTGTACTCCTCTGCATACATGCTCAGTCACAGTCCTTCAATGTTGGCCTATACCTATGGGACATGTATACAGAACGGGGGTGGGGGGGCCAAGACCAGGCCTTGTGGGATGCCACTCATATCCGCTTTGTAGTCTGACATGGATGCGGCATGTCTGACCATGTCAGTTCTGTCCTTGGTCTGCTTTGCAACCCCTCTACTGACATAGGGGTGTATATTTAAGCTGGTGAACATATCCATACTGAACACGTACGGTATTGTCTAGAAGCATGTGCACGGTCCAGCTACGCTGTGTGGACCACATAGCCCTCATCAATGACCTTAGGTAGGTCCACATTAGCCTTCTGTCTGCGGTACATACTGATCCTTTCCATAGCTGTGCAGAACAAGCTTGTCAGGATCCTGGGGTGGTAGTTTGGAGTATCCATTCAGGCAACACCTTTGTTGTGATGGACCACTGTTGTTGTACACTGCTCTTTGGGTACATATCCTGTGGTAAGGCTGACATTGGCCAGTAGTGTGATTTTGCATTCCATTACTCTTGGGGTCCATGTTGGCCTCAGCACAGGACACCATCACATAACTTTGCTGCTGTGTGTTCTGCTTTGCAGATGATGGCTGTTACCCCAGCATCTGCAATGTCAGGGTAACATCTGCTGGGATAGGTATTTTGCACTCGGGGGGGGGGTGTTTGCACTGCACCTGACAGGTTGTATGTTAGCAATATGTGTGTGTGTTTGGTATGTTGTTTGTAATATCTGTGTGATTCGGAGCATATCTGTGGATGCCCAACATGGTTCCTACCATCAGTTGGGTATGCCTTGTGATTATCCATAGTGTCCTGTACGTTTTGTATCTTCATAGGTTCATGGGTTCATAGTAGGCTAGACACCCTAGGCCATTAGTAAGCCTAGCTAGAGTGTGTGTGTCTTTCGCCACCCCTTGCTATGTTCAATTATGGCCATTCATGAGGTTCTTCACTGTGCCTCTGTCTGGTCGTGACACAGTGGGGACCCCCAGTATACATGTGCGGTCATCCATCCACTTGGCAATATTCCTGTTGAGGGGTGTCAGTGAGGGGCTCTGCCTACCATGGATTGGGATCCTGTTTCTGGGTGTGGGGAGCCTATGGGTTATGTATCTGTCCCTCCAGCACATCTTATTTCATTATGTGTTGAGGTTGACATCTGTGACTCTCACAGCTCCAATGGCTTTGATTTCCTGTGGTGTAGCATGTCCATTACTCCTGTGTTGGACATGGCCTGGTACAACAGACATACAATGCCTCTGTGTAGGCAGTGTGTGACTGCAGTCAGCTGGGGTGTCTACAGCCAGGCAGCATATGACATATATTTCACACCCTTTATCCTGTTGGTGGGGTAACTATGAGGCCTTCCGAACCGCTGCAGGTGTCACGTATGGTACATCCCATATGAGTCATTGTACTAGATTATGGGTCTGATAAGGGAACAGTACAGTGGCACAGTGACCTCTGTTGATGTTGATGTGAATCCTTTCATGATACGGTGTCCAGTATCAACAGTCTTCATAGCCACATTGGCATTGTGGCTGTCACATGACAGATTAATGTCGACCTGTGTCCCTAGGTCCCTGATGACTCCTTGCATACATAATGGTTTGACACCTATGTGGTACTTTGTGTACCTTGTCTGGTATTTGGTGGGACATTCATACCGTCCAGTGTCTTCGGATGTCTGGGTGGGGTTCTTGTGTGTGAGAGTGTGGTCTGTCGCATGCTACAGACTGTACAGCAGTTTTGACTACAGTTATGTGCACATGGGTGGTGTCCGCTGCTTTGTGCATTGTCAGTTACCTGGCTATATGGGTGTCTGTGCTGCATATGGATACTACCCCTCCTTTGATGTCTTGGTGCAGGTGTTGGGGCCATAACACATGGTATGTGGTATAACCTAGTAGTGCTGGTGTGCTATCACTAGGCCTGCAGCAGGCTACTGTCACTGGACAGGCATCAATGTTCTCCATAATGGGAAGTGCCTCAGGGGCATGCATATTGCAGTTTACACATCTGGCATTGGTCAGCATTACCCTTATGTTTCCTACCACTTATGTTTTCTACGGTGGTGGGTAGTCTTTTTGGCCTTGCCTACATACGGCTCTATGGAGGCGGCATAGGCCTTATCCAGTATCCAGACACACACGGGTAGCAGCTGACAGCCATCCCTGTAACAGCAGCATGGCTTGTCATGCTTGACATCTCAAGCAGACACACATTACACCCTCTTGGACTGACAGCTGTAACTGTGCCAGCTGTTAAACATGAGCATTCTGTGCTTGTACTGTGGCATCATTCTTGGTGAGGGTTGGATGCTGCACACAGCCAGTGTCATCCCGCCCTGGGGTACATACTCGGAGGGACCATCCATGTCTCATTTGATGTTGACCAGGGAGGTACATCTCAGGTAATTCACACCAGCATGGACATTGGGTGCATCATATTTCTGCTTGCTTTGGGGTGAACTGCGTACTTGTGTTAAGTGGCATTTTGTGGCAACCTACAAGCAGCTTACTCTACCCTTTCCCTTGTTCAGTCTGGTGAGTGGGACAGCTGTGTGTCTGCCTATACAGACACCTATTATGACTGTATCAGGCATGTTGTTTCTCCTTTGGGCCTGTGACTGTTTGGCACACCAGCTTTGCGTACTATTCGTTGCATGTGCTATGTTTGAAGGTTGTGGTTGCTTATGATCTACTTTGGAGGCTTCTGTTGGTGTGGTGTGTTTGTAATTGAGGCCTCCGGGAATATTTGTCTGCGTTTATGTGTTTGGTTTACAGTTGTGGTAGGTCTATGTGGGACTGGGTTTGTGGTGTATGTGGATACCTTCTCCTCCTGACTAGTGTTGACAGTACTGAGTTGTTGGAGCTCAACCTCTGGTTTGGATACATGGATGCATCTATCACATATGTTTGTATTTATTGGGGGGTGTTGTGGTTGTCTGTGTACTTGGTACTGGCGTCACATTGCCTCTGGATTCATAGATTATACTTGTTGTGCTGGACTTAGTGGATTGTATGTGTGGACATATGTTGTTGCCATACTACTGGTCAGTGATTACTTCCCTTTTTATGTTTGCTCTATCATGTGGTAACTTCCTCATTCTCTTGCATGGTTTGGTAATGGCTGGAGGCCAGCATGCCAGATGCCTGCGTGTATGGCATTGTGTGTTGTTGTTATTTGTGATTGCATACTCCAAGCATTCCTGGCTGTGTTCATGGAATGCCTGTATAACATGTTCTGTGGTGTGTCCCATATTCTGCACTTGCACAGGGCCTTTGTGGATTCAACATTGGTTTTGAGGGCTGCAACCTATACTTTACACATGTTTTTCACTGTGGTATTCTGGCCAGGGACTGGGGTCAGGGTGTGTATATCCAGTGTGATTACTCTATGGTCTGGTCTTACCAGTGAGGGGTACACTTCTCATCTTGCCATCCAGTACACATGTTGCTGATTATCACATCCAGTATGCTTACCCCTCTTGTGGGAGTAGTACATTGTTCCTGGGCATTTTGGTTTATGGAATCTGGGTAATTTTCTCTTACTGTGTTGGTGCTAGTACAATGCTACCGGTGTATGTCTGGGTATTTTCAGTCGAGCAATATAATGTGGTTTGGGGGGCTTGATATATTCATGTATTCTGACATAGGCCAGGTGCTGTTCCTGGTATTAGGACAGTGGTCTGCAGCAGGCTATATACTGCGAGACAGTTTTAGCCATTGGTATTTGACCATGGATATTCCATGCTGCTTCTTGTTGTGGTTCCAACATGGGGGTGTGGTTATCCTTGCCATTTCTTGATAGTCACCCTCCTTTTGTAGCTTGTTCCATGTTTTGCGGCTGTACAGCACAGTATGAGGTGTGACCTGGTAGTGTTAGGGTGCTGATGTGAGCCTTGCCCAGTTCTCTATTACAGGACTGGTATCTACATTCTCCTTACTGTGTGCGTTTACACTGCACACATCTTGCTGTTTATACATCTGTCATGGGGTAGTATTACATCTAGGTTCCTATCCCTTGTAGAACCTATGAGGTTGGGTTTGTGTTTTGAGACTTACCTATTCAGGGCATGCTGTGGGTACTGACAGCCTTTGCCAGTATCCATGGGGCATGGCATGATAGGTGCACACCACCCCTAGCAGGTGGTGCATCATGTCAAACTCCGCATATCTTCCCAGCCTGTAACACATTGGCTCCCCTTTGACTGACTGCATTACTTCAGCCAATTATTGTACTTGATCTTCTTGTCTTCATAGTGTGGCATCATGCTTGGTGAGGGTGAGATGTTAGGCAGGGTCTTCATGTTTGCATATACTAGATGGTGTTACATTGCTTAACACATGGCAATCATGCCTCAGGTGGTGCTGCAGGGCTTCCTCTGTCAGATGCACATACTACACTCCCTGTACATGTTTGAGAGCAGGTTGTGTCATGTTAGGCATCCCTGTTACTATATGAGTGAGTCAGAGAGGGGTATCATTCCCAGGGTTCCTACTGAGCCAGTGTATGTGCTATGCGTTGCCTCTTTGCCAAGGCCAGGGCATACTGGGCACGCCTCCTTCTGCCTACTGGGGCAGGCTCAGGTTGTTCCTCCTCCGAGTCACGCTCTGCCTGTGATGGCCTTGGCAATGGTGGGGGGCTGTTTGGCCCGGCCCTATGCTGGTCCTGCTGCAGCTGTTTTTGCAAGATCATATTATGTAGCATAGCACATACCATGACAATTTGGGTACATGTAGTTGGTGTGTACTGTAAGGCTCCACCAGATGTGTCCAGACACCGGAACCGTGACTTGAGCAGCCCAAACACACGCTCTATTACATTACGTGTTTGTGCGTGTGCCTCATTATGGCGTTCCTGTTCAGGTGTGTGTGCGTTTCTGATGGGTGTCATCAGCCACGGCTCCAGTGCATAACCTGCATCCCCCACTAGGTGTCCGTGTGGGATGTCCCCATTGGCAAATGTCTGGTACAGCTGCATCAAATGCCAGATGTGGGAATCGTGATAACTCCCGGGGCAGCCAGCACACACATTCATCATTATGCCCTGGGCATCACACACGACCTGGCAGTTGATGGAGGGGAAACCCTTGCGGTTAATGTAGTCCCTACCCTGCTCACCGGCTGGTGCTTTGATGCATATGTGTGTGCAGTCTATTGCACCCAGTACCTCAGGGTATTCCGCTATTTGCTGGAAGAGATGCATATTGCTGGCCAATACCTCACGGGCATTGGGGAAATATACATGATCACCGACATGTGCTGACATGGCATCCAGGAACTGGTGTAGTACCCTGGAGGCTGATGCCTGTGATATCCCCATCATATCGCCAGTTGGTCTCTGGAAGGTACCTGTTGCTAGTATTCTTAGGCCAACACATACCTTGGTTTCCACTGGGATGGGTTCCCCTCTGTTGGTTCTGTGTGTGAGGCGTGGCCTGCACAGCTCAACAATTTGCTGCAGGAGCTCTCTGTCCACTCTATAGCGCTCTACTATCTCCAGCTCATGTAACCCGTGGTAGGTGACCCTGGGCCTGTACACTCTTCTCCGTCTCCTCACTGTGGGTTGTCTGGCACCATCTGCATTGTCACCACCCTCAGCAAGTCGCCTATGTCTCATTATGACAGCTATGGCAGCCCCTAACATTTCTGCTCTGAGTGAAGCTTTTTCAGTTTTCACTTCTATTAGCTTACACCTGTCTTGCAGTGTCTCTTAATGGAAACATCCTGCACTACTGTTTGCAGAGTTTTAAGTGCTGGGCTGGGCTACTATTCTGCCTGTGTAATTGCCTGCTTCTAATTATTTTCAACTGCTAGCTTCAGCAGTTATCCCTGCTAGCTTCCTATTAATTCTGTTGCTTCCTTTTTCCTCTCTGTTTCCTCAGGGGGGAGCAGCGTGCATATTATCTGAAACACGCTCACAGTGGCTTACACATGCGCACACGTGCTTACACGGTTCAGAATCTACTTATTCGGGTTTAAACATGCGTACACCCGTGCAAACACTGTTACACGTCTGCCAACAGCCTCCAACATACTCAGCCTGCCTTACACGCGCGCACACCCACGCAAACAGTGTTAAACATCTCCCAACACGCTCCCACATGCTCACACTGCCTTACACGCATGCACCCTGTCCTACTCGCACTTCCTGGTGTGCACACGTGCACATGCACAGCCAGCAAGAAACTTTGGTGTAGGTAACAGTGTACACCTTCCATTTCTTGACTTTCCATGACTTATCTAGTGGCACACCTCTTTCCATGATCTGTGCCTGTCATCTGTCATGTTACACTGGCCTCCAATGAACTGGATTTTTTTCTACCATTCCCCCCTGTGATGTCACCTATCTCCTACTCTATTCCTCCCCCTTTTGTATCTCTTACACTACTCAGACTGTGCTCATTTGGTATGTGACTGTGAGATTCAGTATCCGAACCCTTATTTACATGTGATTGCCTACTAATGCTTAATTACATGTCTTAGACTCAGCTTCCCCCCTTAGCAACCACTACACAGTGGCCATGTTGGTTTTGGTCTGCTGGTCCCTGCATTGTCATTCCATGTATTGCATGAAACCCACATTTGTGGGTTTATAACCTTCTTTTTTACGGTTTTATACAGCGCAGGCCGTTTGCGTGGGGCTGCGCTGGGTTTAAACATAGAAAAAAAAAATTATATTTTTAATATTTTTGCATCGGGTTATCTTGCCAATGGCCACATATTTGGCCATTAGCATGCTGCCTGAGTCATATGCAACCTTTATTTGGAGCTGACATCGCTCCGTTGTGTAATTTGCAGAAATGTACTCAGTTGTCAGCTGAGTACATTTCTGCAGCTAAAACGTCTCCTACACGGACTGGTTTCTGCTTCGTGGATCGCTAATATACCTCATTTGCATACCTTTTGGATGCAAGTGAGGTATTTAGCATGTCCACACCCAGTCCGTGTAAGAGACGTTTTAGCTGGTCTCTTACACGGAGCTTAGGGCTGTTCCTGGATCGCGAGGCTTGCATGGAGTGTTGCACGTCTCTTACACTCCGTGCAAGCCTTCGTGAATCCTGCCCTTGGAGAAATTCAAAGAAAAAAAAATCAAATCTCTCCTATTCTGGGCAAAAAAACTTCCCCTTTTCTCTCACCAGAGGTCAGAAATGCTATAGTGAAAAAAATCCTGGACTCCATATCATTGCAGATGCATCTAAGAAAAACCCGTCCTGCATATAAATCACAGCTAACCACATATTCAGATTCATTATCTAAGTACCTCCAATACAAGACCACTACTCAGTCCTTTTGAGAGCTGATGTCTCTTAATTAAACAAATGTGTATACTGCTACTAGGCTTTCTCGCAAACAAATATATGCATTTTAAAATATTCCTCTTCTTTGGCAGTAGAGTCAAACTAAGAAACACTAATTATAAACTAAGATATCATTCTTTATTTTCTCCTTATGTCCCTAGCTGACTGCCGACAGAGGTGGTCGACCCCATAGTCAGTACGATGTTGTGGGTGCTGCTAGATCCTGGACTTCCTTTGTGATGCCTTTCATTGCTGTTTAGTCCATGGCAATGTTTCTGGCCTCATCTAGGTCAAGTGGCCAGCTTCTGAGGTTCTCTTCAACCTGTTTAGCCTATGACTTCTTTGGTGCAGATTTCTGAACTCTCCAGTTGATGGGGCACTCTCTCCATAATACTCTGTAAGGCAAATGGTGGTTATCCAGCCTGCACACATGTCCAAACCAGTGCAGCCTCCTGTTCTGGATCTGTTTGCTGATCCTTGGCTGCTGATCACATCTGGTCTGGATGCTCTCATTTCTAATGCAGTCATGAAGTGAGACTCCCAAGATTTGGCTCAGGAATTGCATTTGGAGAATCTCAAGCTCGTTCAGATCTGGCTTGAGGATGATCCACATTTCTGATCGATAAAGCAGAATGGGCAAGATCAATGTCCAGAAAGGGTGGATCTTGGTGGTGATAGAGATGTTTTTACTCTTCCAAAGACATAACTTGAGTGAGACAAATCCTGTGGTGGTCTGTCCAATCCTGTTTTGGACTTCAGATGTTGATGCCACCTTCTTCTGCTGGACCTGCGAACCCAGATACCTGAATTCTTGAATTTGTTTGATCTGAACTCTGCTGAGGTGGATGGTGGCTTGTGACCCATCGGTTGCCATCACCTTAGTCTTGTCCACATTTATCCATTGGCACCATGATTAGGCAAGGCGATGTCATAGAGGATATCTTTGGCCTCAGCATCACTGTATTCAAAAATTGCGCTGCCATCAGCAAACATCAGATTAGTGACAGAATGGGCTTCATCATACTAGACTCTGCTCTTGCCTTCAAATACTCTCCTCATGATGATGTCCACCATTATGTTGAACAACAGTGGAGAGACCACATCCCTTTGATGGACCCCAGTTTGTATGGTAAGCTCTTCACACAGTTTTTTCCAAACACGCACCTGGCTGGGTGAACCTCTGTATGATGTTTGATGTTTGAAGTAGTCTGATGATTTTCTTTGGCTTGTGCTCAGTCTTCAATGTCTTCAACCGGGCAGGAAAGTGGATAGAGTCAAATGTGGACTTAAAATCAATAAAGATGACCGATAACTATATGTTGTCCACATTGGATTCTTTCCAATACGCTTCCCTTTCTGCTTTCAGCTTCAGGCGAATTTCTCGACTGAGCTGCCAGTATCATCCATAGTTGACACCTTCACCTGCTTCCATTGGGCTATGAGATGCAGGCACTCTTCAGATATAATGGCTGCATCCAGTGGCAGATGGATGGCCATAGAGAGTTGACATATTTCATGATAAAGTTTGATATCTTCTTTTCTGACTTATCCAGGTCCTCCATTAGGGCCAATGGTATAAACCAGTTTGACAGTGAGATCTGGAATCTCTGTTTGTGGGCAGGGGCTATTAGTTGCTTCCAATCCAGCCTGGTTGGTGGAGGTGGCTTATGCTTTGCATGCTGTAAGCAAATCTGTACCACGGCATGGATATGGTAATGATCAGAACCACAGTCAGGTCCTTGCATAGTAATGATATTCTTGAATGATGATCGGAAGCGGGAGTTGACCAGGATGTAGTCTAATATGGCTGAGTCCTCATTGGATGGGATTCTCCATGCCAGCCTATGTTTGCAGGGATGCTGGAAATGGCTATTTCAAACAATGAGATTGCTTACTGCAATAAAGGACAGAAGGCACATGCCATTATTCTTCATGTCTCCATGGCCAAATCTACCCATCGCTCCTTTCCAACTGGACCTGTCATCATTGATGTTGGTGTTGAAGTCTCCCAACAAGATGATCATCTCGGTCCATGGGATTGAATCCAGAGTGTATTGGAGCTGGTTGTACAAGTTATCCTTGGCTGGGTCCATACTCATCTCTGTTGGTGCATAGATGGACAGAATGTGGGTCTTGATGGTACCATTAACAGTGAGCACTGCCAGGTGGTTCAATATTGGTTGGAAAGTGATTATGCTTCTTGCCGACTGGATATCCACCATAAACTTGACAGCAGCCTCTCATGTCTTGCCACCAAAGTAGTACAGCATCATTGTTTCATCAGCTGTAGATGGTCAGATGGTCCGTGTTCCAGATAAAGTGAAACGTAACTCCAACACTGTAGCGAATGAGATTTGGTATTTCATGAGTTCCTTGACAATTATTTCCTTTTGGGCAATGCGGTGGCTGATTCAAACATTCCATGTGGTGATACAGGTTTCCAGCAATGGTGTAATGAAGTTCTCTTGACCAGTATCCCACTTCGCAGTAGCACCCAGTGTCCCCAGTACTGGCACATTGGCTGTCCCAGATTCAGTAGTATGAGCAAATTACTTTGTTTGAATTTTCATGTAGTTTCTTGCCTGGTTTCTTTGGTTTCCCATTCTGACCATTGTCAAAGGGTGATCACCTTCCTTCTTTTGCAGCCTGGCTTGGGATCATCCTTGGTGGAGTTTCAGATATCATAAGTCAATAAACCTCTCCATTCCCCAAAATTAACTCCACTCTACCATGCACAGCTTCTTTATAATGGCACTCCAAATCTAGGAAGCAATTCTAACAGATGTGGCATTTATGCTACTAGAGAAATTTGGCCAGGGCATCAGGGAACTTCCCCTATGCTTGGTAGTAGGGGGAAATATTTGTGTGTGACACAACTGACTTCCTGTTCCTGTTCCAGGCACTGAGGTGGCCTGAAACCAGAATGAAAGTTGCTGAAAATGTACTCAAACTGGTAAAATCACTACCAGAAGATTTTTATGATGACGTGGGTGCAGATAAAACAGTAGCATTGGAGAAAGAGGAGAATGTGAATGAAAAGGAGATTGTAGCTGAAACAGAAATGGATTCAGAGGATTTTTTTTCAGAGGAGTTTGTTTGAAAGAGAGAGAGTTACCTCTGAAAAATGCATAATTACAACCCTCCATGGGGGTGGGGGGGTGGGTGCAGAATGATTATTTGGAAGAAATGGTAAACCAAAGTTTGCCAGAAAGTGGACCAGCAATTTCATGAAGCAATACCATGGAAAAAATAGAAGAAGAAAAGGAGAAGAAAATACCCTGCTAGAAAAAGTTACAGAGACAAGCACTTATGCACAAACTGCTGGAGAAGGAACAAAGAAGAAAAAAGAAATAAAAGAAACAAAAAAGAAGTGTACAGTATGTGTGAGCAGTAAAAAAGAAGAAAATTTGGACAGTTATGAGGTTTGGGACTCTGTCATAGCACCTCTGGGTGTCAAATCAAAACAGGTAAGAGCATTTATTTTAATTAATAAAGATACATTTTGTGACTTGATGTTTGAGACTGGGAAAGCCATGGAAAAATGTTTGGGTGCATATGGGCAAAAGAAAAAATATTTATTCATGGTCAGCATATGTTGTGCAAACTTTTTACAGACAAAAAAAAAAGAATAGTGATCCAGTTTAGAACTGAAGTTAAAGCAAAAGAACTGAAAGAACATTTGATAACTATATGTAAAGAAGTAATGGACACTATAAAAATGTATTATGAAAGAGGACTATGAACTGACGGATGGCAATGTGGAGTATTACTGAAAATGAAAAATGATAATGTTATGCATGTACCTAGTATTATTAAAGTTCATGGTAATAGAGGTTTTGTGAAATACAGGGATCAACCAAAATGATTATTTAATCAATGAATGTGACGAAAAATATGTCATTATGTGGTGAAACAGGGCATAATGCAAACAATGTGATTTTTAAATTGCAAAAAATGTAGCATTACTGGTAATTGATGGTTAAAATATGAAATGAATGTGCAAGAAAATGAAAATGATAATGAATTTAAACAAGAAAAAGAGAAGAATGTGTTATACAAGAAAATCTACAGAAAGATGTGACGGATAAAGAGGTTATACATGATGTTAAAAAAAGTAGCAAGAAAAAAGAAACACAGGAGACAAGGGAGGAAGAAGCTGATTGGTGCACAGTAAGAAATAACATTAATCTGATATGGAAAAGAGGTAAAGAAAGGAAAATAATTTTTTAAAAATGTAATGCTTAGAGAAAATAAGAAAGGAAAGGAATAAATATTTTGTTATACTAACTGTTCTTAAAAGCTTAAAATATTAGCTTTAAATGTAAATAGTATGAAAACTATTAAGAGGAGAATAGGTATATTGCAATGGTGTAATATTATTGTTTTAGAAGGTATCAGATTATTAACAGAGGAAGAAAGAACACAAACTGAAAAACTTTGGAATGGATCGATAGTTTGAAACATAAGAAGCGAAACATGCTCAGACATAGGTATATTACGTCAAGAAAGCAATAATATATTAGATGTAACCACAGTGGAACTAGGATGAACTATGGTAATAGACTTGAGATTGAAAACACACGTGTATAGAATTATAGCTTTATATGCATATGCAACAAAAAAGAGAGAGAAATTATGTTTAAAAATATTCTTGAATTTTTTTTTGTTGTGTCTTTTGGCTTTTCCCGGTTAGGGATCACCACAGTGGAACTCCAGTCCACTAATGATTGGCAGTAGATATTTACATGCCGAGTTGCCGTTTTGTCTTTCGGCTTTTCCCGGTTAGGGGTCACCACATCGAAACTCTCGTCCACTAATGATTGTCAGTAGATTCTTACGTGTCAAGTTGCCGTTCCTGACACACAACCTTCAACGAAGGTACACCCATTCAAGCATGTCTCCACACAGAAGATGCTCTAACTGAGAATTGAACAAGACAACATCTTACTGTGAGGCGACAACGCTACCGCAGCACCACCACTGCAGTACTTCATATTCTTATTCTTGAATATGTTTGTGTAAATATGGACATTATAGTGGTGGGTGATTTTAAGTGTAATTTAAGAAAAAATAAGAGCAACTGAGATGTTAAAATGGTTAAAGAAATTATGAGAAGTGTAATATTAAGCGTATGGGAGAATAGCTACTGGACCTACAAAGCTAATGAAATTAGGACAGAAATTGGTTATTTTTTAATACCTGATAGTTTAAAATTTTAAAAAAGGAATTAAGTGTGCTGGATTTTCTGATCATGTGGCTATATGGGTTAAAGTACAGGAGAATGAAGAATATATAAGAATAGGAAAGGAATAAAGAGAATTAATGAAAATTAATTAGATTTAGAAAAGAAAAAAGAACTTATGGAAAATCATATGAATATGAGAGTTTTATGAGAATTTGGCTGTCTGGTGGCTTAATTTTGAAGAGAAATATAAAAAAGTATTTATAATGTTTAAGGAAGAAAAGAAGAAAAGAAAAAAACAGAGATAAAAGATATTAAGTCAAGAAACATTCAAAGACTCTCCCCCGGATTCACAAATCCTCCGTGTAAGACTAAATAATTTTTACTCGGAGGCTGCAGTTGAACGGTATGATGTCAGCGTGCCATGAATATTCATGAGGGCACGCTGACTCAACCATAAGTCTAACATGGACCGTGTAGGAAAGCAGGGGGCGTGTTCGACTGCCAAGCAATCTAAATGTCCATGCCCCTGCAAGGGTTCGAAAAGTAAAACGAAAACACACAAGAGCGAGTCCTTTCAAATGTCCTTGCACCCAACACCACACTCCCTGACATTGTAAACCCCCATCATAGTTATAAAAAGTAAAACGTTAATTTTATTTTTTTAAATTCCCGAAATAGCTGCCCGTATTTGCGCGTGTGTGCGCGGGTGTGCCCATTGCTTAGCTGCAGTTAGCAATTCCAACATGGAAGAGCATAAGAAAGAATGTTTATGCAAATCACACCAAATGGCAATCGCATAATGGTAGAGTGTTCGCACAAAGAGGAGGCATTCATGGTTCGAGTCCCACCACTCCGCTTCTTATTTATGTTTTAAATCAGTATATGAAATAATACCTGACATATATGATTAACATATTAGTAAAAAGCAGTGGAATGGCCTATGTATCAGTGAACAAAATATATATTTTTAAAGGATCCTGATATATAATTGCCCCCAGTTAAGCAGCGCTTTACCCAGCACAATATTGTTGTCATAGTTAAATAGCGCTTTACCCAGTGCAATAGAGTTGCCCATAGTTAAATAGCACTTTACCCAGCACAATAGAGTTGCCCATAGTTAAATAGTGCTGTACCCAGCCCAATAGAGGTGCCCATAGCTAAATAGTGCTTTAACCAGTGCTATCTGTTTGAGCAGACGTGCGCGCTGCGCCAACCAGGGCACCGTAGGGCAACGTGGAGCAACGTAGAGCAAAGTTGCTTAAACACAGCCACACCCCCTAGCCTGTCTGGACAGTATTAAAATAAAATGAATGACAAGGTTTGAACCGAGGACTCTGTACACCATAATCAAAGTATTGAACCACTAAGCCATGACAGCTTAGGAGAAACAGCCACTGTTAACATACATATACTTAGAAATGGTAGATTAACCATTACTAAGCAGGTCTGCAGTCAGCCGAGAATTTTCAGAAATGACCAATCACAAACAAATGCGGAAAATGCAACATATTTAAGCCCTATAGACGGGAATACTCGCCATAACTGATTGTAGCTCACATCTGCAGTTAGAATGACTGGTGCTGGAGAGGGTACATGCTTCCGAGTGCAATGTTGGGGCATCGAGGAGTCGAAATACATAGTTTGGCTCCTTGTCCACCATCATGAGTCAAGACTCCTGCAGGGCCAGTTCCAAGGGACGGAGTACAAGGCAGAGGCTTGGAACCAGTTAGCTCATGACCTCACCAGTGTCACAGGCATTCCTCGGACTGGTGAGCAGGTCCGTCACCACCATGTAGACCTGAAGAGATGGAAGCAGGACCGCCTGAACCAATGGATACAGGAGGCCCGTGGGATGCAAGATGCCCTACAACTGAGTAGGTAGCCATGGAATGCAGTATATATGAATTGATAATTGATTCTGTATAATGGATAGGTATGTCTCAATATCCCTTAATTTACTTCACAGCTGCAGGTGACCGTGCTGTGAATCAGCAAGCCTATGCAGATAGGCTGCTAAGGCTATGCCACCAGGGAGGTTAGTGATTATTCTGCATGCATTGTTATATAAAATAGGGGAGAGAGCATGAAAGAAAGTGTTGTAGTCCAATAATACAGCCATAAAATGCCCTGAATAAGTCCGCTGCATGTACTGTCATATAAAAAGTCAGAGAGACAGAAAAAGAGTGTAGTAACCCATTAAGAAAGGTAAAATATGTCCGGAATAATATCTCTGCAGGTACTGACATATAAAATAAGTGAGCGAGCATGAAAAAGAGTGTTCTAACCTATTAATAAAGGTATAATATGTCTTGAATATGTCTTCCATATGCACTGTTATATCAAATAAAGGAGTGAGCCTGTGGAAAAGTGTGTAATGTAATTAATGAAAGTATAAAACCTGGAGTGGGCCTGTGTCACTTACTTTGAAATGTTGTTGTACCCTTGCAATATACAAATAGTACTGTTTTAATAAGTGCTGGCAACCCAGAGTTGTGCAGTCCCATCTAAAGTGGGTGATGGAAGTGCTAGTAGCTGTGAAGCATATATACAGTCCTCAACATCAGTTACTGGCTGGCATGCATAAGTAAATCTGGCACACGAGTAGCATGTTAATTTGTTCCCCAGAAAAGTGAGTGTGCTTCAAGAAATGCAGAGTTCTGTACAAATTGAAGTGAAAATGTCATGTGAAAACATCCAGATATGTAGATAAAGAAATATATAAATGAAATCAAGAAATATGTAGCAGTAACATCTGCATCTTGGACAGTTAGTATGTCAGATATAGGTCAGGTATATATTGAACTAGCCAAACTCATTACACAACCTAATGCATGTTGGCAAGTGTAATAATACATGTAGGGGATATACACTTGCAGTCACTAGGAATGTAGTGTAGACTAAAAGTACTTATAAGATGTTAATTGAGGTTTCTTTCTACACCCTACTGTATGTGCATAAACCATGCAATTCCACACCTCAGTGGGTATGTGTAATCTCAAATATTTGTTGGGACATATGTCCTATTGTTCTATAAATATTTGCATTCACTTTGATGCATGTGCCCTGTTCAAACACCACAATCATGGTGGTCTGTTGCTACCAATCATCCCTGCATGCTGTTGGAATATCCACTGTTGTTCAATATATGCATGTGTTATGCTTGCTGTTCAACTGTTGAAACCTTGGTGTGTTGGGTTAATGGGAATATTACTGCATGCTGTTACAACTAATTTGGAATGCTTTTGTTTATGTTGTAATTAAACACACCTAATCACAGAATGTATGGGAAGGCCTGTCCCAGCGGACCCACCTGTCCCTCCTCAGCTGGCAAGTGCACCTGGCACCAGCAGGTCCGGTGCCCAGCCCAGGCTCCCCTCCTCCATTGGTCCTGTGCCACCTTTGGGTTGAAGTGCTGCAGGGGATGGGGCTTGTCCCCCCGTGCAAGCATGGGCAGAGAAGGGCCACCTGTCATCCTTCGAAGGGTCCGGGCTGTAGTGCGTACGGAGATCCAGCGTTCAGTCGCTGATCCCCTACATCAGCTCGAGGTGAGAGTGGCATGTCTCACGGGTGAGCCTGCCCATCCTATGCAGCCCCCAGCACAGCTACCCTCGGGGCTGTGAAGGTGCAGTGGTGACTGCCCGTGGGTGGGGAATCTCAGTTCCACTGTTACCATCTGTGGGCTCATGGGCTTGCGATTTCCAAACATCCATCCCCATCAATTGTGTTCATCCACCCCACAACACTGAACAGCCTGCCTGTCCCTGGAGGAGTGGTTACTACCTAGAAGCTGTAGTTTTATTGGCCATTTTGGGTCAATTCTAAACTCCTTGATCTCTCTCTCTTAAAACCCTACAACTCTCTTTTTGCGTGGTTTTGCACACTGAGCAGTGTCGGGCAGCGCCGCCTAAACAGGTTTAAACTATTCTAGGCTCCACAAAGTCTGCTCTTCACTTTTTCCCTTAGAACTGTTCAAACTCCCAAAGTAATCACTCTATTCTCTTTCTAAAACCCTGCACTTGCTCAGCTCTTATAATTAAACACTAACTAACTAAAGCACTACACCCTCCTTGACTTCTCATAAGTATTAGACTCCCGATAGGTCCTTCCTGATCAAGTGAAAAGTCAGTTCCCTTCCCTAATCTGATCAGTAAAAAAACAGTTCCCTGTACTAATCTGGTATGTCCAAGGGTCAGTTTCAAGGTTACTCTCCAGTCCAGCTGGTGAATCTGGGAATTTTGAGGCAATGTTACAATTGCCTTATGTACACAGACAACCCTCTCCTCCTTCCGACAAACTCTAATACATGTGAAAGATGCAGTTACACAGCCAAACTGGAGGCAGAACTCTCTCAACCCAAGACTGGCACAGTCAGTCAGGAGGAAAAGGTAAACAGCCACACCACAAATCCAGTCTTACGCAGACCTATTGCATCTGCATACCCAACACATAAACACACAAAAACATACTCGGAGGCTCTAAATAAAAATCTGCCTAAACAGCAAAGACCTCCTAAGCAGATATCCAAGCAACAGCCACCCCTCAACAATGCCCACAAATCACATATCTCACAAAATCAGTGTGCCTCACAGTCACAGCCCATAAGGCCAAACAACACACCAAATACACTTGTTATAGGGGACTCTATTGTCCGGCACACTGATGTCCCACTCACCAGACTGAACAAGGAGAAGGTCACTGTAAGCTGCCTGTCAGGTGCCAGGATCTGCCACATAATGCAAGCACTCAGGTCACTCCAAAGCAAGTACAAGTATGACTCCATCATTGTCCATGCTGGTGTGAATGACCTGAGACGTACCTCCCTGGACTTCATGAAAAGAGACATAGAGGAGCTCTCTGACCATGTAGCCCAGGCTGGTATGTCCCTGACCTTGAGTAGCATCTTGCCCTCACCAAGAATGATGCCACAGTATAAAGACAAAATGATCAGTTTCAACAATTGGCTAAAGTATTGGTGTCATTCAAAGGGGATCCAGTGTCTGTCAGCCTGGGATGACATGCTCGACAAGCCACGTTTAACCGCTAGGGACGGCTTGCACCTGTCACCCTTAGGCTTTTGTATACTGGCCAAGGCTCTTGCCACCCCCATAGTGCCTTTTTTAGGCAAGGCTCAAAGGACAAACCCACCTCCGTAGACAAGCCAAAGATAAAAAAACTAAAGGTAATACTACTCAATGCCAGAAGTCTAAACCTCAAGATGCACGCACTCGAGACTCTCCTCAGTATGGAGAAAATTGATGTCTGTGCAGTAACAGAAACCTGGTTCAAGGCTCCTGAGAGCACCCCAGCACTACCAGGTTATAACTCATACCATACGTTTCGGCCCCAAAACTCGGACCAAAGCACAAAAGAAGGGGGAGTATCTATATTCATCAAAGATACCTACACCTCCAGGTTAGTGGCACTGCATGAAGCATCAGAAACCATCCATGTGCAACTAACAGCGGGCAAAACTGCCTTTCAGTTTGTAGCCTGCTACAGAACACCCTCCCTATTACAGGAACCCCACTTGGCATTCCTGAGAACACTGGAGAATATGAAGGTCACTCCAAACACTATGTTATTGGGTGACTTCAGCTACCCAAACATTGACTGGGAAAACTACTCAAGCCCAAACACCCTCACCCAACGGTTCCTTGAATTTATAAACTCTAATGCAATGGAACAACTGGTCACCACTCCCACAAGAGGGAACAACATATTGGACCTGGTCATCACCAACATGGGGTCTCTATGTTCCACACCAGAGGTAAACCCCTCATTGGTAAGATCAGACCATAAACAAATTTCCCTGGACATCCATATCCCGTCCCCACCCCCAGCCAAGGAAATAACTGTAAAGAATTTCTCCAAAGCCAACTTTGCACTTCTCAAGACTGAGGTGGAATCCTTCAAAGCCACTGGGCCAGAGGATAATACAGCCCAATCCGCAGAATCCTTTACAAATGCATTCTATGAGCACCTGCAGGAATGCATGGATCGTGCTATCCCAAATAAAACCAAGACTCACTCCTCCAAAAACAGGAGACCGGTCTGGTGGACCCCGACCATAAATAAGCTATACAACAGAAGGAGGAAGCTACTACATGACAGAGCAAAATCCCAAAAAGGAAAGGCATCTCTGATCAGCATTAGCAAGAAACTTCGATCCCTCATGAAATCATCAAAGGCCAGTTTCAAAAGAAAAATTGCCCTGGACACTAAAGATAATCACAAGGCCTTCTTTAGTTATGTCAGAAACATGGGCGGAAACTCCCAGATATGCTCTGAATTGTTGCATAATGGTACAAAATATACTGAACCTACAGACATAGCCAACATCCTGGCAGACAGATTCAGTGCAAACTTCTCCCCCCGTTCCTCCCCAAAGGAGCAAACACCTATCCCAACTGAATGTAACCTCCCTGGCATCACAGATGCACAGGTGAAAGCTGCCCTCTCCAAAGCAAAAAACACAGCATCTATGAGACTGGACAGTGTCCCAGGCTGTGTCTTACATGAGCTCCAAGAAGAACTGAACCCTCACATTAAGTCACTGTTCAAACTTAGCCTTACAACAAGATATGTACCCAAAGAATGGCGTACAGCTACAGTGGTCCCACTCCACAAAGGTGGTGCCACAATGGACCCCGGAAACTATCGCCCCATAAGCCTGACTAGTCTGGTCTGTAAAGCTATGGAGCGTATTATCATGGAACTCATAAACACAGACATTGGGAGCCTCCAGACACTAGACCCTACCCAATTTGGCTTTGTTAAGGGCAGATCTTGCCTCTTAAACCTAGTTGATTTCTTTGAAACAGTTACCAAAGCCATAGATGAGGGCAAGGTAGTCCACACAGCCTACCTGGACCTCACAAAAGCCTTTGACACAATACCCCACTCAGGCATCATAAATAAGCTTACCAGCTTAAATATCAACCCCTATATCACAAGATGGGTTGCAAACTGGCTCAGAGATAGAACCCACATGGTCAGAATTGCAGGTGCCATGTCCGAATCCAAACCAGTTACAAGTGGCGTCCCACAGGGCTCAGTTCTGGGGCCTCTCTTGTTCGGTATATACTTCTCTGAGGTTCAGGCTAACATGGGGGGATTATGGCTGACAAAGTTCGCAGATGACTGCAAACTGGGGGCCATAATTGAATCTCCAGCTGACACAAGCATCCTCCAAAAGGGTCTCACAGAGACGGATGCTTGGTGCCAGAACCACGGCCTCAAGCTAAATGCTAAAAAGTGCATAGTCATCCCCTTTGGGAAAAACAAGGTGCCCACAAATTACCACATAGGTGGTAATCCATTAAGTACGGAAGAAGTAATTAGAGATTTCGCATCTAGATCAAGAGAGGTCATTGTGCCCCTCTACTTGTCACTCATCAGGCCCATAATTGAATACAATGCCCATTTTGGGATGTACCTTACCCGACACCTGCAGCAACTGGAGAGATCCCAAAAGTACCTCACAAAGAGGATCATGGGCTAGAAACAGATGTCCTATGCAGCTCGACTAAAGAAACTCCAGCGCTACTCAGTTGCTTACCGCCTACTCAGAGGCGATCTATGCCTGACGTACAAAGCCATGTCAAACCCAGAATTAATGGACATTCTCCACCTCAAAAAATCCAAGTCCCTTAGAGCTACACCCTCCAGGGACCTAAACCTCAGCACAAAAATAAATAGGACATGCTGGAGGGACAGATTCATTTACCAGAGGCTCCCCTCACTCTGGAATAGAATCCCAATTCATGTTAGACATAGCCCCTCGCTGACCCTCTTCAAGCGAAAATTGGACGTGTGGATGGGAAATCGCAAATTCACCCCTGGGATCTCTCCTGTGTCCCTGCTAGACAGAGGCACAGTAAACTAACCTTAAAAGGGTACCTTCTGTAACCTACTTTACAGAGGCACAGTAGGCTAATCTAATAGGGAGGCGGACGCCAAATACACTCTGGCTAGGCTTATAAATGCCCTAGGGCAGATAGCCTAGTATCTACCTATGAACCTATGTGTCATACACCGCCCCTGTATGCGTCTTGTTTGTCTTGTCTGTTAACCTCCCCAAACATACCTACTTCCTCTACCTCACTTTCCACTCTCACCTGAAAAAAAAAAAGGCAATCTTTACACACAAAAAAATTACGTCCCATACATAGCTGCCCATTTCGCACACATGTCCACTGGACATGTAAACTGATAATTATAATTGGCAGTGCAACATACTTTGTTGTCCTCACCCCTCTCCCAGGGGTGGAATGTTTCAAATATCACTCCAAATTTATTGCATATGCACAGCTGTTGCTGGTAAAGAAATGGGCAGCTATGGACCTTCCCTACACCCGTCCTGCACATCCCGAGCTTGTTTACCTACTGTCTGTCCCTCTTTGTGCCCCCTTTTTCACCACTTTCATATCTCTCCATTTTCTTTTCTTTAAAAGAAATTAGCGCGGGGGTTAGCGGGAGTAAGCACTTTTAAGCGGCAGTAACCTGGTTTGAGCGAGTGTGCGCATGTGTGCGCTTAGCTAAGCATCGCTAAGCGTCACGCAAACCCACTTACAACTGCTTAAAAGTGCCTTAGTCACTCTATGTGAGGGCCCTTGTTCTGCTCAGCAGCAAAAGAAAAAAACCTCTGCCACTCTCGAACCTCAGACCCTTGACACAATAGACTGCATGAATTACCACTAAGCCACAGCAGATATACAAATAACTTGGTGCTGAAATAAATATATCATGGATTACAATGAGGGAATGTAAATGGAAATTAGGAGTGGCATAACACAAATCCTGTTCTGTTGGCCTTTACCAGCAGTTGTTGTGGAATTGCATGACATGACTGTGAAAAGAGAACCAGCCATTCTAGCAGGGAATAATGTTGCAGTAGCACCTTACAAACACCACACAGTATCAGACCAGGATAAACACTGTCAAAGTTGAATAGGGCAGAGGCCAGACTCCCCAACTGTGACTGCTTTACAGGGATGTCCCTGATTTGTAAACAAATGTTAGCTGTGCCCCTCTGAATTACTCTGAAAAGTACTAACATTAGGCAGAAAAGTGGGGAATCACACTTAATAAATAATGTCAATAGGTGAGAGTAGACACTGTTTGCACATCAGAAAAGGTGTAGTAATACATATGCTCCGATTCCCAAGAAAGTCTCAACTGCAATATGTCTGTGATATATTGCAGGTGTATCTCACTTATATGTACCTTTCACTGAGGCCGTTCAAATATATACCTGAGAGTATCTGAGGCCTGGCAGAGGCAGAAACACACAGGCATATCAGCATTCCTGCTGTTACACACTCTGCAAATAGCTTTAGAAGGAGTTCCACAAGCATGCCCTTATGTAGGAGTACAACACAGAAATATCACAGGATGTAGCCATGTACTGCTAGCAACCAACTGTGACAATGCCATTGTGCCAGTGCTGAAAAGACTGATGTGGTGCACAGACAAAGAATAATAGGATAACCTCTAGCTACTATCTGGATATGTCCACAGGTGGGAGCTACGCAGACAGACTACTTGCCTTGATAGACTAACAGGTACACAGCAACCATGTATGCTCAGCAAAATAAACCTCACACGATAATAAAAAATGCTCTTTGCAGTTCTGCACCCCTACCCAAAGGTACGACATACCTGTGTATTCAGGCAAAAACAAGGGTGTAGGTAGGCATACTCAGTACTGAAATATGTCCAAATGTGTTGAGCAGCAACACATCAAACCACCACCAACTGTTCAGAAGTGAGTAACTTAATAATTACAGTATAGCAGTTCACAAACAGTGCATGTGCCACAGGAATACATTGCAATAACCACATTTGTATGGCAGTTAATTGTCTAATTCAGAAAGAAAGTACATACTCCCATGTATCCTGTGTTAGCATTTGAAGGGGTGAGTACATGTCTACACTGAGAAGTGTGTACTGGAAGCTGAAAAATTCGGGTTTGAGTACAACATGCATATCACTGGCTACAACCCTAGCTTCAGATAAGAGACATATACCAACCTTCTGACTGACACAACAGTGTCCAGAGCAAACAAGCATGGGCCCCACCTTGGAAAGCTGAAAGGGCTATGCCTACCTAACCTAGCATTTTATAGCAGTGGGCTGCAGTCACAGTGAGTACTGCAATCACCACACAGCAGGCTGCATGCAATTACTGAATGGTGGACAGCAATTGGTGCAGAGGCTGTCACATGCACATGTGCAGATACCTAGAAAAGCAGGCTGTACCTGCTGTCCACACATGCAATAATATCATTGCAGGAACAGTGAGATAGAAAGCGAGAGCGAGAGAGAGAGGCAGAGATATAGACAGAGACACAGACAGAAACAGAGACAGAAACAGAAACAGAGAAAACCCAAAACAAACAACCCAAAAAAAAAACAAACAAAAAAAAAAAACAACAAAACAGTAACAACAGACGGAGCAGGGAAAACAAAGGTAAGATATGTAACTCATATGTATGTGCCGGCATGTAGTAGATGTTACTGAAGAGTACTCTACACACTGCAAATCATCCATATGTGGCAGCAGTATGTATCTATCTGCATCTGCACATGTGCATAGGTCAAGGGACATACTGCAACTGTTAGTGAAGGGTGGACACATATATGTCGTTGAAGGTTGTTATGTGCGTATATCTATGTAGGTCGTAGTTTGAGGCATAGAAAACAGCATGCAGTGCTGATATATGTCATGTGGTGGTTAAACGCTATGGGACTGATTTGTCAGATCTGCTGTGTTACAGCCAGTGAGGCCTGCTAAAGCTACATGGGGTGAGGACACCAAAATGCATTCCACCCAACACTGTCCAATATAATCACATAACTGTACATCCCACAACTGTCGCATAAGTGATATCCCCCACCATGAAAGGTGGACTGTACATGTGCCTATATGTACATCTATATGTACAGCAATGGATGTGTACATGTATGTGTATATATATATATATATATATATATATATATATATATATATATATATATATATATATATATAGAGAGAGAGAGAGCGAGACACGGGGTCATATGTACTGTAACAGGTGTGTGGTGGCCAAGGCATGGACTGTAGATAAGTGTTGATGGTGCAGTGCCATTCCTCCTTTCCAAAACACTGTACCCATTAACAACCACATAGGTAGAAATCTACCTAACACTGAAGGTGTGATAAGGGAACATGGGACACAGGTGGACAGTAGCCTCCCCTTTGATAAAGACAGTGCCACACTAGACTTGTAATCTGTCTATGTGGTATGTGTCATGACAACAGGTGTGTCATCTAGGGAAATATAGGTCAGTGTTCCCCCTCTACTCATCACAATGCCCCGTGTGGTATGTACCTCACTTGACAACTACAGCAAGTGGAAAGGCCACAGACATACCTCACAAAGGGTAATACTGGCCTCAAGCAGATGCCTATGCAGACTGACTCACAAAACCACAGCTAGACTGTATTGCCTACCACCCACACAGAGGTGACCTCTGCCGGACATACAGAGGTATGTCAGACCCATAGCTGTGTGACAACCATCATGGCAACATATCACAATCCCTCCAGGCTACACGCTCTAGGCCCCTAAACTTCATCAGCTCACTAAACAGCACATGCTGGAGGGATAGGTTCCTATCTCAGAGATATGCCATACTCTGGAATAGACCACCTAGCGATAGCAAACAAGGCTCCTCATTAGCAGTTGTCATAAATACCCCTGATGATTGTTTGGGAGATTGGTAATACACCCCAGGAATCCCCTCTGTGTTCTGGTTGACACGGGCAAGTGAAATCAAAGTACATGTGTGGCAAAGGCCAGGGTAGCATATGGCTAGGCTGCTGTAGGCCTTAGGGCCAATAGCATATCACCTACCTATGACACTATGCACTCACACATGTACTCAATGCAATACGTGCTATGTGCGGTTGAATAAGTGTAATGCTGAATGTGTGCAAAGTCTGTAAAGGTGTGATAGCATAGTGTGAAGTTGTATCTGACATGGTAGTGTCTATCCTAGCTGTGAGGCCAGCAAAAGATGTGCATGTTATTGTTAGGCAGACATAGTAGTATGGCATATGATGTGACGTAGCTCTTTGTTGATGACTGTGGTTTCCCATTGTAGGCTAAAGCAATACATGTATGTTTAGTGAGTGGTACTGCTGGTGAATCCGACTCCCATATGAACTGTAGTACTACCTGAAGCTGTAGGCCTAAACAGCACAGTATGGTGTGTGTTCACATTGCTTGGAAACACTGTCTTGTGTGTTTCCTGTAGTCTGCACAGAGGACATAACTCAGGCATAAGGGTTTGTAAGTAGTGGCACACAGTACTGTATGGTGCACAGGTAAAGCTCATCTGTGTTGGCATACAGTGGTGTGTTGCATGTTTGTCTGATGTGTGTGTAATCATGCCTGTACCATGGCCACAATAATATGTGTGTTACAGGGTATACATGTGTATCTAGCAACATATATACTCTGTTACAGCAGTATGCCACCTATATTAACAACTGTGCACTTATGTTAGACAGGGCTATGGCATCAACGACTAGGGTGGTTTACTGGTACTACTGTAACTGCACTTTACATTCATTGCAATGGATGACATCTTTGTTCGTGCGTTAGCGTGATATATACCCCTGTGGTGAGGTTGTCCAGTGTGCTGGGTACTGTTGTATAGTGGCTTGATATATACAGTGTGCCAGGCACTGTTAGTCAGTTGTGGCCTGAGAACCAGTATGTGGTATTGAGTGTGTGCATCTTCTGACAGACAAATGGATGGTATATATAGCAGTGAAGTGATATCTGTGGTTAAGGGTGTAAAGTGTGCCACAGGACTCGCTCACACATATTGTTCATTTCTCTTTCAGCTTGATGGCCCACCAACGTAACCCTTGTTACACAGCAGTGGAGGAAGAAGAGATCCAGTGCAGCACTACACACTGTTGTTTTCCAGAATCAGCCAGCACCAGCATGAGCAGACTGCACTGTGGCAAGATCTTGTTCGTCGGGTAAATGACATAGGCATGCATAACTGGAGATATGAGCGGGTACGCCATCACTGCAGTGATTTAATTAGTCATGTCCGGCAGCGTGCGTCTGATACCCATAGACAACAGCTTGGCACAGGTGGTGGGGTGGCCATTCATCCCCCCCTCACCAGAGTGGAGGAGCTGCTCCTAAGCATGGTGGCTCCTGGACAACAGCAGCAACTCCCACAGATGTGTTGTCATGGAGGCCGGAGCCACCCAGCATGTTCACATGGAGCGTGCAGGTAACATGCCCTATCTGTAGACTACAGTTACCTGTATTGTTAGATTATGTCTACGTGAGATGTGTACTGTGTGTTTAGCAGTTGTGCTGCCTAGTGTTGTGCAATACTGATATTTGGAATATTATCTGTACACCTTTGACTGTCGACTGTTGTTCTACTGTAGTTTAGCAAACCCACAGTAGCAATGCCACAGTTGTGGCCACTGACAAGCTCTCTCATATTCTCGTAGGTCCCTCTGGTGTGACAGCAGGGCAGATGATCCATGCTGATGAGTGTGGTATAATTGCAATGTTGGTAATGAAACGTGCATGTCATAGGTGAGGTGTAGGCCGTGTACACGTAACGCACCTACGCATAATGCATGCCATGCATGTTTGCTGTAAGTCGTTGCACAGCTCAGTAATGTCAGTAGCTGCCTCAATGACATGTAATACACAGAGCATCAGACACAGTTGTGGCAACACCATACTGCACATTGGTTAGGCATAGTTGCTACAGCTGTACACAACATAACACGTTTATCATACGCAGTACACCTCAACATGCTACATATGGCATTACCACACACCTGCTGTAAGGACACACTTCAGTATCCCACATGTCATCCACACACACATGATATACCTCAGGGGTAGAGGCCTATCATGGGGCTGTGCAACACTCTTCAACACATAACACAGTCATGTTAGGCAATGCTCCCTATTGGGCACCTCACACACCCATGTACAAAGTGGCTGTGTAATTGTGAACGTAGCCATGGCACTGCAGTTCAGGTACAGCATGCTAGGTGGTGGTCTGTCACACATTAGTAGCCATGAGTGACCACATGATGCATGATGATGATGGCTCATGGTACTACACCCCATCCAGTTACAGTGACCACACTACACATAGCAGTCATTGCTTTGCACCTCAATGTTGTGTGTATGCAAACATATGCACCTATACACAATATGCATAGCATGTTGTGTGTGTGCTTACATATGCCAGTATGCACAATATGCATAGCAGTCGCCATCTGTACAAAGTGACACATATATGTCCTGGAATGCTACTGGGTGTATAGGTCACATGACACACATTGGGTATGTGTGGTGTTTAATGTTGCAGTTGTGTAGCATGCCACATCATGGCTGGCACCGGCATATCTGCAATATGTCCCACACTCACCATAACCACTATACAATGGCCATGTCAAGCATTTGGATTCCTTCACATCTACATGCACCACTCATCCCGTGTGTGTACATAGCATGCATGTGCTACACCTGTGCCCACTATTTTCTGCTATGGACACAGACACTGTAATCAGACATGGAAATCTATGTGTCAACACAGATAACACATGCAGCCATGGTATGTATACCTGTGAGTGATGGTGCACAGGAGATTGCAGAGCTGATAATACTTGCACAGCAATGTTGTGCCCATGTACACATTGTGTTCCAGGATGTAGCCAATCACTGAACAACTACACACATGCATCAAAGCCATGTATACTGTCATTAAATAGGGCCGTCTACACTTGCACTGCATGGTCTTGAACAACATATATTCTGCATGCTGACTCATGTGAGGTGACTTTTTGCCTTGTGATACTGTCACCCACCTTCACCCACTATTGAGTATGTGTTGGATTGCTGGTGTGTGTGTGTATCTGCTGTAGTGAGGAGTGTATTTGTGTGCATGTGTTCATGTGTTCATGTGTGCATGTGTGCATGTGTTCATGTGTTCATGTGTGCTAACATCATGTACAGATTGTAAAGTGTGTTTCCTGCCTTCCTCTCACAGGTGCTGAGTTTGGGGTGGCTGAATGCAGCAGGGAACCTGAAGTCACTGCCACAAATAGTGGAGATGATGAGACATGTATTGTGGCACAGACAGGTTTGACAGGGTCTGTCATTGGTCCGCCAATCGACAGTACACAGCATTCCACCCCATCTATGCACACACACTCATACTGCCAATACATCCCTCAACACCAATGGCCTTAGCCGAGGGACAGCATACAGTTAGCATTGACCAGGATAGTGTGGTACCCATGGCACTTGCATCCCCTCACAGCAGCCATACCTGGATTCCTGAAATGGTTCCACATAGGCAGACGTCCAGGGGTTCTCGAGGGAGCACCGCTGGTCATATTGCCCCTGACAGATGTGCCCTCACAGGTCTTACAACCTCGAGTATGTTCCGGGCTGTAATGCAGGCACAGGCACATATGGAACGGTACACCAGACAGGGACTAAGGGTGCAGAGGGCCCATTACACCACTATCAATGACAGCATCCATGACCTTGCCGGTGCCATCCAGAATTACACCAAGATCATTGATAGACATTGGGGGGAGACATTAGATGCCCTCCACAATGTGTTTTCCATGAGCCAGGACCATGCGGGATGGTTGAGATGTCGACGCGGATGCATGCCAGCAACATCAATAGCTGCCAGTCATCATGGATGGCCCACAGATCACAGCCGCTCCCATAGTGGCAGTACCAGCCCCAGCAATGCTGGGGCTGGCCTGTCAATTGACCATTGTAGTAGACCATGTGCATGTGGCTCTGGCCAGTCCCAGCAGGGACATGGGTCCACTCGACATACCTCTACCTCTAATGATAGTACCCAGTCTGGGTTGGTACCCAATACTGTCCATAGCACCCCTGTCAGGCACAGGTACTGTGTCCATGGCTGGAGGCAGTGATCTGTACAGCCTGGCAGGTACAGTCTGTGGCTGTCCCACAACCTCCCGTATATGGCAGCCACATGGTGGAGCTATGTGCATGCAGACAGAAACACATTAACCAAACAACTATGGCTCACACATACACACACACATTACATCAACATTGGCCCATGCTGTACTGTTGTCCCTCACACACACACATACACATACATGTCAATTGGATGGGTCAATGTCGGGCTTTGGCAAACCAACAACACACCCTGTGCATATGATGACCCCTGTGCCACCTCCTGTCATCTGTAACATTGATGCAGGAACAGGCTAACATGGTGCAGATGCACAAGGTGACATTATAGCAGTGTAGTAATATTAGCAAGTTGTCAACAGGAAAGTGTAATGATATCCTTGTAGGTATATCTGAGCAGGCATGATGCATCAAAGCTCTGATTGACAATGTAGCATTGTTTACACCAGTGTTAGGTCTGAGTATGTATTGTCCGCCCATGTGCCACTTGGCTGAAGTGTATAGTGTTGCCAGCATGTGTTAGTGAGTGGACAGTACGTGTGTGATGTGTGCAGTACAGATTAGCAGGTGTACATCTGTGAACATGGTGGGTGTGCACTGTCTGCATGTACGTGCATAGTGAACACATGGGACATGTGACATACTCTGTTTTACACATTGTTAACATCTCATAGTGTCTCTAGATGGCCAATATGCATTCTACTACAGATATGTACTAACATGGGTACACATGTGTGTATGACATGGGTTGACACTATGCTGTGGGAGATACTTTTAATATCTGTCAGTGTTTTGCATTCTGGTAGTATACACAACCTCAACAGCATGACTATAACCAATCATTAGATGATGTCCTGACAACTGACACACAGTTGTAGGGAACTCAGTAACAGTTGGATCCTTCCGGTACTATACTATAACAGTAACCAGTGGTATTGACCGCCACCTGTTCCTGGGACCACACCTGTTTGGCATATAGGCCTCTTAGGTACATGCAAACACACTAGAGATATGTCCATCCACATCTGGAAATGCATGCATTGGCTTACAATGCATTATTTGGATGGGACACATATCCTACACAAGGGTATCATACAGACAGATACCTGTTGTCCGACATGCTGTATTACACTAAGCCGACTATGGCATAGTCATCCACATTTGCTATGCATACTATCCTGACAGTACCACATAGGTGGTAGCCCCCAACATGTATGCTGGGTACCAATGTGTACATACAGCCACGTTTTATGTCATCTGTCCCTTGGTATCCACATATCCAGAGGTATTGTGGAGTCCCTCGGTGTATCACATAAGACATTAGGGGCCTGAATGCATATCCACAAGGCTGTTGTACACCTATAATGACTGTCCATTATTGCCAGTCGTTGTTGTGTATGAACATGTCTGACATATATCCCAGGCATGTACCATCACTCACACTACTCTATAGTAACTGTCATGGGTGTGTGTGGCACAGATGTCCTTGGCCACAGATCACTACAGTGGCCGGCCTTGTCACATACTTACATATGTGACCTACAATCTGAGAAGCAGCGGCACAATCTGTCAAAGGAAACAAATGTATTCATGTAGTATGCAGGATTCACACCTATGTACTAATTGAGGTCACATGTACCTAAATTTATTTGCTACACAGATACCTGATGTGTGCAATGCACATACTGTTTTAATCTTAACATGTCATACCATAGTAAAAGCAAAACCTACACCGCATTGACCAACAGTGTCATACACATTCGGCAATTGCAGGTTTCAAACCCCTACCTAACTATGTTATGATGCTAGATCAATGCGCATTAACACGGCGCAATATATGCTTTATTGGGTGTTTTGTTTTCTCCTGCTATATTTGTAGGATGCTGACATCATCAGACTTTCCAAAGAGGAATGTACCTCTTTTAATGTGTTTTCCCAGTCTCCAAAAAGGGCACTCCTCTCAAAGGAAATCACACACACCCCACAATTGCAGGATTCAAACCCCTACCTAACTATGTTTTGATACTAGAGAGATACACATTACCACAATGCACTACATGCCTTACTGGGTGGTTGCTTTTCTCCTGCTATATTTGTAGGATGCTGACATCATCAGACTTTCCAAAGAGGAATGTACCTCTTTTAATGTGTTTTCTCAGTCTCCAAAAAGGACACTCTTCTCAAAGGAAATCACACACATACACCACCCCCCCCCCCACACACACACACAGTCAGCAATTGCAGGATTCAAATCCCTACCTAACTATGTTATGATACTAGAGAAATATGCATTAACACGGCACGCTGTATACTTTACTGGGTGGTTTAGTTTCTCCAGCTATATTTGTAGAATGCTGACATCATCAGACTTTCCAAAGAGGAATGTACTTCTTTTAATGTGTTTTCCCAGTCTCCAAAATGGGCACTCCTCTCAAAGAAAATCACCCACATCATCAGCAATTGCAGGATTAAAACCCCTACCTAACTATGTTATGATGCTAGAGAAATATGCATTAACATGACGCACTATATGCCTTACTGGGGGCTTTCTTTTCTCCTGCTATATTTGTATGATGCTGACATCATCAGACTTTCCAAAGAGGAATGTATCTCTTTTAATGTGTTTTCCCAGTCTCCAAAAAGGGCACTCCTCTCAAAGGAAATCGCACACATACACCCCCCCCCCAGTCAGCAACTGCATAATTCAAATCGCTACCTAATTATGTTATGATACTAGAGAGATACGCACTAACACGACACTCTATATGCCTTATCGGGTGGTTTCTTTTCTTCTGCTATATTTGTAGGATGCTGACATCATCAGACTGGACATGGTAATGTGTGTACACTTTGTTTTATGCAATCCCAGGAATGAGCCATGTGGGTCGGCAGGTGTCAACAGCTTGAACAGGACCACATAATTCTTAGCTTGTGTGATCTATCTGTGGACAAATTGACATTCCTTCATATGTCAACACATATTTATGCACAGCTTGTTGGTTTTGTAGATACGACATGTGTCTGGGATGTTGATAAAGGGCTATTCAAAGACTATGTGAAACATGTGTAGCTCCGTTCAGTGATGTATGTCCTGGGTGGCTGCCTTGCAAACAGTCTAGCATGTTTGGGAACCATGATCTGCACATGAACATACCACAGTTGGTAGGGTTGTGTGTTTGTCAGCTTCCAATAGCTCTGTTTATGACTTCAACCATGATGGACTCCATGGCCTTGCAGATTAGACTTCATAGGCTTACTGGACTATACTTCCCATGGTGTGTTGTGCAGAAACACTTGTGGGGAGTCCCATATGTTGCTGTAACACATTCAGCGGTTCCAGATCCTGTGGAGAGGGTGAGGCTCAACAGATTGTTCAGGTGCAGGGTCTGTTTGTTCTGTAGTTCATTCATGACACACATAGGGAAACAATGTAATCCAATTGCTGCCATGCTTTCGGCTTTGTGGGGAGCTGTTCACCCATTCTACATGTGATATCTCCTGGTATGATGATAGGGACTTTCATCAGTGGGAGGTGGGTATGTATATATGGGCCTGTCTGACAAGATGTTGGCATTGTCAGTCAGGTACAGTTGGCCCTGACTCAGGACATATATGAGTGTACATTGCTATTTATGACATAGCTGAAGGAAGTGTCATGATTCCGTCTAGACTCCTTCGCAGCTACTCTTTACAAAACACCGACAAACCTGAACACTAATCCCTGTTATACTCTTTTACACATTTAACACCCTACTGATCCTTTGTGATCAGTCTACAGGGTATGTAATCATAATATCCTGGCATGTCCAGGGGTCGGTTTCGTGTGTACTCTCCAGTCCAGCTGGTGAATATTGTGATTTTGACACAATGTCACAACTGCCTCATGTACACAGACAACCCTCTCCTCCTCCCAACAAACTCAGATATATGTGAGAGATGCAACTATATAGACATACAGGAGGCTGAGCTCTCTCGACCCATGACTGGCACAGTCTATCAGGTGGTGAAGGTAACACACACCACATATCAGTCTGACATATACCTATAGCGACAGCAATCTAACCACATTATCACACATAAACGTACTCGGACGCTCTAAATAAACTCTGCCTAAGCAGTAGAGACCTCCAAAGCAGACACACAAACAACTGCTACCTCACTACAATACCCACATATCACATAGTTCACAATGTCAGTGTGCCACACAGTCACTGCCCTTCGGGCTAAACAACACACCTAATACACATGTAATAGGTGACACTTATTGTCAGACACACCGACGTCCCACTCACCTGGCTGAACAAGGAGATGGTCACTTTGAGCTGTCTGTCGGGTGCCAGGATCCGCCACATAACAGATGCACTCAGGTCACTCCAAAGCAAGTACAGAAATGGCTCAATCATTGTCCATGTTGGTGCGTAAAACCTCAGACGTTCCTCCCTGGACCACATGACATGATACATAGAGGAACTCTCTGATCATGTAGCCCAGGCCAGTATGACCCTGACCTTGTGTAGCATCTTACACTCACCAAGTATGATGTCACAGTATACAGACACACTTATCACGTTTAACAGTTGGCTAACATATTGGTGTCATTCAAAGGGGATCGAGTGTCTGTCAGCCTGGGGTGACATGCTCGACATGCCATGTAGCTTCGCTATGGACAGCTTGCACCTGTCACCCTTGGACTTTAGAATACTGGCTAAGGCTCTTGCTACCACCATAGTGCCTTTTTTAAGCGGGGCTTAAAAGACAAACCCACCTCCATAGATATTACAGAGTAAATGAAACTAAGGGTAATGCTGCTCAACACCAGATTTGTTACCCTCAAATTGCGCCCACTCAGGACTCTCCTCAGTATGGAGAATAGCGATATCTGTGCACTAACAGACACCTGGTTCAGGCTCACAAATGCACACCAGCACTACCAGGTTATATTTCGTACAATGCTTTCTGACCACAAGACTCGGAATGGCCAACACAAATAGGGAGAGTATCCATATACATCACAGATACACACACCTCCGGGTTAGTAGCACTGCACGAAGCATCGCAGACCATACATATGCAACTAACATTGTGCAAAACTGCCTTTCAGTTTGTTGCCTGCTACAGACCACCCTCCCAAACTCAGGAACCACACTTGGCTTTCCTGGGAACACTGGAGAATATGAAGGTCTCCCCAAACACCATTATATTGGGTGACTTCAAATACCCAAACATTGATTTGGGATACTACTCAAGCCCCAACACCCTCGCCCAACAGTTGCTACTATTTGTAAACTCATATGCTATGGCACAACCGGTCACCACACCCACAAGAGGGGAAAACATATTGGACCTGATCATCACCAACATGGGGACTCTATGTTTCACACCAGCGATATACCCCTCATTGGTAAGGTCAGAACATACATTTATCTCACTGGACATCCATATCCCATCCCCACACCCATCTTAGGTAATCTTGGTGAACTTCTCAAAAGCAAATGTCTCACTTCTCCAAACCAAGGTGGTATCCTTCAGAGACCCTGGGACAGTGGTAAATACAGCTCAGACTGCTGAATCCTTTACATACACATTCTATGGACACCTAGTGGACTGCATGGATCATGCTATCCCAAATAACAACAAGACTCCCTCCTCCAATGGCAGGGGACCTGTCTGGTAGACCCCGGCCATTAATAAGCTATACAACGAAAGGAGGAAGCTACTACATGACAGAGCACAATCCCAGACAGGGAAGGCATCTGTGATCTGTACTAGCAGACAGCTACGATCACTCATGAATTTATCTAAGGCCCGCTTCTAATGAACAATTGCACCAGACACGTAGGACAATCACAAGGCCTTCTTCAGTTATGTCAGGAACCTGGGTGGACACTCACTGATATGCTGTGAGTTACTGTATACTGACTAAACATACCCTGAACCCACTGACATTGCCAATATCCTGGCAAACAGGTTCAGTGCAGATGTGTCCCCCCATCCCCCCTAAGGAACAACTGTCCATCCCAACAGAGTGTAACCTCCCTGACATCACAAATAAGCAGGTGAGTGCTGCCCTCCCCAAAGTGGACAACACAGCCTCAATGGAACCAGACGGTGCCCCGGCCTGCGTCTTACACGAGCTTCATGACAGACATAACCCTCGCATTAAGTCACTGTTCAATATCAGAGTTACTACAGGATATGTACCCAAGGAACGGTGTACAGTGACAGTGGTCCCACTCCACAGAGTTGGTGCCACAACGGACCACAGACAATATTGCCCTATAAGCCTAACTAGCCTGTTCTGCAAAGCTATGGAGCGTATTGTCATAGGACTCATACACAGACATCGGGAACCTACAAACACTGAGTCCTACACATTTCAGCATTGTTGTGGGCAGATCTTGCCTCTTGAACCTGTTTGTATTCTTTAAACAGCTACCAGGTCCATCGACATAGGGACAGTTGTCCACACAGCCTACCTGGACCTTGCAAAATCCTTCAACACAATACCCCACTCGGCCATTATGCATAGACTCACCAGCGTCGATATCGACACATATCTCACACGATGGATTGCTACTTGGATCAGGGATAGCACCCACATGGTCAGTATTGCAGGTGCCATGTCTGACTATACACCAGTTACATGTGGCATCCCACAAGGCTCAGTCCTGAGACCTCTCTTGTTCAGTATATATTTGTCTGACACAGGAGGAATATGGCTGACCATGTTCGCAGATGACTGCGAACTGGGTGCCATAATCAACTCTGCAGCTGGCACATGCATACTCAAACAGGGTCTCACAGAGATGGATGACTGGTGCCTGAGCCATGGCCTACAGCTAAATGCCATTAGTTGCATAGTCATCCCCTTTGGGAATAACAACATGCCCACACATTACCACATAGGTAGTAATCCATTACATACGGTAGGAGTTGTTAGGGATTTGGGGACACGACTTGTTCGTACTTTCGCCTTTGACAATCACGTTGCCAAACTGGTTAGACAGACCTTCTATATAGCCCACCTTATCCCATATGGTTTCACATCTAAATCAAGTGAGGTCATTGTGCCCCTATACTCATCACGACCATGCTTGTTTACAATGCCACATTTGGGATGTACCTTACCCGACACCTGCAGCAACTGTAATGGCCACAAATGTTCCTCAACAAGCAGATCTAGGGACTCACACGGATGCCCTGCACAATTCAGATACAGTAACTCTAGCTCTACTCAGTCACTTACCGCCTACTCGGATGTGATGTGTGCCTGTTGTTTACAGAAATATCCAACCCAGAATTAATGGACATGCTCCACCTCAGAATATCCAACTCCCTTGGAACTACTCACTCCAGGGACATATACCTCAGCATAGATGTTAATAGGACATGCTGGAGGGACAGATTCTTATCCCAGAGGCTCCACTCACTCCGGATTGTAATCCTGGTTTCGCATAGGCAGAGTCACCCACTGACCACCTACAGGAGACATCTTGATAAGTGGATGGGTGATCGTATGTTTACCCCTGGGATATCTTCTGGGTCCCTGCTAGACAGAGGCACAATAGACTAAACGTAAATGGGCTATCTTGTGTGACCTACCATTCACAGGCACAGTGTAGTAATCTGACAGGGTTGCGAAAGCCAAATCCACTCTGGCTATGCTTGTACATGCCCTAGGGCAGATAGCCTAGTATCGACCTCTGAACCTATGATAATGTTCAGGATGCACAATGTTTATTGATGATACTGTTTGCAGGTTTTTATCGTCTTTGCTTTCCCACTTTCTATGAACAATTTAGGTATCTGCAGAACTTATTTGATTATGACAGGGTTCCACTATATTATATATGTGTCTGTTGTCATATAACTGTGTGCACAGGGTGGATTGCTGGATAGTGAGAGGTTCCTGGGTTAACACATGCAACTGCCATATATGTGTGGCCCACTGCTGTACTTAGACATAGACATGGCCTAAGTGTGTGAGCATGCCCAGTTCAGGCTTTCCGTGTTTTGTTGCCTGACATTTGTCTCATTTATTCAAGTGTGTGAGCAGGCCCAGTGTGACCATTCAGTATGTTGCTGTCTGAGGTCCACTACATTTGTTGATGTGGGTGAACCTGACCAATATTAACATTTATACTGTGTGTGTTGAAAGTCAGGTTCTATTCTTATTGCAGGACTCACCTTTGTGTCATAACTTGACAGGGATTATGCTGTGCCTGCAGGGTTTCCATGAGATACTTTGCATAGACTTATCAACATTTCTTCATACAGGCTGCCACTGCAATACTGTCATGATTTAGTGGTTCAGTACTATAACTATAGTGCACAGTATTCTGGGTTTGAGGCCCATCATTGCTTTATATTTTCATACTGAGCAGACCAGACTGCTTAAGGGCCAGTAGAGCAAATATGAGCATGTTGGCTCTTGTTCAGCTATGCCCTACTTAGACCAAGTTTGTCCGACATTGCTCAATATTAACCAACATTGCTGGACGTTGCCCAATATTACTCAACATTGATCACAGTTGTGCTAGTTGGTGTGTGCGATTTAGTTTACATATACTACATTGTGGTAAATGCTGTTTAGCACTGCTTTATATTGCTTAACACATGGAAATCATGCCTCAGGTGGTGTTGCAGGGCTGCCTATGTCAGATGCACATACTACACTCCCTATACATGTTTGAAAGCAGGTAGTGTCAACTTTGGCATCCATTTTACTATATGTGCGAGTCAAAGAGAGGTATCATTTCCAGAGTTCCTACTGAGCCAGTGTATGTGTTATGCGTTGCCTCTTTGCCAAGGCCAAAGCATACTGGGCACACCTCCTTCTGCCTACTGGGTCAGGCTCAGGTTGTTCCTCCTCTGAGTCACGCTCTGCCTGTGATGGCCTCGGCAATGGTGGGGGGCTGTTTGGCCCAGGCCTATGCTGGTCCTGCTGCAGCTGTTTTCGCAGGATCATATTATGTAGCATAGCACATACCATGACAATTTGGGTACATGTAGTTGGTGAATACTGCAAGGCTCCACCAGATGTGTCCAAGCACTGGAACCATGACTTGAACAGCCCAAACACACACTCAATTACATTTCGTGTTTGTGCGTGTGCCTCATTATGGCATTCCTGTTCAGGTGTGTGTGCGTTTCTGATGGGTGTCATCAGCCACGGCTCCAGTGCATAGCCAGCATCCCCCACTAGGTGACCATGTGGGATGTCCCCGTTGGCAAATGTCTGGTACAGCTGCATCAGATGCCAGATATGGGAATCATGGTAGCTTCCAGGGCAGCCAGCTCACACATTCAGTATTATGCCCTGGGCATCACACATGACCTGGCAGTTGATGGAGGGGAAGCCCTTGAGGTTGAAGTAGACCCTACCCCGCTCACCAGCTGGTGCTTTGATGCATATGTGCGTGCAGTCTATTGCACCCACTACCTCAGGGTATTCCGCTATTTGCTGGAAGAGATGCATATTGCTGGCCAATACCTCACGGGAATTGGGGAAATATACATGATTACCGACATGTGCTGACATGGCATCCAGGAACTGGTGCAGTACCCTGGATGCTGATGCCTGTGATATCCCCATCATATCACCAGTTGGTATCTGGAAGGTACCTGTTGCTAATATTCTTAGGCCAACACATACCTTGGTTTCCATTCGGATGGGTTCCCCTCTGTTGGTTCTGTGTGTGAGGTGTGGTCTGCACAGCTCAACAATTTACTGCAAGAGGTCTCTGTCCACTCTATAGCGCTCCACTATCTCCAGCTCATGTAGCCCCTGGTAGGTTACCCTGGGCCTGTACACTCTTCTCCGTCTCCTCAGTGTGGGTTGTCCAGCAGCATTTGCATTGTCACCACCCTCAGCATGTTGCATATGTCGCCTTATAACAGCAATGGCAGCCCCTAACATTTTTTTGTCTCAGTAATGCTTTTTCAGTTTTCACTTCTATTAGCTTACTGCAGTGTTGCAGTGTCTCTTGAGAGAAACATAATGGACTGTTGTTTGCAGAGTTCTAAGTGCTGGGCTTGGCTAGTGTACTGCCTGTGTAATTGCCTGATTCTGATTGTCTTCACCTGCTAGCTCTGCTAGTACTCCCTGGTAGCTTCCTACTATTTGTTGTGCTTCCTTTTTCCTTTCTGTTTCCTTGGGGGGGGGGGCAGTGCCACACACACAAGCGCAAACACATGCACACCAGCTCACATGCACGCACACATGCTTACACAAACTAAAACTTGCTTATTCTTGTTAAAACGAGCGCACACCAGTGCAAACGCGCTTACAACTTTTTAAACAGCCTTATACATGCTTACTCCGGCTTAAACGCACGCACTCACGCTTACACGCACGCACACTGTCTTACTCGGGTTTACAGGCGCGCACACGAGCGCATACACGCTCAGCAATAAACTTTGGTGTTATCCACGGTGTACACCTTCAATTTCTTGCCTTTACCTAGCCTAACTGTTGACACACCTCTTTCAATGATGTGTAAATGACAGCTGACACATGCCACTCTGCTCCAATGAGCTTCACTTCTTTCATACATACCCCCCTCGTGATGTCACCTATCTTCTACTCTGTTACTCCCCTTATCCTACTCCTACACTGCACTGACTCTGCTCATTTCCTATGTAAACATGTGATTCACTATCCTAACCCTCATTTACATAGGATCGCCTACTAATGCTTGGTTACATCTCTTAGCAACCTCTACTCGGTGGCCATGTTGTCTTCAGCCTGCCATTCACTTGCATTGTAAATTCATATTAGCATTAAAATCCACATTTGTAGATCTTCATTATTGATTTTCTGGTTTTTAGAGTGCAGCACATTTGTGTGGCACTGCACTACGCTTAAACCCCGGAGATCGGATGAAAAAAAAAAAAGTTATTTTATTTTTATTTTGCATCACTTAACATTGCCAATGGCTGTATTTTTGGCCATTAACATGCTTCCTCATGTAAATGCATCCTTTTTTTGGAGGTGTCATAGCTCCATTTTGCTATTTGCAGAACCGTACTCAGTTGTCAACTGAGTACTTTTCTGCAAATAACACTACTCCTACTCGGACAGGTTCGGGTTTCCTGGATCACATATTTACCTCATTTACATAGCTTTCGCCTGCAATTGAGATAATTTGCATATCCATGCCCTGTCTGTGTAGGACTCGTTTTGAGAGCTCTGTTGCATGCCCCTACCAGCTGTTCCTGGATCGCTCGGCGGACATGTTGGCTGCATGGAGTCTTACTCTACTCTTAGACTCCGTGCAAGCCTTTGTGAATCCAGCCCTTATAGAAGAAAAAATCCTTTTATGAAAAAGAAAGAGAAATATATAAAATTAATCAAATTAAAATTAACAATTTGCTATATAAACAAAAATATTGTTTACAAGGAAAGAAAGAAGAGGTAGCACCATATTTGAGTAAAATAATAAAAGAAGGAAAAATAATAAGCGATTTAAAAAATAAGGAAGGTAAGCAAATAAGACAGGAAGAATGAATATACAACATAATTATAGAATATGTATTGGAATTATTTGTTAAAAGAGAAGAAAACATACAACAAATTTATAAAGGTGAAAAATTAAATAACAAAGATAATCACCAGGATTCAACAAAGTCAGTGTACATACATAAATACTTGCAAACATTTCAAGTATGAACATTAATGCCCTTCTAGCTTGTCGATATACCAAAACATTTGTTCCCATAATAAGTGTCCAGGCTGTTCTTAAAGATATCTAAACTAGTACTTGCTTTAACATAATTTGGTAGTCTGTTCAATGTATCAGCCACTCTGTTAGAGATCCAATTAGTACACTTCTCATTCCTATAGAATCTTCTACATAGGTTATCTGATGATTCTCTAGTACTTTTTGATAACCCCAAACATTCTCAGAGGCAGCTATCTCTAAATGCCCTTTATACCTGAATAAGATCTCCTCTTAGCTATCTGTAAGAGACACTGTAAAAGTTCAGATATTTAAATTTTTCATAATAACTTAAATTTTCACATCCATGGATGCCCTTGGTATATTTACGCTGAACTCTTTCCAATTTACACATGCTTGTTTTCTTATAGGGCTTCCATATTGTTATTCTATACTCAAGTTTGGGTCTAATATAACTAGTAAACAACAACTTCATCATTTTTTATTTCCTAGACTTTATAATTTTTTTATACAACTTATAGTTCTCTAACTATCATTACCCAATTCGTTGATATGATTAGAAACACTCATAGCTGAATATACCCATATACCCAGTTCCTTAAATGAGTCTACAGTTTCAATCACTGTGTGCTGTATTAAATATTCACCTTTCAATTTATGTCTCCCATATCCTTAGTTTTTTATGTATTTGTCAGCATATTATTCTCCTGTGCCCGAATGGCCAATTTAGTCAAGTTATTTTGCAGACATGCCTTATCTGTAACACACATAATCAGTTTACCCAGTTTCAGGTCATCTGCATATAGACTGTAGAGCACCTCAGATGAAAAAGTTAGGTCTGAGAATTACAATGTAAACAATGAAGGGTCTAGGACAGAGCCCTGTGGGACACCCTGACTGTAACCCAGGATTTCACCTGCCCAGTTGCTGTATGATACTTGACATGTCCTATTTGTAAGCCATGCAGCTATCCATCTTATCAAGAATACATCAATACCTAGTTGTACTACTTTATAGATCAGTATTCTGTGTATGACCCTGTCAAATGCTGAAGTTAAATATATCTAAATTACATCATAGCACAATTGTCATTCATAGCTGCTATTGTATTATTATAGAACATCATGTTACAGGTGGTAATAGATCAATTTTCAACATATGCATGCTGCTATATGGTTTTAAGTCCCAACCTATCCAGTTCTGACAATAACTTATTCAATATTACCTTCTCCATTATTTTTCTACAACATGAAAGTATACTTAAGGTTCCATATGACTCTGGATTTGTCCTACTCCCCATTTCCCTTAAAGACAGGTTTAATAAGTGCATGCCTCCTATCTTGAGGAATCTCCCCATATTTATATGACCTAGTGATTAATAGATATAATGGTACCATAAGTTCTTACTGGTGTTCTCAGGTCATTGTTACTAATTCCGTCTCCTCCCTTTGCTTTGTTTAGATCCAGTTTGTGCAGTTCTTTTTCAATATAGTCTAATTTGATTCCAGTATCTGGGGTTACCTGGATATCACTAGGACAACTTATCATCCCTTTTGAGGAGCCAAACTGTTTTGTATAAGATTTTGTAAATATAGTTTGTAAATATATTTATAATCTGCTGTGTTTGAGAATCTGCACAGAATTTATCTTTTTGTGTGTCTTTGCACCTTCCACACCTTATGTATCTATAAAATGGTTTCCTATTATGCTCAATATCTTTATATAAATTTTCTTCAAAATTTTCTTGATCTTGTCTCACACTATGCTTAATCTGTTTGTCCCGCTTGTTTATTTCAGTTTTCAAAGATGTAGTTCAACCTCTCTTTTTTATCTTTTATTTTTTCTCTCACCTTAATCGGATACTTTGTTCTTATGGAAATATATCCCCATGATGTTGTATACCTAGATTCTGATGTTAAACATTTTTTTTTTTTTTTGCACTCAAACAATTTTTTCTTTCAAACCTTTCCACATTCCATCTGCAGTTTTTCCACTGAACATCTCACTTCAGTTAGTTTAACATAGTGACTATTTTGCTTACATATAATCTGTAATTAATCTTCTGTACACTGGTTTAGATTTCAGTTTGGCAGAACTATCTAGCCACACATTAACCATTATAGCCCCATGATCACTGCACAACAACAATGATAAAACTTGACTTGAAGTAATAGTAATTTCTTTAGGAACACAAACAATGTCTAGTATGTTCCATCCCCTGGTAGGCTCTTTTGCAATCTGAGGCAATTGTTGGTCCTGAATATATGTTGCAAATAGTTTCTTTACTAATATTGTTGAATCAACATTATTCCAGTCTGTTTCTGGTAAATTTAAGTTCCCAGCTAATGTTATTTTTCCCTCCTGTGCTTCATGCAAGAAATGTATGAATTCTAGGTCATCTGCACTTGACTTTGGTGGTCTATCCACTCCAACAATAGTCATATGTTCCAAGGTTGTCTTTATTGTCACAGTTACACAGTCTATAGTATTGATGTTATCATTAAACATGTGATAATCACAGGTCTCATAACTATCGTTAATCCCAATCATAAAACCTCCACCTGATTTTTTGCTAGAATGTATGTTACAATAAAAAAACATTTACACCCTGACAGTACTGGTTTCCAGTCATTGTTCCTTAATCATGTTTCACAAACAATAACAAGTCAGTCTAGGAATGTAGCAAATTTTCCAAAAAAAAAAATCTTTATTATTAATGCTCCTAGCCTTAGCAATCATCAGAGATGCATCAGATGTTGCTATCTGTAAAATTCTAAATTTTCAACCTGGCAAAAATCCTGCCTAGTGTTTGTCAAATACTGCAAAATATCTGCTGCAAAAATTCTCTTCCGTGATCTTGACAAATGCACACCATCCTGTCTGAACACATGTGTGCCCAAAACTAGGCTTGGATGCTATACACCATTTCCATTTTTTAAAACCGGACATGTTTTCCATGTAGGTATTTACCCCCAAAAATCTTTTCATTCACAGCAACCTGAGTATCCTTTATATAGGTGATTTGTGAAAAACACGTCCTAACACCAGAGTAAGCTATACTATCTAAGAGGGCTGTCAGTTCCCTACTAACAGTCAGAGAATCCTTGCGGATGACATCATTTGTACCAACATGAATAAAAATGGATCTGTACTTTCTTACATTAATGCATCCCAAGGTTTGTCTCACATCTACTATTTTTGCTCCTGACAAGCATAACACTGTTCAATGTTCATTATCTTGTCTGCAAATATAAGTATCAGTTCCTCTAATAACTGATTTTCCAATTACAAGAATATCTTTGCTGGCCAGGTCTGAAGAATCTTCAGCTTCTAATATAGCAATATTTGCTCTATCAATTGTTATGAAGGATAGAGCTTTACCACCATTAGTCTTATTGATATCACTGTTTTCATTGTATATTAATTCTCATCCAGCTGGCAATGTAAATCCACAGCTTGAGCCAAGTAGTCAGCATCTGTCTTTCTCTTCTTTCTTCTTACAGTAATGTTCTTCAATCCTTCCACATTAAGTTTTGATTTCTTCCTTTTCAGCTGTCCCTTCCCTCTTTTTTCTACCTTCTCTTTTGGAAGAATGATGCATTTTTTCTGTAGAGAGAAGGTTTTCTGATAGAAAAATATTATCATTCCCTGTAACGTGCATGTTACATAACAGAGTAGTGGCCTTTTTAGTATGTTTTCTATTTTCTTTTACAGTCATTAATCAGTTTCTTCTTCTGGCTTTTTATTTGTTGTGAACTTCTTTCTTTCTTTTTTGTTTCCTTCTAAACAAACTAGATCCTCATATTGCTGAATGCTTGAATCCAGAATTCCAGTGTTGCCAGAAGCATCTTCTTATTTCATAGGGATTGAATGATCTTTGCAGACAATAGTTGCATCATTTCCTAAATGTGTTCTATTTGTCCTTTGCCTAACATTATTTATCTCACTAGTCCAATCATTAATATATAAAACAACAGTTCTCCAAACAATGACAATTGCACAGGTGAAACCATTATCATTAAATCTAGATTTATTTCTAAGCAAGTAAGTTTGTAAGCAAATCATCCAACTTTTTACATAAGGAACATAGATAACCAGTGTCATCAACTGTTACCTTTAAATATGCATAGCATTTATTACACTGTAGAAGATAGTTGCGCATTAGCAAATAATTAATTGCATACTCATTTAAAGAATCCATATTCAGCTTCAAACAAATAAAATATTGTAAAAAAAAAGAATAATCAAATTCAGTTACCACAGAATTCAAAGAGAACTTAAGTCAATTTCTAAGACAAAAAAATCATATGAGCAATATACAACTAAATACAAAGTAAGTACAGTAAAGTTGTTCTGACCATGCAAGTTCTGCAAGCCAGACAAAAGTTGTAATTCCTTTACATCACACAGAAAGGCATGTAGTGCTTCTGCTCATTATCACTCCCAGTTACACTTCTTTTTAATAGTAAAAATCAATAAACCACAGACCAAGATAGGATTGTTTAGATATGCTCAGGATTTTCCTTCTGCAGTCTGTGTGAATTTATAACTGTCTAGGCCCCATAGGGTGGCTATAGCTTGCCTGTCTAAAACCTTTCCTTTCTAACAACCAACAATGAAATTTAAAGTAAAAGAATGAAATATGAATCAAAGTAAATCTTGTTAACAAGCTATCCCTTCCTACCAGCAAACAGTGAAAAACAGTGATAACAAAAACATATAAAATAAATGCAAATAAAACTTCTCTTACCAGTTCATTCCACAGTAAAAAACAAACCAAGGTAGGATTGTTTAGATATGCTCAGGATAGAGCCTACACAGACTCTATCTGTGTACATGGCTGTGGTTTCTCCCTGGCAGGGCTGCATACATATTAATTATGTCACGCTGCTGAGGGAGTCCACAGTAACACGAACACTGAATCCGTGCAAGTAGCAGTGTAGAGGCTATCCCAAACTTGTGGACTGTGCAGAAAATGTCTGGACAAGTGATAAACACAAGACAGTATTTTCTTTTTTTTATTTTTATGTGTTGTTTGCATGGTGTGGGCATTGCTTAGCAATGCTGAGCTGTGCTTATTAATATACACCTGATATCTGCTATATATCTGAAAAAAGAAACCCATGATGTAATCAGGTCTATTTTTTTTCTCTGTCCCTGTTTGCACATAACAGTGCAGTGCTTAGCAATGCTGTCAGAGATCTAAAAATAGAAACTAGCTCTATTTAATTGTTGTAGTTGAAGTGTGCTTAGCAACGTGCAAACTCACACAGCTTCAATGTGCAATGTTAACAGGCATCTTAGTAATATATATGAAGATATACTGCTTCCCTGTACTATCCAAGTGACTATATAGGTGGAGTCATGACCTACAGTGTAGTAGGTCCTGGGTTTGAGTCTTGAGCAGTCATATGCTTTACATTTATTTCTGTGGAAATGTGTCAGGTGATTGACACATCAGTTTAATTTAAAATTAAAAAAAGTTACATTTACAAATGCACAATGCTAAGCACCATTTAAACATGGTCAATGGACTACATCATTTGCACATTGCTAAGCTATGCTTAAACATGTGTTGTGCGATGCTCAGCTTTGCTAAAATGGTTTGTGCAAGTTTGCGCAAAGCTAAGTGATTTGGTACTTTTTAAAAAGTTACAGTATGACATGTAACAGCAGGAATGCAGCCAATAAAAAGGCCAGTAGGCAGGAATTTCACACCATTCATTGGAGTCTTCACTTGGCTGTCTATATGCCTGGTAGTGTTGGAGAGGGCACACACTTTAGGGTACATAGGTGGGTTGTGCAGGAGTCCAAAGTGTTTGTTGTTCTCCTAATTAAGAACTATGAACCCCGGCTGCTACAGGGTGATTACCAGGGCTCAGAGTATAAGTCTGCAGCTGGGATTGGTTGGTTAGGGAAATTTCCAGTGCTACTGGTATCCTCCACACTGGTAAGCAGTGGTGTCAACACTATGATGGCTTGAAGCTTAGGAAGAGGGGAACCTTGGACACCTGGAAACAAGAAGCTCAGGCTGGACAGACCCCACAAATATGCAAGTATGTTTGGCAGTACTTTATAAATATACAAGCTGAATCTGTGGAAAACTGGTATGAATAATAGTTTGTCTCTCTTCCAACAACTGCAGAAAAGAGGGCTTGCAATCTCCAGTCCCATGCAGGGTGAATGGCCAGGATGAGGTGAGAGTGTGGTAAGTAGGGAAACATTAAAGTAATAACTTAATGCATAACACAATCTTGTAATAAATTAGTTACAGAGTTTGCAGTCTTAAATGTTAGGTATGGCATACATGGGACATGTAACATGTTTAGTAATGTGTCACCTCCTACCGGAAATAGTAAAGCAAGTTAAATCAGGTAAACATGGAGTACTGTGTAGTATATCTTCCAAAAATCAGTTAATATTGTGGTCTACTCAGATTAATAGTCACTGTTCTGGTCTGCTAATAGTCTGAAATCTGCTGCAGGTTGCACTCAATTAATGGACAGGATATGTGGGTTATTTGTTAGATGTCTTACACAGCTATCCATGGTAAACTTGCCAGACGTGAAGCAACATTAATCGATAAATTCTAAAGGTTGATAGTGGTTTGATATGTGATGTTTTCAAATAAACAGCATTCACTATTCCTGCATTCACTGCGTGTGTGTTCTAATCTGACACCAGTCAACTGTTAAACATTAATGAATAAAGAATGTAGCCACAAATGTCTGAAATGATTGTAGTACAATAACCAGAGTAAGGTTCAAGCCTGTGTTCTGCACATTCTGTCTGAAATAATGCTGTATATTCCATCCAGACAATGAACATGGTATATGGCTAAGGTGACTGAAGTCCTGGACTGCTATCAATGTGTCTAAATGCCAGATTTAAAGGCACATCATCAATAAAGTTTAAAACAGGATTGTGCTTTGATAACTAATCACTAATAATATGTTCTCAAATAAGTTTTCATTATTCTTGTATTCACTGCATGTGTGTTCCATTCAGACACTAACATTCAACTAAGAAATATTGCATCATCATATTTTAGATATGCATGCATTACAGTACCCTGAGTAAGTGTCAAGCCCTAGTTCAGATCATTTCCATGAAATATGCTGTACATAGCACTCAGTAAATTAACAGGGTATATGGTTAGGTCAACAGATGGTCTTCACAACCATACATGTGTGCAACTGCCAGATTTGATGTGACATTCATCATTAGAGTGTAAAAGGAGATGGTGCTTTGATAACTACTATATTCAACTAAAGTGCTCATTATTCATGTGTTCCCTGAATTTGGTTTCCAATGTGATACCACATGTGGCTATGCATGTGTTTCACACAAAATGTTGCAATAAAAGTCATAAAGAAGAATAGCTTTTTGAGAATTCATTATATTGAAATAAAGAGCACATAATTCCTGCAGTCACTGCTTGTGGCTTCTAATCCCATGGCAGTCAGCTGAGAAATAACCAGCTGTTTAGTGCACTTAGTGTACAGGAACATACATCTCAACTGTCATGCTTTTGAAGAATATAATGACTAGTGCCCCATATGACTGGCCATTGATTATCAGATACATGACATTATTTGGAATGTAATTTATTGGCAAATCCATTTAAAGAACACCTTGGTAGTAATGTATGAGCACACTATGCAAAACAGTTCCCTGTAGTTGTGCCTGTGTACCAGCATTTGTTAGTGCTTGGCCCAAGTTAACAGGCTGAGAGGTATGAACGTGCAACATCCATCTCTGCAAGAATTGCAATCACTGTACTTACAACTGAAATTGCACATCTGTAGAAGCATGTATTAGTAGTCTGTGTAGTAATATTACCTGCGAAGTTACTAATGGCATGATTTTCTCTTATCTCCCCTCCCATTATCTTCTTTAATTTATTAATGTTATTTATTATTATGAATTGATATTAATATATTATTTGTAACTAACTGCAATGTTGGCCTTATGTATTATTTCGTACTGGTATGTTGTTAACATACTTTCCTTAAAGTTATTTATTGTTGTATTCCTCATAATATTCCTTTATATGAATTTTGATTAATTAATATTGTCTTCCATTATGTTAATACTAACATTTGTTTGGTTATTTCTTTCGTTACCTTATATTTATATTTAATTTATTACAGCATGATAAGGTAGGCTGGTTCCTGGTGATCCATCTAACTTGGCTCCCCCGTCCATGGCACTGGGGCCCAGCACATCTAGGCTGCATCCAAGTGGTCCCCCCTCTGCTGCCCCTACACTACCTTTGGTATTGGGTAGTTCTGCCACAGAGTCTGAGGCTGGGACCCCCTCTGGGAGGGAAGTGGAGGGGTGATTTTGTCACCTGTGAGGAACTGCCAGGTATGGTGCGTGGGTTACTGCACTGAACTGTCTGTGCATGACTATGCTGGATGGAGACCATGCTATCCATCTTGGTGGAACAACCTCACCGTGGACACCAGCATCCACCACTGCCACCATAGGGGCAGTGAAGCAGCAGTGCTGACAATCCCATGGGCAAGGACTTGAGTCACACTGCCAAAGTGTGTTATGCTCATGGGACTGGGATTCCAAAACACCCTCCCAATCCAAGGTGTTCACCCCCCCCCTTGTGTCACACATCAACCCTGTCTGCTGTCTTGGCTTCCTTGTCTGTCTGCAAAAGCTTCTTCCCCTTCCCAACTTACCTCCCCACATGTACCTATGTCCCTTCTCCAACATTCCACCTTCATCTTTAAAAAAAAGCTACTGACCCCCCCAAAAAAAAATATTTTGTCCCATGCATAGCTCTCTATTTTCCACACATATCCACTGGACATACTTAATTTGATCCAATTGGCTTGACAAACACACTTGTGTTGTCATCACCCCTCTCTGGGGGTGACAGTCCAAATTCAGCTCAAAAAATCTGTGAAAGTGCACAGTTGTTGCTATTCAAGAAATGGATAACTATGTTTCTCTCCTACACCCATCCTGCACATCCGTACCTGCTTGCACCCCATTTCACCACTGACCTATCTTCCCATTTTTCTTTTCTTAAAGATTTTTTGTGCAATGCAGCTCAGCACGCCACATTGTTTAGCTATGCTAAATAGCACTATATTAATATATTCTTTTGAAACAATATTAATCACATTCAAAAAATACACCTGCACCCTATTTCAAACCCAGGACCATTGCACCTGCAGAACAGTAGATCCACCCACCAAGCCACACAGCTGCTAATTAACACATGTGTTTTAATCAAAATATTGTAATGCTCAAATTCTCATCATTAAGTGTTGATGCGACGTTGAGCATCATGCTGCACTGTGGAAATCAGTAAGAGATTAATAGAAAAACAATACTGTAATTGGCACTCTAGTAGAGAAATACATCACTATAAAGCCACACACATAAGCTTAGACGTATGTGAGGTATCTAATAATAGGTATCCCTGCAGTTATATGTACAACATATAAGAATACATTTACTAAAACATTAATGGAAAATAGGACGTTAACTGGGACTCTGGTATACAAATACAGTACTCTAAAGCTATGCACATAGTAATAGATGTAAGTGTGATATTTAACAGCAGATAACTGTGTAATGATAACTACAACATGTAAAAGTACACCTGCTATAACAGCGACTCTGTAGCTTAGTCTGTACAATACATTGACAGAATTGCTTTTTAGTACACATGGTCCTGGGTTCAATTACAGCTGCATCTAGCAATGAAAATGCATGTATGCGGCCATCAGCATTATAAATTGTGATATGTCTGTCTGTCTCATCACCTGTTTATCTACCCAAAGCAGTAAAGTTGGAATGCCTGCATCTAAATAATAGATGTCAAAGGCCTACAAGTAGGACCACTCTTAATTACTCCTATCACAACACTAGAAAGTGCAGTGAATATCAGGTTGTGCATTAGCCTGAATTCCCAGAGGATGTTGAAGTGTGTACTGAAATTGTGGCCCAGTAATATCAGACAGTAGCCCACAGTGATTTGCTTGTTATATCACAGACAATAACAGCTGCATAAGTAACATACATATATGGAGATTGAGCTAGATGCAAGGGCTGCCAGCACACACTTAACATGGGATTACCATGACATAACACATGACTTGGCAGTTGTCCAACTGTGTGACATATGGTAAATATGTCCCCTACCTTTTGCTAGATTACACCAAGCATTTTCCCTTATATTGTGTTACTGATACCGCTGGCTGACATACCTGAAACACATACCTTAATTCCCAGTGGGATGGGCACCCTCAACCTGGCTCTGCCTATACAACAAGGCTGCCACAGGTCCCACATTTACTCTTAAAGCTTGCTGTCCTACATAGTGTTCACCGTTTCTGCCTATACTTATTGCCTGCAGCACCACCTTCAGCATCAGCCTGTAGCACACACATTTGTATGTAAAAAATAGTTGCTACAGACATTCTCTCTGCCATGACATAATAACTGTACCCCATTACAACATATGAGAAAGGGGTTGTGATTTACATTGAGGCCTTATATCCTGTTCAGTGGCTGCATAGGATTGGCTGATTATACTGGAAATCAGCCATGTTGGCTGCAATTATCATTTCAGATGCACAGACTGGTTCAGCAGCAATCACTTGCTATTGAGAACCATGTTAAAAAGACATACAGCTTGCTAAGGGAACCATTGTGTATGAGAGTTACTTTGCAGGGTGAACTCGTTGGCACATTTATATATCTGTACCTTCCAACAGAGGAGTATTGTACTCCATCAGCAATGTAACCATTTTGTTTCCAACATGATGCATATGTTTCAATAAACTCAGGGGGACTGGGGATTAGATCATTAAGCCTTTCTTAGAACTGTAATGATGACATGTCATTGAGCTCAAGATGTGTTAGACCTACAGAGGATCTAGAGAACAGTAAAGGTAGAATGCTTTTTGTTAATTAAGTACACCAGTCTCCTGTAAATTTCCTTTGATATCAGTTGTACTACTACACTGCTATTTGTTTGGCACTGTTGTTTTTATTTATTATAAGGGGGGCTTACACCTAGGGGACACAATTTAATGGACTCCTGTGTTGGATGTATGATCATACATCAGTATCTCTCATGGCACAAACAGCAATAGCTGCCTATTGGTACTATCCTAGTTGCATCCACACCCTTACTATGTTTGCATAATGTTGAATATGAGATGTGTAATCAAGCAGTGAATACCAGTAGCCATCTGTTATTGCTGTATCTCTACATACTGTACTCGCACATATGTGATCTTGACATGTGTTCTCATTTTATTGTTTTTCAGGGAATTTGTATCCCCACACTGGTGCCCTTTTACTGATGTTGAAAACGACATCATCTTGGAGGTCTTGTGTCAACACCATTAACTCCTGTTGTCCAGGGGAGGCAAAACAGGGAACAGCAGGCAGCATTGTGGGCTGACCTGGTTCATCATGTGAATACTATCAGTCACAAGAGTAGGACATATGAGCAGGTGCGACACTGTGCCACCAATATGATCAGTGCTGCATGCAGAAGAGCAGCAGACATGGCCAGAGATCATGGTGTCACTGGTGGAGGGCCTGTGGCAGAACAACCACTGTCAGCCACTGAATAATTCCTGGCAAGCCTAGGAACACAGGACAGTTCCTAGGCATCCTTCACATGGTATGTCGTGGATGTAGATGTCGTCATTTCCATGCAAGAGGAGCATTGAGGTATGATTAGTTGTATCAGGATTGGAATACTGTACCATTCACTGTGTCAGGGTGTACATAGTTTTATGTGAGTGACAGGTATTTCTTTTGGAGGAAGAGGTTAGTTGCAGTTTGAATATCAGGCTCAGATTGTGACCAACATATCAACTGACATAGTAGCTACTCTAAATGTGAGATATTTGGACATATTAGCCAGTTACAGTGCAACATGTGGTGCTATTTACATTATCTCTTCATGAAATTTTAACAGGACCATCAGGAATCAGACATGGCCATGCTCCTGTTCCTGGTAAGCACAACACTGTTTTGTTAGAGATATAGATTTTGATGCACTGTATTAGCTAATGTGTCATCCCAGGCCTGCCAGCTGGATTGATGTACTGTCTGCAAGATTTACAACTGCTCAGATATTTTCCAACTGAACACAGTTTAGAGTCATACCTATGCCTTGTAGGTGTGACCACACTGATAGATTTGACAGTATTTTTAGGACATTACAGATTGCTATATGTGTCAACTGTGCAGAGTTTTGCCAGATGTCAACAGTGCACATCATTGTTGCTCATGAGTTTCTTGATTAAAGAGCTTTTTTATTTACAAGTAACTGTAGTTGTGTGTTAGAAAATAATGTACTCATGTCCTAGTATATGAGGTTGGGGGTTAAACAGGTCTGTAATACTGACAGCATTTTATACAGCTTAACATATATTGCAAGATAGTACTGCAGAGTACAGTAGTGCAGGTATTAATGTACTGCTTTTCCCTTTTTATCACAGGTGACCAGGGGGATTGGTCTTTGTCATCTTCACAGCCTGATGTCAGTGTCTCTTCAGACTCTGATGATAATGGTGGCCAAATTGAGACACAGATGGGGGGTTGAAGGGGCTGAATGTGTCATAGAGGTTTACATCCCTCTTCTGCCCTTATTGTCACCATACACAGTCAATATGCCTATGTATACCCAGTCATCTGAGGCTACATATATTGGACAGTCAGAGGCTGGGGACATTGAACTGGAAAGTGTGACTATTATGGCTGCAGTGAGTGCTGATACTGATCATAACCAAAGAGATGGCGAGGTTCCACTCAAGCGGATTGACAGAAGTGCTCATAGGAGGCCTGCTGTCCTTCCACTATCTGTTGCAGGTGTCTCATCATATGTCCCTAGGCATATGTTTAGGGTCATCATGGAGCCACAGACACATTCTGAAAGGAACTCCAGATGAATTTTCAGGGTTATGGATGCAGCACAGTCTGACATCAGTAACTGCCTCCACCTCATTGCTGATACCCTGAATCGGTTGATGCAGTGGAAAGACATTGGTCTGAGACAGATCACAGAATATCTGTCTTGGAATGCACATTGTCTATGATGGAACGTCTGGTTGGAGTTGAATGTTGGATTCATGGACATAGGTCACAACTACATTTGCTGAGAGTCCACGTGGCCATGGACAGTCATGCTCCCATAATGGCAGTACATCCAGCACTCCAGAGGGGAGTGTGCTGTCCACACCACGACATGGCAGGCCAGGGGCTCATCGTCCTGGCTTTTCTCATGGAGGACATGGTCCCAGTAGATAGCAGTCACCCTCAGGTAGTAGCCCCACTTCTGACCTTGGGCATGGAGGTGCCAGTGCAACTCCTGGCAGAGCCAGTTCCCATGTTCGGGGGCAGAGACGGTGAACAGTCAGATATACTATGCACGGTTTAAAGCTATTCAACATATAGACACATAGGGCTAGCACTGAGCTTGACTGTGTTCACACAGACACTCACACACCACTGTCACAATCAGGTCACCTACAGACACACAAGGCACATTTCCATGGTCCATCTTGCCTGCTTCCTCTCCTGACTCACACACATGCTTACCAACCTATTGGGTCAGCCTAGGCCTTCTGGACCCACACACAACACCCTGTGCATGTGATGATACATGTGCCAAATCCCTGTCATCCTTGTCATCAATACAGAGAAATTCATCTATGTGTCTGATGCACAGGGTGGCTATCTAAATTGCAGTGTATTTGTTTCATCCATTGATGCCTTTGGCATGCCAGTTTTACTGGTCACTGACAGATATTGTATGCTGCCATTTGTAATGAGTAAATCACATTATTTTGTGTACATTACTTTGGATGATGTTGTAATGGCTGTATACTTACACAATGAAAGGTGTCTCATGGAACTGTTTATGTTTCAGTTTCAGGATTGTGTAGGACTCACTTATGGTTACACAGCTACAATAAACCCATAAACATCAGAGCACAGGACAGAATGTCAGTGCAGAAGAAAAATGTCTTCAGAAAGGTAAAGCAGTATAGGTGCATGGCTTCATCGGTGTATAACAGGTGAACAAGAACAATGGCTTCTTTCAGCCTAGCCACGCATCCCTAATCTGTGACAAGGTCTGGTACCCTTAATAAGTGTAAGCAGGATTTTGGGAGCTGACACATCTACAAGCTGTGGCACAGGAGATGAAACATCTACAATTTCTCTGTGTCCATTACAGACATTTATCCTAAACCATTTATGATTGTCTTGTTCCGCATCCTATTGTGTAACTTGCACATGGTGTGCATTACAGGAGAAGTGGGCCTCACATGGATGGTGAGCCTGTTATGTATCGGCTGTAGTGTCTGGGTTACATAGCTGTATCTCCAGCATGTCTTATTTATACCAGTCAAGGTGTAGGTGTGTAGGACAGGTAATTCTCATGCTACTCCTTTCTTGGATATGCAGGAAGTACACAGTGGGATCTAACACCTCCCTGTATAGCAGCCATACACCTCCCCTCCAAAGCAAGTAGGAGACAGAATGCACAGTTACAGTCTTGACATGGTTTGTAAAGGACATGTTATGTACACTGTGTATTTGTTTTCTGTGAAACCTCTTTGGCTGTTACAGTTTTTAGATATGCCTGTGTAGCTACATACTAAAGGTGACACTGCACTCAATGTTAGGTGTGATGAGTACCAAATACAGTGTAATAATGACATTCTGCCATTTACATGCCATACGTTTCCCTATAGGTTGTGCAACATTGAATGAATCCCCACATCTTACCGACCAGTGAAAGTCAAAAGGTAGATCACTCTCTGTGTCCATAAGGCCCTGACTAATGAGTCAACTGTTGGAGGTGTGTGGACAATACAATATTTTCCAGGGTTGGATGACTTACAAAATTATAGTATTGTGCATTCTTTGACATTTAGTATTAGTCAATGGCTCTGACAACAACTTAATGTCTGTGTCAGCCCATCCTGGATAACTGTTGGTTCTGTGTGGGATTCAGAGACAGCTCCTAATTTGCAGTCATCTGCAAATGTATTCAGTCTGAGGTCACTGAAGAGAAGGGAATGGCTAGGAGGGGTAGTCCCAGGAATGATTTGTGAGGGAAGTCCTCTCGTGACTGGCCTTATTGTAGCAGTGGACTTCCCAGTGCTATCTTCCCAGATAATGACTGTCAGACACTTGGCTATCCACTGAATAACATACTAGTTTGTTAATAACCTCTACAGTTTTTTCAACAATGCCTGATGGCCTAATCCTTTAAAATGCCTTCTCAGGCCATGGTAGGTGGAATGAGTCATTTTACCCTCATCCATTGCATAGTTTAACATTAACTGAGGTACACTCGTTAGGGTAAGCATGAGCTGACTTTGAAAATAACAAGCTAGGTTGAGCCAGTGTCTGCAGGTGTACTACATTGTTACTGATCATTTCCATGATAAGTCTTTTCTTGGCTTTAAATATAAGACTACTGAGACATCTGGGGACAGTGCTTGTCATTGCGTGCTAGTTGTCCTGTGTGCAATTAAGTATTGCAGTTAATTCCATTATGGTTTCCAAGAAGACAGTCATCCAAGATGTCTGTGGCTGTACACAGTAGAAGCAAACAATGGAGTGGAAAGCCATACATACACCCTGTGAAGGTTAGGAAGGAGTGTTTACACAGTTGATTTGCAGTTGGACAATACTCAAGCAGTGTGTACTGAAATGACACGATTACCTTGTGAAGAATGCTGACAAGAAAGGAGTCCCCTGAGTTGCTGGTGCTTGGCTACTACAACTACTCTTGATCTCACCACCACCAGTCTGTCCTGGGATACCATGATCCTATACTTTGTCTCTTACCAGGAGCAAAATGTTAATACCAAGATCAATATGAGGAGCAGGCCACAGCCTGTTTGTTCATCCACATAGTTGCCCCATGTAATGCAAGGCTCTGTAGACTTGACATACCCTTTTCCAGGTCACCTACAGACAGCATCCAGAACAATAATTTGAGTTTGGCATGCATTATACCTTGTATTCCAGGGTTGTTAAGATTTCACTAGGGCACTGACAAGATGGTGAGTCAGAGCCCAACTGCATCATCACAATACAATGTTTAATGTCCAGTAACATAGACATCAAAGGTTGCTCAAATAAGCCCCATAATGGCAGTGATCCCTGTTAGGTGACAATTTCACAGCAATTCATACAGCCTGACCTTCAACAGCATCATGGTGCACATCTGTGTGACATGGATCTGAAGCCTTATGCAGAGGAGTGGCCACCTTTAGTCAAACTGTGTGTACCTCACACATGTCCTAGGTATGTCATACTGTAAATTTGTGTAACCTGAACAAATGCCTGTGTTCCCACATCATGTCATACAGCATCCAGTTTTCTGTTTGATTGCTTGATAGGCAATGTAGACTAGCAAGGCCAAAGTAATGACTGCAAATTTGAACAAGTTCTCTGTGTATGCACAGACAGCCACATCTTCACTGCAATGAGTTCCTACAGTTAGTGTGCTTGAGGCTATCAACCCCAAGGGTGTAGCAGCATGACCCTAACTTTGCTGGAGTTGTACATTGTCACATTTGTAGGTATGTTACTGCGACCATGCCTAATAACAGGATTGTGGTTAATCCAATGGCCACATGCCTGGCAAAGCATTGTATTGACTCAACCATGTTATGGCACACTGTCAGGTGCTATTTTACCTTAGGATAGCTGCATAAAGCTGATAAAATGTCACATTTCAGCATCTGTCAAGTCACTGCCTAACTATGGTCTGTTGTGATGTACACACAAGAAAGACTCTATTGCTAATAGCATTATCAATGGCCGCTGTCCAGATGTGGAAATTGTCTCTACCACTATACTCCTATGTGAGATCTGACTATATTACAAACCTTGATTCCATGATGTTTTGCGCACTGGTTAGTACATATGACAATGAGCAGTTTGCCAACATGCACACCCCGTACTCTACCCACACTCACATCACACACACTTGCATGTGTGGAGCTCCTTAACAGACACATATGCAAAATACAGACACCTCAGAAACCCAATTGCAAGTTTACTACACATAATCATACCTCTGCAGAACACAGTTCACATAATACCACATGTACCACTATCTCAATGGTCAAACACCTGAGGCAAAACACAAACCCAAACCTATTATTCAAAGGTGATTACATCATGAGACACACTGATGTCCCTCTCACCAGGCTACATATGGGAAAGGTCACAATTAACTGTCTGTGAGGTGCCAGGATATGCCATACCACAAATACACACAGGTCTGTCAACATCACATAATGTTATGATGACTTCAGAGTTCCTGTTTGTGTGTACAACTTGAGACATACCTCAATGGACAGCATAAAGACACATGACTGAGCTTACAGACTGTATCTCTGGTGGGTATGCTCATAGCCTTCAGCTGCATTTTACCTTCACCTAGGATGATGGCTCAATACACATAGAAAATGACTGAAGTCAATAATTGGCTAATCATATGTTGTCATTGTAAAGGGACCCAGTACATGTCAGCCTCGGATAACTTGCTCAACAGAACTCGATGCTTTGCCAGAGATGGTGTTCATGTGTCACCCCTGGGAGATTGTGTACTGGCCAAGGCTGCTGACCCACCCATAGTGCATCTTATAGGCAATATCTCAAGGGAAAACTTTCCATTGAGGAAATGCCATCTTCAAACATCATGGTTATGCTGCTACAATATAGGAATGCCAACACTAAACACCACTCGCTTGAAGGTGTCCCAGCTTGGAAGTTGCAGACATTTGTGCAGTCATACACACCTGGTTCAAGGTTGTGGACAGCACCACATATGTCCTTCCACATGTTCAGACCTCAAACTGAAAGTGTGCCAGGTAATGCAAGTGGTGTATTCATATTCATTAAAGATAGATACACATCCAGACTGGTTAAACAATGTGATTCCCTGGAGACATTGCAGATGATATTCACTGCTGATAGGGCACCTAACCAAGTAATCGACAGCTATAGGAGCAACTCCACAAATCAGGATACCTGTTGTACTTATTTGAATCTACGTGCGTCTATAAAGATACATCACAACACCATGGTTTGGTTTGACTTTCACTAACCAACAACTGTGTTGGTTACTTTGGTTACTCATGCTCAAACTCACTTGCTCAAAGGTTAGTCCACATCCTTAACTACAATGCCCTGAACCAGTGGAGTGACATCTCAACAGGGGGAGCTGATGTAATGCATCAGGTGTTTACCAGTATGGGTGACCATGGTAGCACCTCCACTGTGAGGTCCTCCCTGGTGAGATATGACCACAAATCGGTCTCCTTAAAAGTAAGATTCACACCTGAACCCCACCCCCCCCTGCAGCAAATACAGTAATAATCTTCAACAAAGCAAATTATAACCTCTTATGGGATGGTATAAATAACTTGACTGTACCTCCCCTCTCAGATGGGACAGGCAGCTATGCTGAGCTCTTCACCAATGCTTTATGCAAGCACCTGTATAACTGCATAGACTCAGCTGTACCTGACAGGAGGATAACAGGCTCCTCATGGCACAGCAAACTGAGAGCAGTCAAACGATCTCCCAGTTATGTCAATCTCCTACAAGAGGGTCTTCATGAACAAATGCTTGTTGACATACTCATGGCCGTAAACCCCATGCAAATGTGTATGTAGTATCAAATCCTATGGTAGCACCATTGCTCCTGGTAAGCAGTACATCAGTAGCAACACCTCATGTACATAGTCAGGAGTGACAGACCTGGGCACACATACCTGGCCACACAGGTTTACACCTACTTTACCATAGATCATCATGTCTCCCCAGTGGTAAGAAAGGAAGTTCATCATGCTCATGTCATTACTGAGGGCAATGTTACCCAATAATGATGTAGTTATAACCTATATGTACTATTCCCTCAGCATGCCAGTATTTGAGTGCAATGACCATTCTGTCATGTACCTTTCCAAGCATCATTAGCAACTGCACACAGCACAAAGGTTCCTCACAAGGAAACTTCAAGTCCCCAGTATCTGTCCTATGGGGATTATCTGAAACAACTGTCATTGCAGCTTGTGTCATATAGACTACTCAAAAGTGATCTCTGCCTTGCATACAGAACAATATCTGATCGTGCAGTATTAGAAATGCTGCATATCTGTAGGTGAAATGGTACATGGATTACTCACTGTAAGGACATTAACCTGGTATGTGACATTACTAATGCATGCTGGTGGGGGAGATATGTCTACCACACTTTAACAGACCTTTGAAACAAACTCCCACCTAATGGCAAAAAGTGCATCTCATTGGCCCTCTTCAATTCTGTATGATTGCCTGGATGACCATCATTTCACCACAGGGCTTCTGCCTGTGTCCCTCGTGGACAAGGACAATATGTGCTGATAGTGTAAATAAGGGTAAGAACTTGACTAAGAGTTTAAGGGGCCTAGGGCCATTAGGATACTAAAGTCCAATGATCCTATGATCCCATATGTTGATGTAAAATGCTAAAAAAATCCACACACACAAACCTGGGTACAGTGAGAATAGTACCGCTACCAATTACTATTTAAAGAACACTGCACTGTACACACACTCTCCAAGTTGCCTGCAATTAGATTAGAACTCTTATACATCTAAAGGCACACCCTACAAATCACAGTATTTAACACATGTACCACAGCTGAAGTCTACTTTTAACATCTATTTAGGTAATGTTATGCTAGATGACATCAGCAGGCACTGTGGTCAGGAATTTGGAGGCCCACATCACGTGCTACAACCTAAATACTGCAAAACCTACCTCTTTCTAAGTCAGCGTGTTAATCATATTTATTTTGTAGGGAGATGCACACACATACAAACACACCAAGTGGCAGTTAAATTAGAAACCCACCTATCTAGTGTTACACATTACATATCACACTACTTATCACACACATCATCGCTAAAGTATGACAGAATGGCAGTTGGTAGTCTGAAGGTACATGCCATCAGCAGGCCTTGTCGAAGACAAGAGTTTGGAGGCTGGCATCACCTGCAAGGGGCAAAAAGTGCAGAACCTTTGCAGTTTGGAAGTGAATGTGGGATTCCCATTTGTTTTGCAGGGAGATGCATACACATACTCACAGTGGCCTGAAGTGAGATTAGAACCCCTATCTATCTAGTTTTATAAACTACAGACCACAGTATTTATCATGCACACCATTGCTGAAGTCTGTTTTATACATGACTGTAGGCAACTATTTGTGGAGTACATAAACTAGGCCTGTGTTAAACAGCATGTGTGGCCTGCAGACTGACATTGCTTCTTACATTTCTCTGCATCTAGTAGCCTAGCATTCTGCTAAATGTTATATATATATATTTATGTCTATAACAGTGATGTATATGTACATGGAGGTGTGTGTGTGTGTGTGTGTGTGTGTGTGTGTGTGTGTGTGTGTGCGTGTGTGTGTGTGTGTGTGTGTGTGTGTGTGTGTGTGTGTGTGTGTGTGTGTGTGTGTGTGTGTGTGTGTGTGTGTGTGTGTTTGTTATGTAAATATATGGAAAGAGACAGAGATGTATTATGTGTTTATATATATATATATATATATATATATATATATATATATATATATATATATATATATATATATATATATATATATATAGAGACAGATAGATAGTGACAGACAGATATGTATACATATATGTATATATCTGTAGACATATCTATATATAAAAAGTCAGTTTGAGTAGGGAGCAACAGAATTGTGCTCTGCTTAGCAGCAGAACTGCACTTTGCTTAACTGTGTATGAGCATGCCCAGTAGGATTTTCGCTATTTATAAACTGACTCCAGTCCTCACCTACCTGTACTATGCTGCACATCACTGAAATTGGCTACAACTTTCTAAAGTTGTCTGATGTAATTAATATGTGACAGAGCTTAATAATATTAAACCACACACACACACACTGACAGACTGTAAAACACAAAGGAATGATACCTCACATCCAAAATAAGTGGGTAGTTCTAGATTAGAACCATGAACACCATCACACAAGCTAATTGTCCTAGTCCTTTGAGCCACAAGGGATCATTCATAATAGAATCATCTGCCTAAATATGTACATTGTTATTCCTGCATTAATTAAGCTATACAATTTATGGTCAATTTCTATGTCTATGCCTTAGACTGCCTGGAATACTGATATACCATTGATGAGTTTCTGTTACAGCAGTTAGAAGGGAAAACTGCTGTGTTGGTGGTGGTGAAACACCACCACATGTTCTGCCGGGATACACAATAGCCTATTATGTCACCCCACTGTCTAACATCTTCCTTGACTGATATACCAGTAATCTGTTGCAGTAGGTCTGCATGAATATTCCACGCATGAGGCCTAATGAATAGTAATGGAAACATGATAGTGGAATGGGTATCTGTAGTCCCATGTGGATGTTATTTATGTCCAAGTAACCAACTATATTTACTTGCATAATGTACCAGATTCAATACATACAATGCCATAGCATAACAATCCTTATGATTACTGTGCAGGTTATGGACTTACCTTGCAAATGCAGCAGATGACACAACTGCAATTCAGGGCTGATTCTGTCAGATGAAAGCAGTACATAGCCAATTCATGGGTAGGTACAGGATGTGTGGTTCTCTGCCATCATTTTTAATTTCTGTATGTGAGTAGGGGTAAGGTATCAGTCCCTTGGTCCCTAGGTTGTCAGTGAATGGGCTATGCATTGCCTGTTAGCCAAAACTAGGGTGTACCGAGCACACATATGCCTGCCTACAAGGACATCAGCAGGGAGTTCCTCCTCTGAGTCTTCCCATGACTGTGGCTGTGGTGACCTAGTCACTGGTGGGGGCTGTGTATTTCTTTCCTTTTCTAATCCTGTTGCAGCTGCTTCACCAGGATTATATTGTGTAGCATAGCACACACTGTGCATATATGTGCACATGTGGCTGAATAATATTGCAGGGCTCCATCTGATATATCTAAGCAACAGAACTGTGACTTGAGAAGCCCAAGCACATGCTCTATGATGTTCCTAGTTTGTGTGTGTGCCTCATTATGGCATTCTTCTGTGGGTGTGTGTGCATTTCTGATGGGTGTCATCATCCATGGTTCCAGGGCATAACCAGCATCCCCAGTAAATGGCCATGTGGGATGTCCCCCCTAGCAAACATCTGGTACAGCTGTGATATGTGCCAGATATGGGAGTCATGATAACTGCCAGGGCTGCTAGCACACACATTCACGATAACCCCCTGTACATTGCACATGACTATATGTGCACATGTGGCTGAAGAATATTGCTGGGCTCCACCAGATTAATCTAGGCACCAGAACCATGACTTGAGAAGTGTAAACGCATGCTCTGTGATGTTCCTAGTTTGCGTGTGTGTGTGTGTGTGTGTGTGTGTGTGTGTGTGTGTGTGTGTGTGTGTGTGTGTGTGTGTGTGTGTGTGTGTGTGTGTGTGTGTGTCTCATTATGGTGTTCTTCTCTGGGCGTGTGTGCATTTCTGATGGGTGTCATCATCCATGGTTCCAGGGCATAACCAGCATCCCCCAGTAAATGGCCATGTGGGATGTCCCACCAGCAAACATCTGATACAGCTGTGATGTGTGTCAGATGTGGGGGTCATGGTAACTGCCAGAGCTGCCAGCACACACATTCAGGATAATCTCCTGGGCATTGCACATGACATGGCAGTTGATGTAGTGGTACCCCCTTGCAGTTAACATAGATTATATCCTGCTCACCAGGTGGTGCCTTGATGTGTACATGAGTGGAATCTTTGGCACCCAGTTCTTCAGGGTAGTGTGCTACACAGTAGAACTGTCGCATATTGCTGGCCCTCACCTCAGTGGAAAAGGGAAAGGATATGTGCTCACTGGCATGTGGTAGGATAGCATCCAGGAACTGGTGGAGTATCCTGGATGCAGATGCCTGTGACACCTCCATGATGTCCCCAGTTGGTCTTTGAAAAGTACCTGTAGCTTGTATCCTAAGCGCTACACATACCTTTGTTTCCACTGGGATGAGATCCCCTCTGTTTGCTCTGGCTCTGAGTTGAGGTTGGCAGAGCTCAGTGAGTTCTTGTAATATGTCCCTGCCCACCCTGTAGTGCTCTACAATCTCCAGCTCATGTAGCTTCTGGAAGGTGAACCTGCACTCTAACACTCTTCTCCTTCTCTGCCTAGGCCTATTGTCAGCAGCACCAGCAGCACTGACTTCAGCATCTAGCACATACAAATGTAGCAGACCTGCAGTAGCCCTGAGCATTATCTCAGTTAAAATTACCAAAACTGTACACCAATGGTCCAGAGTATTGGGGAAAATCAGACTGTAGGGTGTATGCATACTTTACAGAGGTCAGATGTAGGTCCAGCATGTGTGATTGGCTAATTATTATGCATTTCACCTGTCTAGAATGTAATTAACATTATTTAATGGCCCTACTTTAGAGCATGATATGGTGCTATGTATGGCGCCGCGCAGCATAGCTTATACAGAGTAATAAATATTCATTGGATATATCTGCTTTCTTTTCATTGATGCATACATCATCACTATCATGTGGGTAGTGTGCTGCATGAACACATTGAGCTATGCAGTGTGCACTGCAGCATAGCTTAGACAAAAGTCAAAATCAATAATTGTATATATATGGTTTTAATTACTTTCTGCCTACGTCATCGCTGTCACTTGAGTGGTCTTTCCACATGAACACACTCAGTTATGCAGTGCACAGTGCAAACACATGCAGTGGGAATTAAACAATCCTAAAAGTGACTGACACACTCCCCTGCTGGCATCCACATCCAGTGCAAATATCAACATGGTATGGGAGACTACACAAAGTGGATATGCAGACTCACTTACTCCTTTTTGCTGCTCAAGACATCCACTTCATTTGCATACACATCTGTGCCAACAGCCTGGATACTACATGATTCATAGCCATATGAACTGGACAACAGCACCAATGCACCATTGGATAGACCCGACAAAGGACCTATAATACATTTCTGACATGTATTATAAAATGGATTTTTTTTTTGCCTCTTTTCTTCTATTAAGCATGTTTGTGCACTGCAGCATATAGAGCAAACATGTCGAGATTATTAAAAAAAATATATTATGTTAACTTATTCTGTTCCTCTTTATGACTTCCACATTAGTTTTGCTAATATCTGTATGTGATATAACATTTTCACGGGAGATATGCCCATATTTCTGGTGTTCTACATCCCCTCTCCTGTTTGCAGAAAAAATCCACGTACACTATGGGCACTGACATGGATTCTACACAGATGCTTTTCTACTTGTTGGCTAGCTCAATCTGCCTCATTTGCATAAGATTCACCTACTTATGAGATGATTTGCATTCCTCAGTATTTTCCCTGTTTGCACATGCATGCACACCACTAAGCTGCACTTAATGATTCTAAAATTTTTGTGCTTGTGTTCATATTGTGGCATGAGGTGTCATGTAGACTTTACTGAATTCCCCAGGTGAGTATTTAGAACCAAAAATAACTATGAAAGAACTGAATGAAATTTTAAAAGATATTAACTGAATTCTGCAACACAACTGGATGGAAATGGATATGGTAGGTATAAAGAAATAAAGGAGTGTCAACAAATAATTTTTATAGCAGTTATGAATGAATGGTTAGAAACTGGAATTAAAGAGAAGAAGATATGTAAAGGAGTTATAAAATTTATATTTGAAAAAGGAAATAAAAAGGAGATAAAAAATTGGAGATCTGTAACATTGAATAATATGGATTATAATTTTTTTATGAGAAAAAGGTTACAAAAAAGTGGATAGAATATATGACTAAAATGTATTTGGAAAAAAAAAGAGTAAGTCAAAAGTTATTATAGATAATAAAAGAAATAATGTATTTGGAAAAAAAACAGTAAGTCAAAAGTTGTTATAGATAATAAGAGAAATAATTAATGATATCATAAATAAAAATGTAGAAGTGAATGTTATGATAGGGGATATAAGTAAAGCCTAAGATAATATTCAATATAAATCATTATGGGGAATTTTGCAGTTATATAATATTAGCAAAAAACATTACAAGTAATAAAAGCTGTTTATAAAAGGAACTATGTGAAACTAAATGTAAATGGCTGGATTGGTGAGAAATAAAAATAGAATGTGGAATAAAGCAGGACTGTCCAGCTAGTAGTGTAATTTTCTCATTAATTATAAATGTAATAGTGAAGGAAATTAATAACATGCCAAGTAGTAGTGGATACAAAATGGTGAAGGAAGTGCAATTGCTAATAATGTATAATTATTGTATAATTATGCAGATGATATTGTATTAATTGTTAAAAATAAAGTATGGATGGAAGAAGTAAATTAAAAATAAGTATAAATTAAAAAAAATGGTTTAAGTATAAATAAAGAGAAAAGTAAAGTATTTGCCTTTGAAGGTATGATAGGAGGTACGGAGTTCAATGGAAAATGTATAGCTATATTAGGAATAATATTTAGAAGGAATGAATACAGACAACAATGGGATAATGTACTTGAAGTAAAGGATATGACTATTTTTTGGAAATCATAGATTTTCATATAGAAAAAGCACATGTGTTGAATACCATGGTAATAGGAAAAAATGCTTATATTGCTGACATCTATATGATTCCTATTAAGTATGAAAAAGAGCTAATGATGATTATATATTCTTTAATACGGGGCTTTAGACTGAATCCAGTCAACAGAGGGATTCTATATATGAAAGAAGAGTGATGAGACTTGGGTTTAATAAACCTAATAGTACATGCAGCATCCTTAATTTTATATAAGGCATTAAAAGGAATTTTGAAGGAAAATAAAAAAAAACTGACAGAAATGATACTGTACTTTAAATACAAAGAACTGTTGGAATGAAGGGAAGTTAAAAAAAAAGTAAAATCATTGTGAATGTAGAAATGAAAAAGTACTAAAACAAAATTGTGTTATGGAAAATAAAAAAGAATATATATGAGAAAATAGAAAGGGATGGTACTTACATATTATAAAGGCATTTTATTGTATTGATCTGTGGAAATATTTAGAAATAGATAAGAAAAAAAAGCCATAATGATGAGATATAATAACTATAATGTAATGATTTTTATTAAGATTGTCTAGTAGAAAATTACTGGTTAAGGCAAATATGCCATACAAGAAACAGCAAGCTAGAATATCTAATAAATATGGAAAGTTTGAGATTAATGAGGATGCATGTTTTAAATGTGAAAGAGTTAAAAATTTGAGGAAAGAAATATGTAAACATAATATGGTGAAAAGTTTGTTAAAATCTTGGCAAATAAATATGGACAGAAAATAATTTAGTTATTATGGTGCACAGAAACATGTTAAAAATGTTTAGTGTATTTTTAAATTTTCATGACATCATAATGGCTATTTAAATAATTTATTTGAAGCATCCGCGATGGTGCAGAACATCCGCGGTGGTGCAGCGGTAGCATTGTTGCCTCACAGCAAGAGGTTCTCCCATTCGATTCTCGGCTGCAGTGCAGGGAGTGCCTTCTGTGTGGAGTCTGCATGTCCTCCCTGTGGTTGGGTGACCATTCAAAAGACATGCGTAAATGGGCGTGCCTTCGTTGCCAATCATTAGCGGACCGGAGTTTCGCTGTGGCGACCCCTAACCGGGAAAAGCCAAAAGACAAACAACAACATTTGAAGTATTTTATCATTGGATGATTTTTTTGCACATGATAAGTATTTAAAGGGTGGTTTCAAGTTTTTGTATTTATTCTGATGAAGTTCGTGGTGTTTTATTAAACGAACAAAAGTTTATACGTTTTGTGGTCCGGTTCCTTCCTGGTCTTTGGTTTGTTGCTTTTTTACTTTTACTAAATGAAATTAAATACAAAGGACAATGGATTTCAACAAAGATTCTGGAGAAAATAATGTCTGGGTTGTTGTTAAAGGAGGATGGGGAATGCTTAAATTGAAGTTTATAATGTATAGAGATTTGTAAAAAGAAATAAATAATGTAAATATGTAAATAATGTGTAATGGATATATCAATAAAACAACTCTATGCTTTTCATTTGGTGCTGGGAGATCTTTTATTTCCACTTGAGCTACCATAACCTTAAGCAGCAGTTTCATCCAGAGGAAGACACACTCAGGAGTGCAGCAGCTCCATTATGCTGCTGCACTATAGCGTCAATAATCGGTCTAGCTGGTGTGGGAATAGAAACCATTACTTTCTGTACCAAAGGCAAGTATGCTCCATGTTGTGCATCTGACACTGTGAGAATTTTTATATGTCTTTCATACTGGCATGGCAAAGAAGTGTTAAGGTGCAGACAGAATCATGAACAGGATACTAGATAGATTTCATGCCAAAGGGGATGTGGGGGTTGCAGGGCTATACATGTATATATATATATATATATATATATATATATATATATATATATATATATATATATATATATATATGAGTCTACTGCTTTTAGTCAAATTGCATTTGGTCGAAAATTATTTCAGGCAGCCCACTTCACCGAAAATGCATTTCACTGAAAACCTTTTTGGTCAAATCCCATTTGGTTGAAAATGGAATATAGCCCCCGCCGCACTGCAGTGTGACCCTGAAGTGAGAATATAAGGTTAGGGGTGTGTGGGAGGCATAGCCCCTCACATAATTGCAGTGTATTCACTATTATATATTTGTGTATCCATTAAAAATACATTGAAACATATAACGTCAGTAAAAACTAGGTGCAAAATGTGGGTAGGCTATGCCCCTCACACCACCCCTAATTTTATATTCTCACTCCAGGGTCGCACTGCAGTGGGGCAGCGGCTATATTCCATTTTTAACCAAATGAGCTTTCAATCAAATGAGCTTTCAGTAAAGTGGGCTGCCTGATATCATTTTCAACCAAATGTAATTCGACTAAAAGCAGTAGACCCATATATATATATATATATATATATATATATATATATATATATATATAGATAGATAGATCTATACAGATTGACAGATCGACAGATATAGATAAAGATATAGATACATAACTAATTTGTTTACAAATTTGAGTTTGGTTACAGCTTGCAGTGGGGTCCATTGAATTACATTGTTTTACTTGCATAATTTGTGATTGTTACAATATATTATAGCAATAACCCATGCCTGGGTGTGGGTAATGTGGGATTTAACCACGGTTGGTGTGGTTTGGTCCCGAGGGTGAACCCCGAGGGACCAAACAAAGACAACCGTGGTTAAATCCCACATTACCCACACCCAGAAGTGGGTTATTGCTATTATACTATGACATTATTTAAGAAAAGAAACAATTACTTTTCTTAAATAATGGCATTGTATAATGCCTCTTTGCTGCCCTTCACAGCTGTCTGGCATCCGCGGCAGTTCTGATGTACTGTGCATGCCTACACAGTACATCAGAGCTGTGGCCAAAAGCAATGGAGAAAGCAAGATCTCCATTGCTTTTTTACTGTTTCGCTATGTTAAATGGGTTTAACATAGTGAGACAGCTTTAAAATAAGCAACGGAGATCTCTGTTGCTTATTTTAAAGCTGTCTCGCTATGTTAAACCCATTTAACATAGCGAGACGGGTTTAAAAAAAAGCAACGGAGAAAGCAAGATCTCCGTTGCTTTTTAAACACTGTGTCGCTATGTTAAAGGAGTTTAACATAGCGAGACAGCTTTAAAAAAAGCAACGGAGATCTCCGTTGCTTTTTTTAAACCTGTGTCGCTATGTTAAACTCTTTTAACATAGCAAGACAGTGTTTTAAAAAAAGACTTATACTAATGGAAAAAGTCCAGGCGACCGGACCTTTTTCCATTAGTATAAGTCGATTTACAACGTGCACGCTGGCCAATCAGCGTGCACGTTTTGGAATATTAATAGGGGGTCATAGTATAATGCTGCTGTTTGCATACTACTTTTATATTATTGCCTTGTTCTTCTGCTTATAGTATGTACAGCATCTCAGCTTGTTGCTTATTGTGTATTTATGCTTTGCACTAAACATATATAATGTATGTTTTTGTTTTATTTGCAAACTCTGCCTAAATATCTCAGCTTTCTTCTATATGTTAACTAATCTTTGTACTATTCTTACTAACGATAGTATCCTATTTTTCCTTGTATTCTTCTCTCAACTACCTTATACTTCCTACTCTTTAGAGTACTATACAGCTCTTCTTTTCGTCCAATCAATAAGCAACATTATCACTTCCCTTAAATTATAATCTAATCCCCCTTTTCTAACCTTTCTCTCCTTTCTCCCTTGCTCCTAGATTACAAGACCTGACAGAATTTCAGAATAAACTGCAAGATAGACCAACATTCATCTGAAGCTTTCTACCCCCCCCCACCCAAACTGACTCGTTTGGCTATGCATCTCATAAAAGCAATACATTGTATGTAAAGGTCTCCCAAGTATTTCTGTAAACAACTACATGTGTCAAATGTTATATCGTTTGTAAAGGTTTCCTAAATATTTCTGTAAATTCCTACATGTCAGGCTGCTTGTACACCACCAAGCTGTATTCCTACTCTAAACTCCCCCTTCTCTTCCTTCCCTACTCCATCCTAGTCTTCTTAATCCCACCTTACCTATTATCCTAATTCTGCCCTTTCAGAGTAGAGTCTGCTGTTATGACTGCTAGCTATCTCTTTTAAACAGCTGATTTCCCACCTTAATTCCATTTCACTTTAATTCTTCTCTACTGACCTTGTTTTAATTCATTGCTTCCAGCTTCACTTATTCTTTTTGCTGTCCTCCCAATATTTGGTTTTACTGATCCAGTCGCCCTCGCTCTGCTCGGGCTTACTCTGTTCCCCCACACTACCCTCATTCCCACTCACCCCCTCTTTTTTTAGAGTTACATTCTTCTAGCCACACCCACTTCAATCACCTACCCAATAGCATTTGCATTTTTCCTAATCTATACTTCATTCTACTTAATTCCTTCCCCAACTAACTAACCAATAGTGTTTGCCTATTTTCTATTCTTTACTTCATTCCTCTTATCTCCCTCCCTTCCTATCAACATGGCTCCCTCCACATCACATGCACTATTCTTACCCCTTACCACATTACTGCTATCTCTTCTAATATAATTCTCATCGTTCAACACTAAATTAATATTTATCAATCCAAGTTCTGCAACTAGCTCCCTACACACCCAGTCTGATATATACTCAGAAGTCAATACTAGCCTATTTTATATAACTCCACTGATCTACTCTATTCTCAAATTTTCTTAGCATTCTGCCATTTACTGGTCACATCCCACAATTCAGAAATACAGAAATTTTGGTCTCCTTTCTAAAAGTTAACAGCTTCAAAAATCTCTGTATCATAATCCTATACATACCCCTGGGTAATAACATACCTATTATAGAAGAAATATTATCTTGGGCCTCCCACACTATAGAAAATGAAACCATAATCCTAAGTGATGTGAATATTAATTGGTCTAATATTTCCTTAAAATCTCCATCCCACAATACTAACCTGTTTCACTATACCCAACTAATCTCCACCCCCACTAGATATAATAATAGAACCAGTGAAGGAACAGACTTAGACTGAATTCTAGTCTCTGATCCAAGTAAAATTATATCAGCTGGTACTCTCCTACATTTTATAAATGCCCACCTTCCTTCCTTCATTACCCAAGCCTATCCCTTTTTCACTAAAAAAAAAACATCACTTTAAACATGTCAGAAATCTATCTAAATTCAACCCTTATACATTCAACAATATCCTAAAAAGCGTAAATTGGAATAACTTAAAAAATCTTCCCTAGACGAAGCCCTTCACTGCCTTAGCACTACCTTTCTAACAATACTTTACAGCCTTGCACCCCTTGTATAAAAAGAACAAGAAATTACCATGCTCCATGATTAACTAAATCTACTAAGGAAATAATGATAACTAGGGATAAAGCTTGGAAGCTATGGTATAAACACAAGAATGACTTTGTAATCAGACAAAAAAGCTTGTATCTAAAGACAAGAACAAATTCTACTTAAAAAACCTACAAAAATAACCCAAAGGTTTTCTGGTCCTCCATTAATATGCTCCTAAGCCTGACAAAAAAAATAATATTTGCCCCTACCCACACAAAACACCAGAACAAATAGCAATTATCTTCATCTCCTAATTTACAGACACTATAGATAATATCACAGACACATTCCCTTAACCTATCACCACAGCTAACTCCCTAAGTAATACTCCTCTCTTTCAGCTCACACAGCTCCTGCCTCCTCACTCTACTACTAGCATATGTGGCCAAACTACTACCTGGACCCATTCTCCCTCATTTACCTATACAAACTAAGCTAAACCCAATTACTTGCCAGAATTCAATCGTTCTATTGTTCCTACAGCATACATAAAAAAATTGCTACTGAAATTAAAGACCATCTCAAATGCAGCAGATGGCATATGCACAGAATACCTAAAAATAGCTGCAGACTCTGTTGCTTACAACATTAGAATTCTCACTAATAGTCTACCTAAGAATCCTATGTTTCCAAACTCTGGAAAAAGGCAAACATATTATTAATCGACAAAGGGGGTACCTCAAAAGATATTATCAACTTCCGCCCTATAGATATTCTATCCCCCATTTCTAAACTCTTAGAAAATGTGTACACACCCAGTTTCTACAATTCCTTCTCAAAAATCAAATCCTTTCTGGTAATCAGTGTGACACCCCTGCACTGGCTCAGTAATCAAGGAGCCTCAATCCTCAACACTGGCAATAGTGGGGAACGTACACACTGGGAGGATGACAAATACATACAGTAAAGTGTAATTTCTCTTAAGAGGACACAGAGATCACAGTCAGTCTTGGGCTGGTTTCTCCTTTTTTCTTCAGATCCCCAATAAGACTGCCCACTGGCACAGCTATAGGGTTGAGATCTCAGTTGAGTGGCCAAACCAAGATCTCCAGTACCCTGTCTTTCCAACCAGTGCTTTGTGTCCCTGCCCAGGTAGCTGCCACATACACACTCTTTGAGATTTGTTTATATACAAACACACACACATACTCCTGGGATAGGTTGGCACAGGTTAACTAGCTATGGTCCCTTCTGCCAAGACTATAAGGTAGTCCCAACTGCCTTTAGTCACTCTTTATCAGCTACTTTAAGGCCCTTTACAAAAGCTGTCCAATCCTACTGTGTAATGTTGCTATTAATTCAAATGGTAGTTTGACAAAGAGCCAGACTATATGAGTGGCCTGTACAGTGTCACCAAATAGATAGGCAAGTACTCTAAGAGCTTAAATATCTCTAAATTGACCAGCCACAATTAAAAGATTTAAATATATTTAATAATAAATAATAAAAGAACAATACTATACTAAATAAGTAATTAGTTACATCAGAGTTCAAAATCACAGGCAATACCCAAAACAACACTGAAGGACAGTTTCAAATAAACAAAACATCTAAGCTATACTTTACTATATTCCTATCTGATTCTAAAAGAGTTACTATGCCCTAGAAATTTACTTACAGCAAGGCAAGTGCAGAAGGTGGTGGATGTTCTTGTTAGGTCAAAGAAAAAATACAAAAAATGCCCTGTTTCTCTCTCAGAGAGTTCTTAAATTAATATCAAATATTACTGCTGGGTTAGCTTGGATGGCATCACTTTTCATCACCACACTTTAGTTCCCAAACTAAACCCCCATTGTCTGAAACTACCCACATTTAACATCTCTCTGTGAAAATACATAGCCTTCAGATGTTTTCAACTGCTACTAGACATAAAACAATAAAACACTTATAAAACAACACAGAGATCCCCCTAGTGTAAACATCCTGTCTCCTGTTGACTGAAACTGAAAGATAACTTTTATAGCACAATTGTAAAACAATTTAATTCCACTATTTTCTTGAAGTTTTGCAAGTTAACCCTCCGTGTTCTAGTTTCCACTGTTGAACGATGTACATTTACACAATTAAAATAGTTTATATACATTTCTTTTCTAAGCCAGCAGGGCATGCTGTGGTTATGTTCTAGCTCAGTACATAACATACATTTCTAATACAATCATAGCACAAGCATCTTACATGAAGCATGTTGGCATTCACAAATGACATATAGCTACTTCCAAACTTCCAGATAGCTGGGCTAGCAGTATCTCCTTCTATCACACTTCTATATAAGTCATACTAATATTCTCAAATGGCATATAATTATTTACAAAATTCCAGATAGCTGGACTGGCAGTATCTCCTTCTGTTACATTTCTATATAGGTCATATTAATATTTTCAACTGACATATAATTACTTACAGAATTCCAGATAACTGGGCTGGCAGTATTTCCTTTTGTCACACTCAGCATGGTTTCAGACCTGATCATAATACTTCAACTACACTAATACCCCTTATGGATCTAGTTAGTAAAGTCCATAACTCAGGGAAAATTGTCTCTACATTATTTATGGATTTGTGTAAAGCCTTTGATACTATTTCTCACACACTCCTCCTTTCTTGACTTTCTAACATTGGACTATCTAGTTCATCTCTGAACTGGTTTAAAAGCTACCTATCTGACAGACAACATGCTGTAAAATGGCAACACTCTATATCCCCATATATCCATAACCCACTGGTGTTCCTCAAGGCTCCATATTAGGACCTCTCCCATTTAATATTTTCATCAACAACCTCCACTTATCATTCCAACAAGGGTCTTTTGTTCAGTACGTAGACGATTCTACTACAATCTGCTCTTCTGAAAACTCAACCAAACTACAGCATATTACTCAATGGGCATTTACTACAGTAGAGACTTGGCTCCATAATAACTACCTGGGCCAGATTCACGATGGCTTGCACAGAGTCTAAGAGTAGAGTAAGACTCCATGCAACCATCATGTCCAATGTGCGATCCCGGAACAGCCTGCAGGAGCGTGCAAGAGAGCTCCTAAAACAGCTCTTACACGAACAGGGCTGGGATATGCAAATTACCTCAACTGCAGGCGAAAGGCATACAAATGAGGTAGATTTGCAATTCAGGAAACCTGAACCTGTCCGAGTAAGAGCAGTGTTATTTGCAGAAATGTACTCAGTTGACAACTGAGTACCGTTCTGCAAATAGCAAAACAGAGCCGAGACAGCTCCAAATAAAGGTTGCATCCAGTGCAGGAAGCATGCCAATGGCCAAATATACAGCCATTGGAAATGTTTCCTAATGCAATATGAAAAAAAAAATAATTTTTTTTCTCCGATTTCCGATGTTTAAGAGTAGCGCAGTGCCGCATAAACGGGCTGTGCTCTAAAACCCAGAAAACTAAAAATTAAAGCCCATAAATGTGGATCTTATTTAAATTGTTAATGTACTATGCAAGAGAATGGCAGGCTGAAGACAACATGGCCACCAAGTAGAAGTTGCTAAGGGGGGAAGCTCAGTCTAAGAGATGTAACCAAGCATTAGTAGACAATCCTATGTAAATGAGGGTTAGGATAGTGAATCACAAGTTTACAAAGCAAATGAGCACAGTCAGTGGAGTGTAGGAGTAGGATAAGGGGAGTAACAGAGTAGAAGATAGGTGACATCACTAGGGGGGTATGTATGAAAGAAGTGAAGCTCATTGGAGCAGAGTGGCATGTGTCAGCTGTCATTTACACATCATGGGAAGAGGTGTGTCAACAGGTAGGCTAGGGAAAGGCAAGAAATGGAAGGTGTATGCTGTGGATAACACCAAAGTTTCTTGCTGAGCGGGTATGCGTGCGTGTGCACACCTGTAAACCCAAGTAAGAGAGAGTGCGCACGTGTAAGCGTGAGTGCGCGCGTTTAAGCCGGAGTAAACATGTATAAGACAGTTTAAAGAGTTGTAAGTGCGATTGTGCTGGTGTGCATGCGTTTTAACCCGAATAAGCAAGCTTTAGTCCGTGTAAGCATGTGTACGCACGTGTTAGCTGCTGTGCACATGTTTGCGCTTGTTGTGTGCGCAGCACTCCCCGCTGAGGAAACAGAAAGGAAAAAGGAAGCACAACAAATAATAGGAAGCTACCAGGGAGTACTACCAGAGCTAGCAGGTGAAAACAATCAGAATCAGGCAATTACACAGGCAGTACACTAGCCCAGCCCAGCCTATCACTTAAAACTCTGCAAACAGCAGTCCATTATGTTTCTGACAACAGACACTGTAGTAAGCTGATAGAAGTGAAAACTGAAAAAGCTTTACTGAGACAAAGAAATGTTAGGGGCTGCCATTGCTGTTATAAGGTGACATATGCAACATGCTGAGGGTGGTGACAATAGAAATGCTGCTGGACAACCCACAGTGAGGAGACGGATAAGAGTGTACAGGCCCAGGGTAACCTACCAGGGTCTACATAAGCTGGAGATAGTGGAGCGTTATAGAGTGGACAGAGACCTCCTGCAGCAAATTGTTGAGCTGTGCAGGCCACACCTCACACACAGAACTAACAGATGGGAACCCATCCCAGTGGAAACCAAGGTATGTGTTGGCCTAAGAATATTAGCAACAGGTACCTTCCAGAGACCAACTGGTGATATGATGGGGATATCACAGGCATCAGCATCCAGGGTACTGCACCAGTTCCTGGATGCCATGTCAGCACATGTCGGTGATCATGTATATTTCCCCAATTCCCGTGAGGTATTGGCCAGCAATATGCGTCTCTTCCAGCAAATAGCGGAATACCCTGAGGTAGTGGGTGCAATAGACTGCACGCACATACGCATCAAACCACCAGCCGGCGAGCGGGGTAGGGTCTACTTCAACTGTAAGGGCTTCCCCTCCATCAACTGCCAGGTCATGTGTGATGCCCAGGGCATAATACTGAATGTGTGTGCAGGCTGCCCTGGAAGCTACCATGATTCCCATACCTGGCATCTGACGCAGCTGTACCAGACATTTGCCAATGGGGACATCCCACATGGTCACCTAGTGGGTGATGCTGGCTATGCACTGGAGCCGTGGCTGATGACACTCATCAGAAACGCACACACACCTGAACAGGAACGCCATAATGAGGCACACACACAAACATGTAATGTAATAGAGCGTGTGTTTGGGCTGCTCAAGTCACGGTTCCGGTGCCTGGACACATCTGGTGGAGCCTTGCAGTACTCACCAACTACATTTACCCAAATTGTCATGGTATGTGCTATGCTACATAATATGATCCTGTGAAAACAGCTGCAGCAGGACCAGCATAGGCCTGGGCCAAACAGCCCCCCACCACTGCCAAGGCCATCACAGGCAGAGCGTGACTCAGAGGAGGAACAACCTGAGCCTGCCCCAGTAGGCAGAAGGAGGCGTGCCCAGTATGCTTTGGCCTTGGCAAAGAGGCAATGCATAGCACATACACTGGCTCAGTAGGAACTCTGGAAATGATACCTCTCTCTGACTCGCACATATAGTAAAAGGGATGCCTAAGTTGACACTACCTGCTTTCAAACATGTACAGGGAGTGTAGTATGTGCATCCGACATAGGCAGCCCTGCAGCACCACGTAAGGCATGATTGCCATGTGTTAAGCAATATAAAGTAGTGCTAAACAGCAATTACCACCATGTAGTATATGCAAACAAAATCGCACACACCAACTAGCACAACTGTGGTCAATGTTGAGTAATATCGGGCAAAGTCCAGCAATGTTGGTGAATATTGAGCAATGTCGGACAAGCCTGGTCTAAGTAGGGCATAGCTGAACAAAAGCTAACATGCTCATATTTGCTTAACTGGCCCTTAAGCAGTCTGGTCTGCTCAGTATGAAAATACAAAGCAGTGATGGGCCTCGAGCCCAGGTTACTGTGCACTATAGCCATAGTACTGAACCACTAAACCATGACAGTATTGCGGTGGTCAGCCTGTATGAAGGAATGTTGATAAGTCTATGCAAAGTATCTCATGGAAACCCTGCAGGCACAGCATAATCCCTGCTGAGTTATGACACAAAGGTGAGTCCTGCAGTAAGAACAGAACCTGACTTCCAACACACACAATATAAATGTTAATATTGGTCATGTTCACACACATCAACAAATGTAGTGGACCTCAGATAGCAACATACTGAAAGGTCACACTGGGCATGCTCAAACACTTGAATAAATGAGACAAATGTCAGGCAACAAAACACGGAAAGCCTGAACTGGGCATGCCCACACACTTAGGCCATGTCTGAGTACAGCAGTGGGCCACGCATATCTGGCAGTTGCATGTGTTAACCCAGGAACCTGTCACTATCCAGCAATCCGCCCTGTGCACACAGTTATATGACAACAGACACATCTATAATATAGTGGAACCCTGTCATAATCAAATATGTTCTGCAGATACCGAAGTTGTTCATAAAAACTGGTAAAGCTAAGATGATAAAGACCTGCAAACAGTATCAGCAATAAACATTGTGCATCCTGAACATTGGCATAGGTTCAGAGGTCGATACTAGGCTATCTGCCCTAGGGCATGTACAAGCCTAGCCAGAGTGTGTTTGGCATTCACAACATTGTCAGATTACTACACTGTGTGTGTGAATAGTAGGTCACACAAGATAGCCCATGTACGTTTAGGCTAGTGTGCCTCTGTCTAGCAGGGACAGAGAAGATATCCCAGTGGTAAACATACGATCACCCATACAGTCATCAAGATGTCTCCTGTAGGTGGTCAGTGGGTGGCTCTGCCTATGTGAAACTGGGATTACTTCTATATTGCCCACCTTATCATGAAGGGTTTCACATCTAGATCAAGAGAGGTCATTGTGTCCCTGTACTCTTCTCTTATCAGGCCAATGATTGAGTACAATGCCCCATTTGGGATGTATCTCACCCGACACCTGCAGCAGTTGGAAAGACCCCAAACGTTCCTCAGCAAGAGGATAAAGGGTCTTAAACATATGTCATATGCTGCCCGACTGAAAAAACTCCAGCTCTATTCAGTCGCATACCGCCTGCTCAGAGGTGATCTGTGCCTGACGTACAAGGCCATGTCCACTCCTGAATTAATGGACATGCTCCACCTCAGAAAATCCAAATCCATCAGAACCACAAGAACAAGTGACTTAAACCTCAACACAGAAATAAATAGGACGTGCTGGAGGGACAGATTCATAACCCAGAGGCTCCCTACACTCTGGAACAGAATCCCAGTCCATGTTAGGCAGAGCTCCTCACTGACTCTATTCAAGAGAAATCTCGACGAGTGGATGGGAGATCATAGGTTTACCCCGGGGGTCATCTCTGTGTCACTACTAGACAGAGGCATAGTAAACTAAACCCTAAAAGGGCGTAGTATTCTCATCCTAAGGGGTGGTGTAAGCCACATACACTCTGGCTAGGCTTATAAATGCCTTAGGGCAGATAGCCTAGTACGAACCTATGAACCTATGAACCTACAATCTGGAGTGAGTGGAGCCTCTGGGATAAGAATCTGTCCCTCCAGCATGTCCTATTAACATCTGTGCTGAGGTATACGCCCCTGGAGTGTGTAGCTCCAAGGGAGTCGGATATCCTGAGGTGGAGCATGTCCAGTAATTCTGGGTTGGGTATGTCTGTAAACAACAGGCACACATCATATCCAAGTCGGTGGTAAGCGACTGAGTAGAGCTGGAGTTACTGCATCCGAACTGTGCAGGGCATCCATGTGAGTCCCTAGATCTGCTTGGTGAGGAACTTCTGTGGCCAGTACAGTTGCTGCATGTGTCGGGTAAGGTACACCCCAAACGTGGCATTGTAACCAAGCATGGTTGTGATGAGTATAGGGGCGCAATGATCTCACTCGATCTAGATGTGAAACCATATGGAATAAGGTGGCCCATATAGAAGGTGTGTCCAACCACTTTGGCAACGTGAATGTCAAAGGTGACAGTATGAACAAGTCATGTCCCCATACCCCTAACAACTCCTACCGTATGTAATGGAGTACTACCTATGTGGTAATGTGTGGGCATGTTGTTATTCCTAAAGGGGATGACTATGCAACTAATGGCATTTAGCTGTAAGCCATGGCTCAAGCACCAGCCATCCATCTCTGTGAGACCCTGTTTGAGTATGTATGTGGCAGCTGGAGAGTTGATCATGGCACCCAGTTTGCAGTCAAGTGCAAACATGTTCAGCCATATTCCCCCTGTGGTAGCCTGTACGTCAGACAAATATATACTGAACAAGAGAAGTCCCAGGACCGAGCCGTGTGGGATTCCACATGTAACTGGTGTATAGTCAGACATGGAACCTGCAATTCTGACCATGTGGGTGCTATCCCTGATCCAGATAGCAATCCATCATGTGAGATATGTGTCCATATCGACGCTGGTGAGCCTATGCATAATGGCCCAGTGGGTTATTGTGTTGAAGGGTTTTGCAAGGTTCAGGTAGGCTGTGTGGACAACCGTCCCTATGTCGATGGACCTGTTAACTGTTTAAAGAATACAAACAGGTTCAAGAGGCAAGATCTGTCCACAACAACGCTGAAATGTGTAGGACACAGTGTCTGTAGGTTCCCGGTGTCTATGTGTATGAGTCCCATGACAATACGCTCCATAGCTTTGCAGAACAGGCTAGTTAGGCTTATTGGGCAATATTGTCTGTGGTCCGTTGTGGCACGAACTCTGTGGAGTGGGACCACTGTCGTTGTACGACATTCCTTGGGTACATATCCTGTAGTAACTCCAATATTGAACAATGATGTAATGTGAGGGTTACGTCTGTCATGAAGCTCGTGTAAGATGCAGGCCGGGACACCGTCTGGTCCCATTGATACTGTGATGTACACTTTGGGGAGGGCAGCACTCACCTGTTACTGTGTGATGTCAGGGTGGTTATACTCTGTTGAGATGGATAGTTGCTCCTTAGGGGGGATGGGGGGGGAGACATCTGCACTGAACCTGTTTGCTAGGATGTTGGCAATGCCAGTGGGTTTAGGGTAAGTTTAGTCAGTATGCAGTAACTCACAGCATATCAGTGAGTGTCCACCCAGGTTCCTGACATAACTGAAGAAGGCCGCGTGATGGTCCTACATGTCTGGTGCAATTGTCCGGTAGAAGCGGCCCTTAGAAAAGTTCATGAGTGATCGTAGCTGTCTGCTAGTACAGATCACAGATGCCTTCCCAGTCTGGGATTGTGCTCTGTCATGTAGTAGCTTCCTCCTGACGTTGTACAGCTTATTAATGGCTGGGGTTTACCAGACAGGTCCCCTGCCATTGGAGGAGTGAGTCCTGTTGTTATTTGGGATAGCACAATCCATGCAGTCCACTAGGTGTCCATAGAATGTGTATGTAAAGGATTCAGCAGTGTGAGCCGTATTTGCCACTGTCTCAGGGTCTCTGAAGGATACCACCTTGCTTTGGTGAAGTGAGACGTTGGCTCATGAGAAGTTCACCAAGATTACCCAGGATGGGTGTGTGGAGGGTATATATATGTCCAGTGAGATACATGTATATTCTGACCTTACCAATGAGGGGTATATTGCTGGTGTGGAACATAGAGTCCCCATGTTGGTGATGATCAGGTCCAATATGTATTCCCCCTTGTGGCTGTGCTGACTGGTTGTGCCATAGCATATGAGTCTACAAATTGTAGCGACTGTTGGGTGAGGTTGTTGGGGCTTGAGTAGTATCCCCAGTCAATATTTGTGTATATGAATTCACCCAATATAATGGTGTTTGTGGAGACCTTCATATTCTCCATAATTCCCATGAAAGCCGAGTGTGGTTCCTGAGTTTGGGAGAGTGGTCTGTAGCAGGCAACAAACTGAAAGGCAGTTTTGCACAATGGTAGTTGTATATGTATGGTCTGTGATGCTTTGTGCAGTGCTACTAACCAGGAGGTGTGTGTATCTGTGATGTATATGGATACTCCCCCTAGTTGTGTTGTCTGTTCCAAGTCTTGTTGTCAGAAAGCATGGTATGAAACATAACATGGTAGTGCTGGTGTGCATAAGTGAGCCTGAACCAGGTGTCTGTTAGTGCACAGATAACGCTATCCTCCATACTGAGGAGAGTCCTGAGTGGCCGCAATATAAGGGTAACACATCTGGTGTTGAGCAGCATTACCCTTAGTTTCATTTAACCTGTAATGTCTATGGAGGTGGGTTTGTCTTTTGAGCCCTGCTTAAAAAAGGCACTATGGTGGTAGCAAGAGCCTTAGCCAGCATTCAAAAGTCCAAGGGTGACAGGTGCAAGCTGTCCATAGTGAAACTATGTGGCATGTTGAGCATGTCACCACAGGCTGACAGACACTGTATCCCCTATGAATGAAACAAATTTGTTAGGCAACTTTTAAACGTGATATGTTTGTCTGTATACTGTGACATCATAATTGGTGGGTGTAAGATGCTAGACAAGGTCAGGGTCATACTGGCCTGGGCTACATGATCAGAGTGTTCCTCCATGTATCATGTCATGTGGTCCAGGGAGTAATGTCTGAGGTTTTACGCACCAGCATGGACAATGATGGTGCCAGTCCTGTACTTGCTTTGGAGTGACCTGACTGCATGTGTTATGTGGCAGATCCTGGCACCTGACAGACAGCCCAAAGTGACTATTCCCTTGTTTGGGCTGGTGAGTGGTACGTCAGTGTGTCTGACAATAAGTGTCACCTATTACAAGTGCATTAGGTGTGTTGTTTAGCCCGAAGGGCAGTGACTGTGTGGCACACTGACATTGTGAACTATGTGATATGTGGTTATTGTAGTGGGGTAGCAGTTGTGTGTGTGTCTGCTTTGGAGGTCTCTGCTGCTTAGGCAGAGTTCATTTACAGCATCTGAGTATGTCTATGTGTGATAATGTGGTTTGAGTGCTGTCACTAGAGGATATGTGAGACTGATATGTGGTGTATGTGGTTACCTTCACCACCTGATAGACTGTGCCAGTCATGGGTCGAGAGAGCTCAGCCTCCTGTATGTCTATATAGGTGCATCTCACACATATATCTGAGTTTGTCGGGAGTAGGAGAGGGTTGTCTGTGTACATGAGGCAGATGTGACATTGTGTCAATATCACAATATTCACCAGCTGGACTGGAGAGTACACACGAAACCGACCACTGGACATGCCAGGATATTATGATGACATACTCTGTAGCCTGATCACAAAGGATTAGTAGGGTGTTAAGTGTGTAAAAGAGTATAACAGGGATTAGTGCTCATGTTCATTGGTGTTTTGTAAAGAGTAGCTGAGAAGGAGTCCAGATTGAATCATGACACCTCTTCAGCTATGTCATAAATGGCAATGTACACCCATATATGTCCTGAGTCAGGGCCAACTGTACCTCACTGACAATGCCAACATCCTGACAGACAGGCCCATATGTACATACCCACCTCCCACTGACAATAGTCCATATCATCATACCAGGAGATATCACATGTAGAATGGGTGAGCAGCTACCCCGAATGCCAAAAGCATGGCAGCAAGTGGAATACATTGATTCCCAATATGTGTCATGCACAAACTACAGAACAAACAGATCCTTCACCTGAACAGTCAGCTGAGCCTCACCCCCTACACAGGATGTGGAACCGTTGAATGTGTCACAGCAACATATGGCACTCCCCACAAGTGTTGGTGCACAACACACCATGGTAAGTCAAGTCCAGTACGCCTGTGAAGTCTGATCTGCAAGGTCATGGAGTCCATCATGGTTGCAGTCATAAACAGAGCTATTGGAAGCTGACATACACACAACCCTACCAACTGTGGTATGTTCATGTGTGGATCATGGTTCCCAAACATGCTAGACTGTTTGCAATGCAGCCACCCAGGACATACATCACTGAACACATGTCTCACATAGACTTTGAATAGCCCTTTATCAACATCCCAGACACGTGTAGTATCCACAAAACCAACAAGCTGTGCATAAATATGTGTTGACATATGATGGAATGTCAATGTGCCCACAGATAGATCACACAAGGTAAGGATTATGAGGTCTTGTTCAAGCTGTTGACACCTGCTGACCCACATGGACCATTTCTGGAATGGCATAAAACAAAGTGTGCACACATCACCATGTCCAGTCTGATGATGTCACCATCCTATAAATACAGCAGGAGAAGAGACATCACCCAGTAAAGCAAATAGCGTGCCTTGTTAATGTGTCTTTCTCTAGTGTCATAACATAGTTAGGCAGGGGTTTGAATCCTGCAAACAGTGTGTGTGTAGGGGGGGGGGTGTGTATGTGTGCAGTTTCCTTTGAGAGGTATTCCCATTTTGGAGACTGGGAAAACTCACTAAGAGAGGTACATTCCTCTTTGGAAAGTCTGATGATGTCACCATCCTACAAATATAGCAGGAGAATAAAAAACAGCCAGTAAAGCAAATAACACACCGTGTTATTGCGTCTCTCTCTAGTATCGTAACAAAGTTAGGTAGGGGTTTGAATCCTGCAAACACTGAATTCATGTGTGGGGGGTGTGTGTATGTGTTCAAATGTCTTTGAAAGGAGTGCCGTTTTTGGAGACTGGGAAAACACACTAAAAGAGGTACATTCCTCTTTGGAAAGTCTGATGATGTCACCATCCTACAAATACAGCAGGAGAAGGAAAACCAGTCAATAAAGCAAATAGTGTGCCATGTTAATGCGTTTCTCTCTAGTATCATAACATAGTGAAGTAGGGGTTTGAATCCTGCAAACACTGAATTCATGTGTGGGGGGTGTGTGTATGTGTGCAAATGTCTTTGAAAGGAGTGCCCTTTTTGGAGACTGGGAAAACACACTAAAAGAGGTACATTCCTCTTTGGAAAGACTGATGATGTCACCATCCTACAAATACAGATGGAGAAGGGAAACCGTCCAGTAAAGCAAATAAGATGCTGTGTTAATGCATCGCTCTTTAGTATCATAACATAGTTAGGTAGGGGTTTGAATTCTGCAAATGCTGAGTGTGTGTATGTGTGCAATTGTCTTTGAAAGGAGTTCCCTTTTTGGAGACTGGGAAAACACACTAAAAGAGGTACATTCCTCTTTGGAAAAACTGATGATGTCACCATCCTACAAATACAGATAGAGAAGGGGCCCCACCGAGTCAAGCAAATAGCGCGCCATGTTAATACATTGCTCTCTAATATAATAACATAGTTAGGCAGTGGTTTAAATCCTGCAAATGCTGACTGTGTGTGTGACTGTTGGTCAATGCAGTGTGGGTTTCGCTTTTACTATGGTATGACATATTATGATTACAACAGTAAGTGCATTGCACACATCAGGTATCTGGTGGCAAATATATATGTGTACATGTCCCCTCAATCAGTACATAGGTGTGAAGCCTGCATACTACATGAATACATTTGTTTCCATTGACAGGTTGTGCCGCTGCTTCTCAGATCGTAGGTCACATATGTATGTATGTGACAAGGCCATCCACTCTCGTGATCTGTGGCCAAGGTCATCTGTGTCACACACACCCATGACAGTTACTTAAGAATAGTGTGAGTGAGGGTATATGCCTGGGGTATATGTCAGACATGTTCATACAAAACAACAACTGCCAATAATGGACAGTCTTTATAGGTGTACAACTGCCTTGTGGATATGCATTCAGGCCTCTAATGTCTTATGTGATACACCTTAGGACTCCACAATACCTCTGGATATGTGGATACCAAGGGACTCATGACATAACATGAGGCTGTATGTACACATTGGTACCCAACATACATGCTGAGGGCTACCACCTGTGTGGTACTGACGGGATAGTATGTATAGTACATAAGGATGACTATACCATAGTCAGCTTACTGCTATACAGCATGTATCAGACAACAGGTATCTGTCTGTATGATACCCTTGTGTAGGATATGCATCCCATCCAGGGAATGTGTTGTAGGCCAATGCATGCATTTCCAGATTTGGATGGACACATCCCTAGTGTGTTTGCATGTAACTAAGGGGGCTATATGCCAAACATGTGTGGTCACAGGAATGGGTGGCGGTCATTACCACTGATTAGTGTTATAGTGTAGCACCGGAAGGATCCAGCTGTTACTGAGTTCCCTACGACTGTGTGTCATTTGTCAGGACATCATCCAATGATTGCTTATAGTCATGCTGTTGAGGTTGTGTATACTACCAAACCGCAAATCATTGACAGATATTAATGGTATCACCCACAGCATAGTGTCAACCCATGTCATACACACATGTCTACCCATGTTAGTACATAACTGTAGTAGAATGCATACTGGCCATTGAAAGACACTATGAGATGCTAACAATGTGTACAACAGGGTATGCCACATGTCCCTTGTGTCCACTATCCACGTACATGCAGACAGTGCGCACCCACCATGTTCACAGATGTACACTTGCTAATCTGTACTGCACACATCACACACGTACTGTCCACTCACTAACACATGCTGGCAACACACTACACTTCAGCCAAGTGGCACATGGGTGGAAAATACATACTCAGACCTAACAGTGGTGTAAACAATGCTACATTGACAATCAGAGCTTTGATGCATAATGTCTGCTCAGATATACCTACAAGGATGTCATTACACTTTCTTGTTGACAACTTGCTAATATTGCTACACTGCTATAGTGTCACCCTGTGCATCAGCACCATGTTAGCCTGTTCCTCCGTCAATGTTACAGATGACAGGAGGCGACACAGGTATCATCATATGCGCAGGGTGTTTTGTTGTTTGCCAGAGCCTGACATTGACCCATCCAATCAACATGTCTGTGTGTGTGTATGTGTGTGTGTGTGTGTGTGTGTGTGTGTGTGTGTGTGTGTGTGTGTGTGTGTGTGTGTGTGAGGAACAACAGTACAGCATGGGCCAATGTTGATGTAATGTGTGTATGTATGTGTGAGCCCTAGTTGCTTGGTTAATGTGTGTGTGTCTGCATGCACACAGCTCCACCATGTGGCTGCCATATACAGTAGTTTGTGGGACAGCCACAGACTGTACCTGCTAGGCTGTAAAGATCACTGTCTCTGGCCACGGACACAGTACCTGTGCCTGGCAGGGGTGCTACGGACAGTATCAGGTGCCAACCCTGACTGGGTACTGTCATCAGAGGCAGAGGTATGATGACTGGACCCATGTCCCTGCTGGGACTAGCCAGAGCCACATGCACGTGGTCTACTGGGATGGTCAATGGACAGGCCAGCCCCAGCATTGCTGGGGCTGGTACTGCCACTATGGGAGCGGCTGTGAACTGTGGGCCATCTGCAACCACTGCCAGCTGTTGCTGGCATGTGTCCGAGTCGAAGTCGCAACTGTCCTGCATGGTCCTGGCTCATGGAAGGCATATTGTGGAGGGCATCTAATGTCTCCCCCCAACGTCTATCAATGACCTCGGTGTAAGTCCGGATGGCACCGGCAAGGTCACGGATGCTGTCATTGATAGCGGTGTAATGTGCTCTCTGCGACCTAAGTTTCTGCCTGGTGTACCGTTCCATATGTGCCTGAGCCTGCATTACAGCCCAGAACATACTGGACGTCATAAGACCTGTGAGGGCACGCCTGCCAGGGGCAATACAACCAGCGGTGCTCCCCCAAGAACCCCTGGACCTCCGCCTATGTGGTACCATTCCAGGAATATGGCTATGGCTGCTGTGAGGGGATGCAAGTGCCATGGGTACCACACTCTCCTGGTCAATGCCAACTGTATGCTGTCCCTCGCCTATGGCCATTGGTGGTGAGGGATGTATTGACAGTATGAGTTTGCTCATAGATGGGGTTGAACGCTGTGTACTGTTGACTGGCGGACCAACGACAGACCCTGTCAAACCTTCCTGTGCCAAAATACATGTCTCATCATCACCACTCTTCGTGGCAGTGGCTTCAGGTTCCCTACTGCTTTCGGCCACCCCTAACTCAGCACCTGTGAGAGGAAGACAGGAAACACACTTTACGGTCTGCACATGCACACATGCACACATGAACACATGCACACATGCACACATGCACACATGAACACATGAACACTAATACACTCCTCACTACAGCACATACACACACACACCAGCAATCCAACACATATTCTATAGTGGGTGAAGGTGGGTGTCAGTATCACAAGGTAAACAGTCACCACACACGTGTCAGTATGCAGAATATGTGTTGCACAAGACCATGCAGTGCAAGTGTAGACGCCCCTATTTAATGGCAGTATACATGGCTTTGATGCAACTGTGTAGTTGTTCAGTGATTGGCTACACCCTGGAACACAATGCGTACATGGACACAACATTGGTGTGCAGGTATTATCAGCTCTGCAATGCCCTGTGCACCATCACTCACAAATATACATGCCATGGCTGCATGTGTTATCTGTGTGACACATAGATATCCATGTCTGAGTACAGTGTCTGTGTCCATAGCAGATAATAGTGGGCACATGTGTAGCACATGCATGCTATGTATACACACGGGATGTGTGGTGCAAGTTGACGTGAAGGAATCCCAATGCTCGTCATTGCCAGTGTACAGTGGTTATGGTGAGTGTGGGACATATTGCAGATATGTCGGTGCCAGACATGGCATGGCATGCTACACGACTGCAACAGTAAACACCACACATACCCAATGTGTGTCAAATGACCTATACACCCACTAACATTCCAGGACATATATGTGACACTTTGGATGGTGACTGCTGTGCATATTGTGTATACTGGCATATGTAAGCACACACACAACATGCTATGCATATTGTGTATAGGTGCATATGTTTGCACACACACAACATTGAGGTGCAAAGCATTGACTGCTATGAGTAGTACTGTGGTCACTGTAACTGAATGGGGTGTAGCACCCTGTGCCATCATCAACATGCATCTTGTGGTCACTCACAGTTACTAATGTGTGCAAGACCACCACCTAGCATGTTGTACCTGAACTTCAGTGCCGTGGCTACGTTCACAATTACACAGCCACCTTGTACATGGGTGTGTGAGGTGCCCAATAGGGAGCATTGCCTAACATGACTGTGTTATGTGTTGCAGAGTGTTGCACAGCCCCATAGGCCTCTACCCCTGAGGTACATCATGTATGTGCATGACATGTGGGATACTGAAGTGTGACCTTACAGCAGGTGTGTGGTAATGCCAAATGTAGCATGTTTTCATGTACTGCGTATGATAAACGTGTTCTGTTGTGTACAGCTGTAGCAACTATGCATATCCAATGTGCAGTACAGTGTTGTCACAATTGTTTCTGCTGCACTGTGCATTGCATGTGACTGAGGCAGCTACTGATTTTACTGAGATGATTGATGTCTTACAGCAAACATGCACAGCTTGCATTATGCGTAGGTGTGTTATGTGTACATGGCCTACACCTCACCTATGACATGCACATTTCATTACCAATATTAAAGTGTTACCACACTCACCAGCATGTATCGTCTGCCCTGCTGTCACACCAGAGGTATCTACAAGAATATGACACAGTTTGTCAGTGAACACAACTGTGGCACTGCTACTGTGAGTCTGCTAAACTACAGTGGAACAACAGTCAACACTCACAGGTGTACGGATACTATTCCAAGTATCAGTATTGCACACGATAGGCAGCACAACTGCTAAACACACTGTGCACATCTCACATATGCATATTCTAACAATACAAGTAACGGTAGTCTACAGCTAGGGCATATTATCTGCATGCTCCATGTCATCCTGCTGGGTGGCTCCGGCCTCCATTATGACACGTGTGATGCTGTTGCTGCTGTAGGCCAGGAGCCACCACGCTTAGGAGCAGCTCCTCCACTCTGGTGAGGTGGGGATGTATGGCTGCCCCACCACCTGTGGCAACCTGTTGCCTATGGATATCAGACGCACGCCGCCGGACATGTCTAATTAAATCACTGCAATGATGGCATACCTGCTCATATGTCTGGTTATGCATGCCCATGTCATTTACCAGGCGAACAAGGTCTTGCCACAGTGCAGTACGCTCATGCTGGTGCTGGCTGGCCCTGGAAAAAAGCAGGTTATAGTGCTGCACCAGGCTGTTCTGTATTTCCTGCTCCTCTGCAGCTGTATACGATGGATTACTTTGATGAGCCACAACCCTGGAAGACAATTAAACGATATGTGTGTGCAAGTCATGTGGCACACTTAACATTATGAAGTACAGATATCACTTAACTGCGATATATAGCATCTATCTGTCTATCAGAGGATACACATGTTCAATACCACATATCAGTGCTCAGCCCACAAGTGGCTGACAGTGCCTGCCACACTCCATATAACAAACCAGTATACACCAGTAGTCGGCACACTGTTTGGGATACAATGCACAACCTCGCCCTGGGGGTATATATTAAGCTAATGCATGAAGAAATATGTCATCCAATGCAATGAATGTAATGTACATTTACAGTATTACCAGTAAACCACCCTAGTCTTTGATGCCATGCCCCTACCTAACATATGTGCATGGTTGTTAATATAGCTGGCATACTGCTGTAACAGAGTATACATGTTGCTAGGTACACACACATACCATGTAACACACATGTGATTGTGGGCATGGTACAGGCATCATTACACACACATCAGACATACATATAACACACAAATGTATGCCGACACAGATGAGCATTACCTGTGTACCTTATAGTACTGTGTGCCCCTACTTACAGATACCTATGCCTGAGGTATGTAATCTGTGCAGACTACAGGAAACACACAAGACAGTGTTAACAGGGACTTTGAACATACACCATACTGTGCTGTTTAGGCCTACAGCTTCAGGTAGTACAACAGTTCATATGTGAGCTGGATTCACCAGCAGTACCACTTACTGGGCATACATGTATTGCTTCAGCCTACAATGGGACACCACAGTCGTACACAAGGAACTATGTCACAACATATGCCATCCTACTATGTCTGCATCCCAATAACTGACACATCTTTCTCTGGCCTCACACCTAGGACATAAACTACCATGACAGACACAACCTCACACTAAGCTATCACACCTTTACAAACCTTGCACACAGTCACTGTCACACTCATTCCAGCTCACATAGCAGGTATTGCACTGAGTACATGTGTGTGTGCATTGTGTCATAGGTAGGTAATATGCTATTGGCCCTAGGGCATAGAGCAGCCTAGCTATATGCTACCCTGCCCTTTGACACACATGTAATGTGATTTCATTTGCTCCTGTCAACCGGATACAAATAGGTGACTCCCAGGGTATATTACCTATCTCCAAAACAATCATCAGGGGTCTGTATGACATCTGCTAATGAGGAGCCTTGTTTGTTAATGTTGGGTGGTTTAGTCCAGAGTATGGCATATTTGTGGATAGGAACCTGTACCTCCAGTATGTCCTGTTTAGTGAGTTGACAAGGATTAGGGCACTAGGTCATGTAGCCCAGAGGGATTTTGAGGTGTTGTCATGGTGGTTGGCCAACTAATATGGGTGTGACATACCTCTGTATGTCTGGCAGTGGTAACCTCAGGGTGGGCGGTATGGAATGCACTGTAGCTGTGGTTTTGTGAGTCAGTCTGCATAGGGCATGTGTTTGAGGGCAGTATTACTCTTTGTTAGGTATGTCTGTGGCCTTTCAACTTGCTGTAGTTGTCATGTGAGGTACATACCACATGTGGCTTTGTGATGAGTAGAGGGGAACACCGACCTATATTTCCCTAGATGACACACCTTTTGTGATGACACGTACCACGTAAACAGATTACAGGACTACTGTGGCACTGTGATTATCAAAGGGGAACATACTGTCCACCTGTATCCCATGTTCCCTTCTGACATCTTCAGAGTTAGGCAGGCTATCATCTATGTGGTAGTTACTGCGTAAGGTGTTTTGGAATGGGGTATGGAACTGCAGGATCAACACTGGTGTTTAGTCCATGCCTTGGACAACAAGCACCTGTTGCAGTACATATGACCCCGTGTCTCCCTCTCTCTCTCTCTATATATATATATATATTTATATATATCCATATATATATATATATATATATATATATATATATATATATATACATATATCTATATCTATCTTTATATGTATATATGTATATATCTATATGCAGAGATCTATATATCTATAATTCTATATATCTATATATCTGTCTATATATATATATATATATATATATATATATATATATATATATATATATATAGATGTATATACATATATATATATATATATATATATATATATAGATGTATATACATATACACATACATCTATACATCCATTGCTGTACATATAGCTGGACATATAGGCACATATACTGACCACCTTTCATGGTGGGGATGTCAATTATGCAACAGTTGTGAGACATACGGTTATGTAATACTATTGCACAATGTTGTGCAGAATGCATTCTGCTGTCCTCAGGCCATATAGCTGTAGCAGGCCTCACTGCCTGTAGCTCAGTCCCACAGCGTTTAATCACCACATGACATATACCGGCACTGCTTGTCACACACTACAAACTACATACATAGCAGCCTTCAACAACATACATATGTCCAGCCTTCACTAACAGTTGCAGTATGTCCCTTGCCCTATGCAGATGTGCATGTACATATAGATATGGACTACTGCCACATATGGATGATTCACAGTATGTAGAGTACCCTTCAGACACATCTTTCGGATGTCAGCAAATACATATCTGTTACATACCTTACCTTTATATTCCTCATCTCCGTCTGTTGTAGGTGTTGTTTTTTTTTTTTTTTTTTAACTTTTTTTTTTTGTTTGTTTTGGTTTCCTCTTTCTGTTGGTGTTTCTTTTCAGTGTCTGTCTCCTACTGCCTGTTTGTATCCGTCTATCTGTCTGTCTGTCTCTGTCTCTGTTTGTCTCTCTCGCTCGCGCTCTCTCTCTCTCTCTCCCAGTTGGTGCAATGATATTATTGCATGTGTGGACAGCAGATACAGGCTGTTTTTCTAGGTATCTGCACATGTGCATGTGATGGCCTCTGCACCAGTTGGTGCCCACCATTTAGTAACTGCATGCAGCCTGCTGTGTGGTAATTGCAGTTTTCACTGTGATTTCAGGACACTGCTATAAAATGATAGGTTAGGTAGGCGTAGCCCTTTCAATTTTGCAAGGTGGGGACCATGCCTGTTTGCTGTGGACACTGTTGTCTCAGTCAGAAGGTTGGTATATGTCTCATATATGAAGCTGGGTTGTAGCCAGTGAAATGCATGTTGTACTGAAACCTGACTGTTGCTTCTTCCAGTACACTATTCTCAGTGTGTAGGTTTACTCACACCTCCTAATGCTAACACTGGATACATGGGAGTATGTACTTTCTTTTCCAGTTAGAGAATTAACTGGCATACAACAGTAGTTATTGCAATGTATTCCTATGGCTTTCCTATTTTCCCTTTACATTCACTCATTGTAATGCATGTTATATTTCTTTCAGCACCAAGTTATTGCATATCTGCTGTGGCTTAGTGGTACGTCATGCAAACTGGTGAGTCCAAGGTGTGGGGTTTGAGATTCGCAAGGGTATTTTATTTTGCTGCTGAGCAGTACAAGGGCCCTGTCATACAGAGTGACTAAGGCACTTTTAAGCAGTTGTAAGTGGGTTTGCACGGGTTTGCACGATGCTTAGCGATGCTAAGCTTAGCTTATTTTATTTTAGCAATACTAAGCTAAGCGTGGCTTAGCTTATCATATCTTAGCAATGCTAAGCTAAGCGCACACATGCGCACACTGGTGCAAACCCGCTTACTACTGTTTACAAGTGCTCACTCCCGCTAACCCCTGTGCTCATTTCTTTGACAGAAAAGTAAATGGGGAGATAGGAATGTGGTGATAAAGGGTGCACAAAGAGGGGAAGACAGTAGGGAAACCAGCTCGGGATGTACAGGATGGGTGTGGAGAAGGTCCATAGCTGCCCATTTCTTTACCAGCAACAGCTGTGCATATGCAATACATTAGGAGGGATATTTGAAACCTTCCACCCCTGACAGAGGGGTGAGGACAACTAAGTATGTTGTACTACCAATTATGAATATCAGGCACATGCACTGTTTGTGAACTGCTATACTGTCATTAGTACGTTACTCACTTCTGAACAGTTTGTGGTTAGTTTGTGCTGACATTAGCACAGTCTGCTCAGGACAACTGGACATATTTCACTATTGTGTATGCCTACCTACACCCTTAGTTGTGCCTCACTATACAGGTATATAGTACCTTTGGGTAGGGGTGCAGAACTGCAGAGTGCATTATTTATTATCGTGTGATGTTTATCTTGCTGAACATGCAGAGTTGCTGTGTGCCTGTAAGTCTATAAAGGCTAGTGATCTGTCTGAGTAGCTCCCACCTGTGGACATATCCAGATGGTAGACAGAGGTTAGCCTAGTATTCATTGACTGTGCACCACACCAGTTTTTTCAGCACCTGAACAATGGCATTGTCACAGGTGATTGCTGACAGTACATGGCTACATCCTTTGATATTTCTGTGTTGTACTCCTGCATAAGGGCATGCTTGTGAAATTCATTCTACAGCTATTCGCAGAGTGTGTGTGTGTTTCTGACTCTTCCAGGCCTCAGATACTCTCAGGTATAAATTTGATCAGCCTCAGGGAAAGGTACATATCAGTGGGATACACCTGTGATATATTTCTGATAATGTGCAGTTGCGACTTTGGGGGATTCTGAGCATATGTATTACTACACCTTTTCTGATGTGCAAGCAGTGTCTGCTCTCACTTATTGACATTTATCATTTAGTGGGATTCCCCACCTTTCTGCCTACTGTTACTACATTTCACAGGGAGTCTGAGGGGCACAGCTAACATTTGTTTGCAAATCAGGGACATCCCTGTAAACCAGTCACAGTTGGGAGGTCTGGCCTCTGACCTATTCAAATATGCCAGTGTTTATCCTGCTCTGATACTGTGTGGGGTTTGTAAGGTGCTACTGTAACATTATTCCCTACTAGCATGACTGGTTCTCTTTTCACAGTCATGTCATGCAATTCCACAACACTTGCTGGTTAAGGGCCAGAGAACATGATCTGTGTTATGCCATTGCTATTCTCCCTTTACATTCACTCATTGTGATGCATGATATATTTCTTTCAGCACCAAGTTATTGTATATCTGCTGTGGTGTAGTGGTACTTCATGCAGACTGGTGAGCCCAAGGTCTGGGGTTTGAGACTGACAGGTGTATTTTATTTTGCTGCTGAGCAATACAAGGGCCCTGTCATACAGAGTGACTAAGGCACTTTTAAGTAGTTGTAAGCGGGTTTGCACGACACTTAGCGATGCTTAGCTAAGCGCACACAAGCTCACACTAGCGCACCCCTGCTAACTACTGCTTAAAAGTGCTTACTCCCGTTAACCCCTGCGCTAATTTCTTTGAAAGAAAAGAAAATGGGGAGATAGGAAAGTGGTGAAAAAGGGGGCAGAGAGAGGGAAAGACAGTAGCAAAACCAACTGGGATGTGCAGGAAGGGTGTAGGGAAGGCCCATAGCTGCCCATTTCTTTACCAGCAACAGTTATGCATATGTTCATAATTTGGTGTGAAATTTGCAACCTTCCACCCCTGAGAGAGGGGTGAGGACAACAGAGTATGTTGTACTGCCAATTATAATTATCAGTTTACATGTCCGGTGGACATGTGTGCAAAATGGGAAGCTATGTATGGGGCATAATTTTTTTTGTGGGAACAGATTGCCCTTTTTTTTTTATTTTTATTTCAGGTGAGAGTGGAATGTGAGGTAGGGGATGTAGGTATATTTGGGGAGGTAGGTTGGGGAGGTAAACAGACAAGTCAAACAAGATGCATACAGGGGTGGAATTTGACACATGGGGTGGGTGAACACAATTGACGGGGAAGGTTGTTTGGAAATCGCAAGCCCATGAGCCCACAGATGGTAACAGTGGAACTGAGAACACCACCCATGGACAGTCACCACTGTACCTTTCACAAACTCGAGGGTGGCTGTGCTGGGTTCTGAGTAGGATGGGCAGGCTCACCCGAGAGATGCGCCACTCTTGCCTCAAGCTGGCATAGGGGATCAGCGACTGAATGCTGGATCTCCCTAGGCACCACAGCCTGGACCCTTCGAAGGGTGACAGGTGGCCCTTCTCCGCCCATGCTTGCATGGGGGGATGAGCCCCATCCACTGCAGCACTTACACCTGAAGGTGGCACAGGACCAATGGAGGAGGGGAGCCCAGGCTGGGCACTGGAGCTGCTGGTGCCAGGTGCACTTACCAACTGAGGAGGGACAGGTGGGTCCGCTGGGACCGGCCTTCCCATACGTTCTGTGATTAGGTGTGTTTAATTACAACATAAACAACAGCATTCCAGATTAGTTGTAACAGCATGCAGTAATATTCCCATTAATCCAACACATCAAGGTTCCAACAGTTGAACAGCAAGCATAACACATGCATATATTGAACAACAGTGGATATTCCAACAGCATGCAGGGATGTTTGGTAGCAACAGGCCACCATGAACGTGGTGTTTGAGCAGGGCACATGCATCAACATGAATGCAAATATTTATAAAACAATAGGACATATGTCCCAACAAATATTTAAGATTACACATATCCATTGAGGTGTGGAATTGCATGTTTTTTGCACAAACAGTAGGGTGTAGAAAAAACCTCAGTTAACATCTTATAAACACTTTTACTCTACACTACATTCCTAGTGACTGCAAGTGTATATTCCCTACATGTATTATAACACTTGCCACCATGCATTAGGTTGTGTAATGGGTTTGGCTAGTTCAATATATACTTGACCTATATCTGACATACTAACTGTCCAAGATGTAGATGTTACTGCTACATATTTCATAGTTGCATTTATATTTCTTTATCTACATATCTGGATGTTTTCACATGACATTTTCACTTCACTTTGTACAGAACCCTGCATTTATTGAAGCATACTCACATTTCTGGGGTACATATTAGCATGCTACTCGTGTGCAGATTTACTTATGCATGCCAACCAGTAACTGACTGTTGAGGGCTGTATATATGCTTCACAGCTACTAGCACTTCCATCACCCACTGTAGATGGGACTGCAGAACTCTGGGTTGCCAGCACTTTCTAACACAGTACTATTTGTATAATGCAAGGGTACAACAACATTTCAAACTAAGTGACACACACACACTCCGGGTTTTAAACCTTTATTACTGACATTACACACTTTTCCACAGGCTCACTCCTTTATTTGTTATAACAGTGCATATGGCAGACATATTTAAGACATATTATACCTTTATTAATGGGTTAGAGCACACTTCTGCAGGCTCACTCACATATATTATATGACAGTCCCTACAGAGATTTTATTCCAGACATATGTTACCTTTCTTAATGGGTTACTACGTTCTTTTTCTGGCACTATGACTATTTCGTATGACAGTACATGCAGAGGGCTTATTCAGGCCATTTTATGGCTGTATTATTGTACTACAACACTTTTTTTCATGCACTCTCTCCTATTTTATATAACAAAACATGCAGAATTTTCACTAACCTGCCTGGTGGCACAGCCTTTGCAGCCTATCAGCATAGGCTTGCTGATTCACAGCACGGTCACCTACAGCTGTGAAGTAAATGAAGGGATATTGAGACATACCTATCCATTATACAGAATCAATTATCAATTCTTACATACTGCATTCTATTGCTACTTACTCAGTCGTGAGGCATCCTGCATCCCACGGGCCTCCTGTATCCATTGGTTCAGGCGGTACTCCTTCCGTCTCTTCAGATCTGCATGGTAGTGACGGACCTGCTCACCGGTGCGAGGAATGCCTGTGGCACTGGTGAGGTCAAGAGCTAACCGGTTCCAAGCCTCAGCCTTGTACTCCATCCCTTGGAACTGGCCCTGCAGGAGTCTGGACTCATGACGGTGGACAAGGAGCCAAACCATGTATTTTGACTCTTTGATGCCCCAACGCTGCGCTCGGAAGTGTGAACCCTCTCCTGCACCTGCCATTCTGACTGCAAATGTGAGCTACAATCAGTTATGGCGAGTATTCCCACCTATGGGGCTTAAATATGCCGCATTTCTCGCACTTTTTTGTGATTGGCTGTTTTTGAGAATTCTAGGCTGACTGCAGACATGCTTAGTAATGGTTAATCTACCATTTCTAAGTATATGTATGCTAATAGTAGCTTTTCTTTCTAAGCTGTCATGGCTTAGTGGTTCTGTACTTTGATTATGATCCACAGGGTCCTGGGTTTGAACCTTGTCATTCTTTTATTTTAATACTGTCTAGACAGGCTAGGGGGTGTGGCTGCATTTAAGTAACTTAGCTCTACGTTGCTCCCCGGTGCACTACGGTGCCCTGGTTGGCGCGGCACACACGTCCGCGCAAACACATTGTGCTGGGTAAAGCACATTTAAACTTTGGCCAACTCTATTGCGCTGGGTAAAGTGCTATTAAGCTATGGACACCAGTATTGCACTGGGTAAAGCACTTTTAAACTTTGGGCACCTCTGTTTAGCTGGGTAAAGTGCTGCTTAAAGGCAGACTATTATATATCTGGATCCTTTAAAAATATATATTTTGTTCACTGATACATTGGCCATTTCACTGCCTTTACTAATATTTTAATCATATATGTCTGGTATTATTTCATATACTGATTTACAACAAAAATACAAAGGGGAGCGGTGGGACTCAAACCGCGAATGCCTCCTCTTTGTTCATACACTCTACTATTACACTATTGCAATTTGGTGCGATTTGCATAAACATTCTTTCTTATGCTCTTCCATGCCGGAATTGCTAACTACAGCTAAGCAATGGGCACACCCGCGCACACACGCGCAAATACGGGCAGCTATATCATGTTTTTAAAAAAAAAAAAATTATTTACTTTATATAAGTGTGATGAGGTTTACAGTGTCAGGGAGTGTTGTGTTGGGTGCAAGTATATTTGAGCGAACTCGCTCTTGTGTGTTGACATTATGCTTTTTAAAACCTTGCAGGGGCGTGGACATTTAGACTGCTCGGCAGTCGGACACACCCCCTGCATTCCTACTCAGTCCATGTAAGAGTTACGGTTGAGTCAGCGTGCCCTCATGAATATTCATGGCATGCTGACGTCATACCGTTCAACTGCAGCCTCCGAGTAAGACATATTAAGTCTTACACGGAGGTTTCGTGAATCCGGGTGCCTGTCTTTAAACCCTAATGCAACCAAACTTATAATATTCACCCCAAAGAAAAATACTCCCATTAATAAATCTTAGTTCCACATATTCTCTCTAAACAGCACCATAACTGTATTAGTCGCTCATACCAAACTGTTAGGTGTTATAATTGATGAAAACCTAAATTTTGATCTACACTGGCAAACTAACATCAGCAAAACTAACAAAAAACTAAGACTGCTCTACAAACATACAAATGCCTTCTATCTTCACACAAACCAAGTACTTGCTTCTTCTTATCTACTTCCTTCACTAGTCTATGGTGCTCCCTATTAACAACCTCTAATCCTCCCTCAAATTTAAACTAGAAACATGCTACAATAAGATAGCCAAATTTGCAGCTAACAACCACCACTCCACCCACCACTACATCCCTCTAAAGACATTAAACTGGCTTGCATTCCCCCACTATCTTAATTATCTTCAGTTAACCACCACACACAGATTACTTACTAAACCACAGGAATGTCTTGGTTTAAAGTAATTATTCTCCCATTATAACCCCAATAAGTCTCTAAGATCAGAAAACCAACACCTCCTCCAAATTCAAAAGCCTAAATTACCTGCTGGTCAACTACTACACACCTGGGTAATAGCTAAAACTTGGAACAGCCTTCCCTCAGCCATTTGTACCATACAATGTATATCCTCCGCTAAAACTGCCCTATGCACATACCTCTATTCCAAATGGATATGTAACTGCACTAAGCCTCCTCCAGCCATTACCTAGATCTTAGGCCTTTCTACTATTTACTTTTTCTTTGTTACTTACATATTTTTATTACTACTTATGACATTCTCTTCCAATCTCCATCTCTAGTTCTCCTGTTTTTTTCTGTCTCTACCTTTGTCATTCCTAACTTCCTACATGTTCCTTCCCATATTCTTACACTTATTTTCTCATACACTATAACTGCTGCAGCCTCTAAATGTCTTTCTCTTTTTTAAATCTCAGTTCATTTCCTGTAGACTTAGCTTCTTATTTTCACCCATAATACTATATGTACTTAATTGTATTGCACTGTAATTTAGTTTATTATATGTAGCTTTCTTTTGTACATATTTTTTATATTTTCCCATACTTCTATGTCAGCTTCATTTGTACAATATCGTATCAGGTTTTAAGTGTGTAACAGGTGTTGTATATACTGTAAGTGTTCTACTTTTTAGAAATCTTTTCCTTCATTTTTCCTGTATATATTCAAAATGTATGCATGGTTGTATTATATATTTTATTTGTTTTTCATGTGGAGATTTTCTCCCATGGCCTCTACTAAAAATGGGCTACGTTTAACCCAGTGGACTTTCCCAGTAAACAAATGCCAATAAATAAATAATTAAATAAATAGATATACATATAGAGAGAGCGAAAGAGACAGGTAGTAACTTCAGATGTTAAGACATACAGAGGAAGGAAAGGTCATGGTCATTATTATGCATTTAATTCTATAGCATATTCATCTACTGAATTATATGATTTGCACATTCAGGTGTACAGGCACTACCAAGACCACCTGAGGGGGGGGGGGCAAAGTCTGGGAAAGTTCAATGGCCAGCAGAAGGAATTGCCATTGCAAGTCTTCCACACATATGGCATTCATCTCCTGACCAAAGGTGCTGCACAATGAATTATATTTGGACCAGTTATTCTGCACCCCGACCAGGGGTGCTAAAATTCTGTTCTTGGTCCTAATCAATATGGGACAGCTTTTGCTTCCTATTAATTGTAACGCTATCCTTCATCAAATTGGAGACAAATCAGTCACCTTAAGACTGAAGCCTGAGGCATCCTTCAGTACCTCTGTATTCAGAGATTATGCCAAGAAACTGAAGGCTGAGCTGGCCAAATTCAACACCCTCTTCCAATGCAGTGACCTTGCTGCTTATGCTGAATACTTTATTAACAAATTCTATGCATATATGAATAGCTGAATAGATGTATCTGTCTGCCTCTGAAGTAAATGCAATTCCAAATTCAAAAATAAACCCATGTGGTAGAACCTAAATATAAACAGGCTCTAAAATAAAAGACATTTTCCACCCAGTCAAAGGACATCTGCAAAGCCTTCCATGTTAGAAACCTCAGAATCAATGGCCATAATTGTGCAGTGCTCATAGTAAACAACACTCCAAACTTTGACCCAGAGGACATAGCCAATCAACTAGCAGATGAATGTATCTCTAACACCACCCTCCCTCTCCCCTCCTAAATTCCCAGAGCTCATATCCACATCTATGCCCCTTCCTCAAATCTCGGATGAACAAGTCCTCAAGGCACTATTCAATGCCAAAAGCACTGCTTCTTTGGAGGCAGATAACATAACAGACTGATTACTAGCTAACCTGAAACAAGACCTGTCATACCCAGTATAGAGGCTATTAAACGTCAGCCTCCACAGAGGCTTTGTGCTGGATGGAAGGTGGATAACAATTGTCATCCCCTTGTACAAAGGTGGGGCATCAATGGCCCAAGGAATGTATAGATACATAAGTCTGAACAGCGTCATCTGGGAAAGAATCATTATAAAATGAATGAAAAGGACATAGGTAGCCTACAAACTGTTTATCAAGCCAGTTTAGATTTATTAAGTGAAAATACTGCCTTCTTAATATGAGTAACTCCTTCAAGAAGTTTACTGAAGCAATGGATGAGAGCAAATCAGAACTGACTACATGTCTAGATCTCACAAAGGTATTCAACACCATCTCACACTCAGATATCACAGATAAACCATCCCTGCTAAATGTTTATCTTTATGTAACTCATTGGGTAGTAAAACGGCTCACAAAAAGAGCTTAGGAAATTAGGGGGGCTGCTCCACCTCCACCAAAATTCCTGTCACTAGTCGTGTAATCCATGGTTCATTCCATGGGCCACTCCTCTTTGCCATTTACTTCTCAGAGGTTAAAGCTGCTGCTATGGGTTTATGGTTGACCAGCTTTGCAGATGGCTGTAAACTTGGAGCCATCATAATCTCGTTTGAGGAGACAAAGGTTATCAATGAGAGCACAGTTAGTGTAAAAACCATGGATTAAAACTAAACACCAAGAAATGTATAATAGCATCTTTTGTCTATCAAGAAGTCCCTTGTAACTATGATAATGATATATCCTGAAAACTGATGCACTAGTTAGAGACCTAGGGACCTGTGTGGATAATGAGCTGTCCTTCAATAACAATGCATCTACTGTTGTACACAACTGCTTTTTCATTACAAAGCTTATCACTAAGTGTATGGCACCCAAGTCCATGATATAATAGTTCCACTATATTCTGCACTCACCAGGCTAACATTGAGTACAATGCCCCATTCTGTCTCTAACTGTCCAAACACTTGACATAAACTGATTGTCCAAAATACTTTATTATCAAGATAATTAACAGCTAAACAGAAAAAAACTAAGCAGACCATCGAAAGTCTTTTTCCTATTTTTAATGTCATACAGGCTACTGAGGGATAATCTCTGCTTCACATATAAAGCCTCAGCAGACCCTATCTGGTCAGATCTTCTCCATATACTCCAGTTCAACTGGGACATAAACACACACTCAAGACATCTAAATCTCTTTTTCAACATAAAAAAAAAACATGCTGGAGGGATAGATACATATCACAGAGAACACCACTTCTTTGGAACTGTCTTCCTCTCCACATAAAGCAAAGTACTTCTGTTGCTCTATTCAAAAATAATCTGGATGAATGGATGGGTAACCACAAATTCACCCCTGGTTTAACATCCTTGTCTCTCATAGATAGGGGCAACATGTAAATGTTCTGTTCACTTCTGGGGTTGAATGTTGTAGGCAGCCATAATAGGAAGTTAATGCAGGTGCAATGGGGGGTTACCAACATGATTTTCCATGCACAAGATGCTGCAGTGGACAGATACACCATAGGGAGTGAACGACCAATGCAGAGGGGTCAGACAAATTTCAAGGAAATATTTGGTGTTGCTCACTGAAGGATCAGCCCTTCATAACTTTAGGTAGACTGGCTGTAGAAACAGGACAGGCATCAATGTTCTGAGTGTCTGTAGGGGAATTACAAGGTTACTAATGTGCAATCATGTAGAATATGGCAGACAGCACTGCATGACTGAAGAGAGGAATTGACCAAGGTCCACCCCACTTGCATACCTGTCCTTCCATGGACCTCTGGTCTGTAAATACAACATCCTGCATGACAGGTTGTGTCTTTTAACATACTGTATAGCATTGTTACCATGGGTACTAGTATGAGTTCCACAAAGGGATGCAGAAATATATGCATGGTGGGTATCAGTGGTGTTATATGGTATGCTAATGGAGGGATCAGAACACCAGGATAACAGAGAACTGATGTCAACAAGGATGGCAACATACAGGTGACATTGTGTGATAATACAGTGACACTGTCCACAGCAATAAAAGTGGAGGGGTCACCCAGAGCTAACATTACAGAAGCCTCTGAAGTGGTACAGGCTGAGCACACAGTATCACCAAATCATGACAATAATTGCTTACATAACAGTTTCATGCAGGCTCCACCTGCGACTGCAGCCCAGATAGAATCTGACATATGCATCACCTCTGAAGAGAGTATACCCACCATAGGGGAGAGACAAGGGTGGGATAAAATGCTATCCTGACTCTAGGCTGATCCCTGATATGAGAACAACACTTAGAATCAACCAGGAGATGTGCAAGTCATTGTTCCAGGCAAACCAGCTGCTAAACAGAGCATTGTTGAGATCATGAGAGTGTTGCATGGTTTATAGGAAGACAGGCATCAACTGCACAGTAACTAGGACCACAGGAGAAACGAACAAGCAATGCATCTTAGGTAAAGGTAACTAGTGACAAATATTGCCTCCATAGGTGAATCCATGAGATACATTGTAACCAAAATTGGGTCTTGCCTTTGGCCATGAAAGGCTTAGAAATTGAGGTGGCTGGGCATAGGCTGTCCCATATCAGATTATTAGCGAAATGGCATCACCATCATGGCTGGATGTATAGTCTGCTACCCATGGTTGTGTGTTTTGTCCAGGGTATGGACAGCCTCACTCCTTGGATTTAAAACAAGGAACATCTAATCAGAGTGCATATCTAAACACACACACACACACACACACACACACACACACACACACACACACACACACACACACACACACGCTCGCGCACACATGCACACACGCACACATGTGCATGCACACAGACACACACATACACACACACACACACACACACACACACACACACACACACATGGTCTCTTATTTCTACCCTTTCCCTGCCACTAACAGGCTCCATCTCCAGCACCAGAAGGTAACACAGAGAGCAATGGAAATGGTCATGTCATGGCAGACCATTCTTACCATAGGAGGATGTGAGTATATGACTACCTTGTGTCATCTTGTTACTCTGCTTCACATTATAATGCTGCAGTCACATGTCACTTTGTAGGCTTCACTCATCCAAGTGATGATAACTTTGCCAAACCCCTTCCCCAGCCTATGTGGGTATGGTGATATCTGATGTGCAAGATGGCCAGTCATGCACTTCCCTGCATAGGATGAGTGTGATACTGTGTGCATCATTTTGTTTTGTCTTGTCTTAGTCATAGGCCATAGTTGTGGACCAGACACCACTATTTTCAAGTCCTGCAATGTATTTTGCCTACCTTTTCCCTCAGCTGTGGTACTGCTGCTGCATATTTTTCCCCTGAATGTCCAACATGCCCCTCTGCTGTTGCTGCTGCTGCTGTGATTAGTATGGTTGGTTCTGCTATGCTTTCACCTGCTGCTTCATTTGTTTCCATAATACCATGGTGTGTAGTACAGAAGACACAACAAATATCTCACTGCATATGTGTGGAATGTACTGCACTGCCCCACCTAAGATCTATAAACATCAAAAACATCTCTTCAAGAGTCTGTATACTTACTCCACTGTGTTACATGTTTTTGCATGGGTTGTATAATAGATCATTTCCTGAATAGTCTGAGGATCGCATATCAGCTTCATCAACCAGGGTTCTACAGTATATTTATTGTTTATTTTATTTTTTTTTTCTACCTGACATCATCTGCAATACAACAAAAATGTATTATATGCCATTTTTCTCCTAGCACTCATGGTATCTGTGTGCACAGACTTTTCTGTCTAGAATAACTGTGCACCTATCAACCATGTGACGATGTGGAAAGCCTCCCTCACAGGAATCATTTGTATATGCCAGGTTTGTGTCATGCACATGAATTATATATACTGCATGAGTGGCTAGGTGGTGGACCAACTCAAAGTAAATAATAACACCACCATAAAATAAAACCAGAAAATAAAAACAAACAAGGAAGCCAAAAGCAATAAGTTTATTCTCCTGTCACCTTGGCCTTTCACCTTCAAGGGATAAAAAACATTGTAAATAAGGCCTTGGACATTATGAGCCATCTGTCAGTTCATGAAATGGACGATCTTCCTGTTCATATACAAGCCTATCTGGAAGAGGTGGGACTTTAGTATTGTCATGGATGTAATTTATGGTGCCAAAGACCTCTGGAAAAACAAGTTAATTCAACAATGGCTTGCATGATGTTGGTGCTCTTCTTAAGTGTCCTTGTGAGTCATATATGCTCCTTTACATATTGTAGTTTAATGCTGAAGCTCTTTTTTAAGATTCACAAGGTTGATGTCAGCTCTATCACTGTGTCATTGAAAGGTTAATGCTACAAATACTTTTGTGTCAACAGTCATGTGCATGCTACTTATACCCCTCAATTTTGCTTGTGGGCAACACAGTTCTACTAGGTCCCTTGCAGTGTTCCTGTCCAGCCAGAACCAGTCCACTACTGGGTGATCTGCCAGTTTATGATATTCAGGTGATGTCTCTACCACCTCTGTTGGTCTGGATGGTTGCAACATGCAATACTGTAAGCACTTGCTTCCACCTGAAGTTGCCATGATACTGTTGCTGCTATTCTTAGCGTAGTTCTGTCATGTACACCACAAATCTTAGTGTACAAAATTGTTAATGGTGGATGTGCAGGGCCACCATTTTATACTTTACTTAATCAGTCTATCATTCTCTGTTCTTACATTTGCATATTCCATGATGCTTATTTGCAAAGGGTATCTCATTTACATACCATTATTCAAATTTTAACATGAGCTGCATACCACACCATTTCAACCATTGCAATGTCACACAAAATGTGTCCTATAATCACTCCCACCTTGCACATGGTCATAAATTGTTATTTGGCACTTCTCACTGCACTAGTTTTCTATGAATCCCAGCTCTTTCACCTTTCCTATACAGAAGTTGTCCTTCTCAAAGGTGGGCTTATTTAAGAGACATAACATTTCCTAGGAATCAATGCAGTTCTTCACATATAAGCATCTGCTATGAACTCATAGATCCTGTGTCTACATTGGCCTTACTTAAAAGTTCTCACGCAACAACTTTTACAGCAATAGCAGATGTTCCAAATAGCTAGCTATGCACTATGGTTATTTCCATGGAATTTTCATATTATGTCTAACAACTGTTTTACATCTGTTTACATATTTTTTTCATAGGTGCACAGGAGCGTACTAGAATAATGACCACTGGGGCCTTTTTTAGCTTAGCTGTATATCCTAAATCTTTGACAAGTTCTGGTGCCCAAGTATAAGCAGGGGCCTGGGAGATGAACCATTTACAGGCTGCAGCCTACCCGTGTCCATTAGAGATACAGCTGCCAAACTAGGGCTAAATTTAATTTTCCTCATCCAACTCTCCAACTTACACTTGAATTGGGTTAGGATGGAACTCTGCTTAGCATGGATGAGGAGCCTGTTCTGGAGAAGGGGTAGTCTCTGGGATGCATACCTGCCTCTTCAGCAGGTCTTATTTATATCACAAGCAAGGTTTGGTTCTTTAGAATGGGTAATTCTGGTGCTATTTATTTTCAGATATTTAGGAGGTCCATCAGGGTGGGGTCCAACCATATCTTGTATGCAAGGCATAGATATCCCTTCAACAGCCTGTGGATTAACAAATATAGAGATAAAGCTTTGAAGTGGTCTGCACAGGATATGCTACTTACACCCTGTATTTTCTTTAGTGAGGAACCTGTGTGGAAATTCCAGTTGTTGGATGTTCTTGGTCAGGTACATACCAAAGTGGGTGTTGTACTCCATTATAGTTCTGATGAATGCCAAATACAGTGGACCAATGACCTCTTTCAACATAGATACCATACCTTCATTTATAGCATGCAGAACATGGAAAGATTTCCTCAAAACTGTAGACAAGTAATGGCCAAAGACTACACTACTGTCTATGTGCATACACAAGTCCTTGACTAATGGGTTGACTGCTAGGGGTGTGTTGACAGTATGATAATTACTAGGAGTGAATGAATTCCCGAAGGATACTGTTATGCATTTCTTGGCATTTATGGCTCTGACACAAGTTATCTGTCTATATCAGACCTTCCTGGAGAGCATTATTTTTGGTGAGGGATTCTATAACTGCTCCTAATTTTTAATCGTTTGCAAATTTGCTCAGACAGAGGACCTTGATGTTGGCCTTGACTTCAGAGAAGCAGATACTAAAAAGAAGCAGTCCCAGGACCAGTCCCCTGAGGGATTCTACTTGTGACTAGCCTCTTTGTGGAAGTGTAATCCCTAATTCTACCTTCCTGGGTCCTGTCTGTAAGCCAGCTTTCCACTGGGTAGCAAAAGGGTTTATACTTAACCTCTTGATTTTGCCAACAATGCCTGAGAGAATATATGGTGTGTGTGTGTGTGTGTGTGTGTGTGTGTGTGTGTGTGTGTGTGTGTGTGTGTGTGTGTGTGTGTGTGTGTGTGTGTGTGTGTGTGTGACTTCAGAGTGTGTGTTTTACGGGTTTAAAACTCCTCAGTGGAGTATGCAGTCCAGCAGAAGTGATACATTAAGATAATTTCCTCAGTATTAGCAATGCTGATGACAATGGTATTAAAAACACTAATGTAATATGGTGATTCTTCTACCTAAGGTAGCATATTTTACAGAGAAATGCCAGGTGGCATGCTTGTAGTCTGTTTTGAAGTCTGCATGCCTCTCAGATTTTATATCAGTAAAGAACGATATGCATAAGTCGTAAATTGCATAAACCAATCTCTCTGTGTCTTTCCTTTTGGAGCTTATCATAAATGAAGACATGCTATAGTAAGCACCAAAAGGCACACTATATAATGCATTGAAACTTATTCTGTTCATTATTATTGTAAGGTGATTACTACATTAAACGTCTTCGACAATCACAGAGTGCTGTCTGAAAAGTTCTGACAATACTTGAAGGAAATTCTTAACTTTCTTTAAATTTGCTGAGTCTTAAAATTAAGAAAGATTCTGCACACACACAAACATTGCGGCACACCAAGTACTCTAGATGTGTACAGATATTGAACAGTTATCAGTACAATAGAGGTCAGAGTGCAGATTGTTTTTGAAGCTCTAACTTTTTTTTAATATCTAAGTGAAGATTCTGCATCCATGCTGCATTCTCTATAATCTGTCAGATTATTTCATGCATATATGAGTATGAATAAGTTGTGTTGCACAGCACACATATGGTGCTATACACAGTAAAGTCTGGCTAATGAAAATTACCAGCAGGGGACATGTGTCATGCCAGAATGAAGAGTATGGTTGTTGGCCACAGTGTGACCTGTCACCTCTCTGCAGGACTGCGGCAGTAGGAATGAAACATGTACATCAGTCTTACCATTGTAAAGTGTTTGTTGCTTTCAGGTTCGGTCACTATATAAGCAAAGGGCAATAGTCCTTAGTGTAACTTATTAGTATGTTCATTTGTTGGTTGCTGTGATTGGATGAATACTACACAAACTGCTTGTGGTTTTGTCTGAAGAAATGCGTGTGGCTGCAGTGAGATTCACTGGTGTTATGTTGTGTTTTCTAATTGCTGTACTACATTAATAGTTTATACTGCATTAGACTAACACTCTTGTATATTGCCTACTTGCTGCTGATGCATCCTTCCATCCACAACCCCTTTTTTTGCACATGGAGTGAGGGTGTCACTTCAACAGTGACAATCATCTAGATTTAAGGTTTAGACCACTAGGTGGCTAGCCCCACCACATATGTTATTCCACACCACTCACTCGCATTTATGGTCAATTTAGAGTGTCCAGTTCACTTACTACTGCATATCTTTGGAATGTGGGAGGAAACTGGAGAACGCAGAAGAAACCCAGGCAAACACAGGGAGGATATGCAGACTCCACACTGAAGGCACCCCAGACAAAATTCTAATCAGGGTACCTCTTGCTGTGAGGTGACAACACTATTTGCTGTGTCACCGTGTCAACCATCACTATTCTAATACTTACATTAAAGGATTTCATGAAATGTGTTGCTTTTATATTAAATCAATCAGAAGGTCAAAGTTATTATGTTACTGAAATACATTTAATATTCACATGATTTTTATATAAAATCTGTTCCAGAAAATAATTTAATGTTTTGCACAGAGTTATTTATTACCACATTAAGAAGTTTGTTGGGCTAATATGCTGTCCATTTTCTAAATGGAAGGCTGAAGCAGAGATTTGGTTCACAATACTGCTTAGCCATATGAAATATTTAACAAGCAGCTTCCTATATTTAATACCTGCACCCTAAACCTTAGCATATAGATATCCAGACATACACGCTGGTTAGGTAACTCTTCTACTAATTGTGCGTGTGATTTTGTGTGGTCTAATCAAGATAAGTCTGATGATTAAGCAAGTCTAAACCTGCTCTGTCACAAAATAATATCAATTCTCTTTAGAATTTTACCTACATTCTTCCTTCTTAAAAAGTGGTACTGTAAATGTGATAATAATGTAACGCAGGCTTTCATTATAACCTCCATATTTAACAATAACGGTTTCAGTTAAAGTAGAAAACTAGTTTTGCCAGTCTTTTAAGCCCTGCATTAATATTTCAAACAGCACAATAGGAGAAGGAAGTTACATTCAGTTCACCCATGAAGTGCATTTCTTACATGCTGGATAGTCCTTATTTTAACACCACATTGTGAATCTATGGCACCCATGTTCCCTGTTGTTTTATTGTGAGAACCCTAAGGCTAATGTAATTTCTTATCCCCAGGCATGTTGTTGGTAATAGTGACTCCTTTGCACTACTTTTTTTTTAGTTTAGTTTCAGTGTCATTTCATAGATTGGGTGATACCTTTAGTTCATTAACTCTAAAACACACACACACACACACACACACACACACACACACACACACACACACACACACACACACACACACACAAAATAATACATGTAAAAGAGAAGAGTGATGTTTAATAGTCACTCTTCTCATGTATTTTCAACCTTATATTTCAGCAAGTTGGTACCCAGTGTTACTAGTGCCTACATTTCAATTGGGAGCCTTTTAATGCAAAATGCAACAGTACCTCTGCAGCTTTGACCTGCTTGAATGAAATAAGTGTTGCTGAGCTAATGCTATATGTAGACACAGAAATGAGGTTTGATAGCAGGAATGTCTATGAAGTTATGCATTAATGTGAACATATCCAGACGACCTCTTTACTGCTGTATTTTACCGGGTACCCTTTGTGCCGTTTAACTGTTGTGCAGCCATTTCATATATCATTGTTTATTTTTGCACTGCTAAATAACATGAGCATGAGTGTACTAACAACCAGCATATTTATATAACTATTTTATTTTATTTTTGCAGAGCAAGTCTCCATTCTACCCCTTTCCCTCAAACATTGTTGCCAAATTTATCAGACCTCTGACACACACAAAATGAGACTGACAGTATCTGAGAATCCCCTTATTATTCTGCATAACCTGCAGAGGGAAGGACATTTCCAGCCTCATTTTGACGCTAAGAAATCAACCCATTTCCAAGCATTTAAATCTTAAAGTTTGTTTTAATGCTATAGGTTCTTGCTTAGATGCTACCTTGAATTTACTGTTGCATGTCTGAAATTTGGTACAAGCAATTCACTGATTGCTGTCCTAATACTGTTGTCTTGTAGTATGATATTGATCAGATTCCTTGGTCACACCGGTAGACTTGGCATATCTGCAGGGTTGTGATACTGAAGTACTGTAATAGGTAGTCTTACTTTTATTCTGATTATGTGCATGTGTGCTTGCTTACTGTTCATGCTACAGAATGGCATGTATATGTGTGTGTGTGTGTGTGCATCTGTGTGTGTGGTGTGTGTGTGTGTGTGTGTGTGTGTGTGTGTGTGTGTGTGTGTGTGTGTGTGTGTGTGTGTGTTTGTGTGTGTGTGTGCGTGTGTGTGTGTGTGTGTGTCGGGGGGTTACTATACTTTCTGATGTACCACCAAGACCCACCCATCCACAGCTTTCTTCAATTCATATTGATAGTGAACAATTACAATAGTCTTTTTTTGTTACCTTCACTGATTAAGAAAACTTTACCTTCTTACTTTTATTCTTATTTCTGATATCTTGGGATAAGCAGTATGCTAACTTTAATTAGAGCACAAAGAGTAATGATTATAGCAGTTGGTGAGTCACATCTATATCATAACATCGACAGCTTAGGCTGTCGAATCCAAAATCATCGACACCTAAGTGTCGAAAGCTAAAAACCGTGACCGGCCAAATCATAGAATTCTTTCCTAGGGAAAGAATTCACTTGGCCATCAGCAAACAAAATAAACAAACACACCCAAACATAGTGGGGGACTTCACCCCCCCACACACCCCCTGATGTGGAGGGATGCATCCCCCACCTCCCCCTAACTAAATATACCAACTCTGAGACAGCTCTACATTGGAGAAAGGACAAATCCCCAAGAATGGCCATGGAAATTCTTTCCCAAGGAAAGAATTTGATGATGTGGCCATTCACTGTTTTAAGCCTTCGATGCTTATGTGTCGATGAATACGCCTTCGACAACCTAAGCTGTCAACAAATCAATTGGGGACCGGTGAGTCATCTGATCACTACACACTTTTCCTAATATCTAATAATTAGTTGCTGCTGGTTATTTGTGTGCAGCTGAGGTGAGAGTACATTAGTAGCCATGTACCAGGTACCCATGTAGTAGCCAACAGGCCAATCACCAGTATTCATCACTGTTGACAGTCTAATGCTTTCTTTGCATGAACTACTGCTAGATTTGCTATCATCTAGCCTGACATAAGAGTATCACTCTAAATACATCATCCAGAAATCCTCAGGTTCAGCTATAATAGCCTCCTTCCAATCTCCTGAGTACTGTGACAAACTCTAGTCCTCAAACCTTTGGACACATGGCTCAGTGGTCTGGTCTCACCTTATTTCTGGCCAGTCTAATGACGTTAGTGTTCTAAGTTAGTGTAACAACTGTCCTATGCTTACTGACGTTTTACTTATACCACAGGTTCATAGTATAACCTTTGAGAAATGCAAATATTTAAGAAACATGGAGACAATCCTCTTGCATCAACTCACTGTCAGTAAGCATTATCCCTCCACACCAAAATATCAATCACAACACACTATCAGGCCTATAATGTATGCTAAGGATGCAAAGAAAAATTTGCTAAAGCCTCCTAGTACACACTCTGAAAAGATCTCAGCCTTCAGCACACAATGCAACACCTACTCCTTCTCCGCATTCACAAACCTTTAATCCACATAGCTCACCCAAGAGTCACTAGGAAAAGAGACCTAAGCCTGTAAGGTCCACTTAGTCTGTTTCTGTAGAGGGAAAGTTTTAGTCATAGGTGACTTAATAGTTTGGCATTCAGATTCCACTGTCACCAGACTGGCTAGCTCATGGTGATTGTAAAGCTGCTTGGTGTCAGGATCTGTGATACCCCAAGAGCCCTATGGGCCCTTAAAACAGACAAATATGACTATGAGCAAGTGGTTGTAAATGTGGTCATGAATGACCTGTGTTACTGTACCCAGATGGACATGCAGAGAGACATGATGGAACTTACTATACATGCGTTAGAGGCAGGAAAGACACTAATCTTGAGTAGTATCTTCTCTTCACCAAGAATGATGCCTAGATACCAAGGCAAGATAATTGTCTTTAACAATTGTCTAAGTAGTTGGTGTCATTCTAATGGGATCCAGGATATGTCAACCTGGAATGGTAGACAAGACTTCATGTTTTGTCAGGAATAGTTTACACCTCTCATATCAGAGTTTCTGCATACTGTCTAAAGATTTTGTTGCCCCAAAATATTTTTTTAGGCAGAATCCTCCTATTGAACATTCCTACATAGCAAACTCAATCTTCATTTCAGACAACATAAAGGTATCTTTTGCTTAATACTAAGAGTCTAATCAGAAAGATGCCTGAACTTGTGGCCCTCCTGCAACTTGAACACATTTATATTCGTATAGGTATTCGCATGGTTTTAGTACAGTGACACCCCTCTCTCTATTCCAGGGTTTAGCACCTGTCATTCCTTCAGGCCCATCAGTAACTTTGGGTAAGTATTTGCCAGAAATATCATTACTTCACATTAGTATACCCATCACCTTAACTTGGAGTTCCCAGTGATCCCAGTGATCCAAAACTCTATTAACAAATCTAACTATTACTTCATTGTTAGATACAAATCCCCATCAATGCTTCTTCCCTATGGATCATGAACATTACCTTAAAATGATTGAGGGGTTAAACATCAAACCAAATACCTTATTACTATGGGATTTTAATTACCCAGGCATTAAGTGGCACACTTATACCCCTAAATAAGGATATGCAGACTATTTCCTAGACTTTGTTAATATCAATGCTCACGTGCTGACTGTAAAACTACATACTACAGGCTCTAATCTCCCTGACTTGGTCCTTATTTGTACTCTATCTCAAATCTCCTTATCTTTTGTTCAGTCTGACCATGAGCCAATCATCTTTTCTGTCATGGGTAGTGGTACCATGCTACCACCATTTGAGACTGTGTTTAGGGATTTCCTTAAGGCAAACCTACCTCAGCTTATTGAAGACCTATGTAAAATTTCCAACAATCCTATTCAAATGGATCAGACTGAGAGGGCTGCTGCATTAACCTCCTGCCTGCTATCAAAACCTAAACAGTAGCATAGAAAATATGGTGCCTGTCCACCATAAATGTAATGGTAAATTCAGGAATAAACTGCTCTGATTGAATTCCCACATTAATAAATTACATAGTAATAGAAGGAAAACGATGAAACGGTGTAAGAAGTTCCCATCCGCTTTTCTCAGGACCACACTGAGACATGACAGCAAGGAAATTGAGCACTACTTGAAAATGTAAAGCAGAGCATATGCTTAAGGATGCTACTTATACCAAAGGAAACTACAAATCTTTCTTTGGTTATGTCAGGAAAATAAGGAATAATGGGAATAATTTCCACCAATGCTGTGAGGTCATCTATAATGATATTAATTATTCAAGTCTCAAGGATATAACCAATATATTAGCAGACAAATCTAGTGCTAAGTTTAGAAACCTACTCATATCACATAGTTTCCCCCAACTGCAGCCCTGAAAATTTAGTTTTTCCTGAAATTACCTTGGCACAAGTCTTAAAATACCAGTCAAAGACTAATAGTTCTGTGGTACCAGACAACATACTGGGTTGCATGCTCATCAGTGCCAATTATTCATTATTTTAGTCTCTGCTTTTAACAGCCTATTACCAGGGTTTGTGTACAATGCCTGGAAAACAGCCACTGTGACTACCCTATGTAAATATGGCCCCTCTACAGATCCAGGGAATTATAGTCTTCAGCCTCACCAGTGTTATATGTAAAACCATGGAACATATCATATCAGAACTCATTAATAAAAATACAGGCAACTTAGGTGGTATCAATTTCACTCAGTTTGGTTTTGTAAAGGGCAGATCCTGTCTTCTGAACTTACTAAGTTTGTTTTTTTTGAAAAGGTTACACAGGTTGTGTACAGTGGTCACTTAGTGCACACTGCTTATCCCAATCTGGCCAAGACTTTTGACACTATCCCCATTGCTGTTAATGTTAAAAAATTAGACAGTTAATGTAAACCCCTATATTATCCACTTAAACCCCTATATTAGCCACTGGATTACAAACTGATAACACAACATATCACAGGTGTGAAAGTTGCCAGAACCATCTCTGAAGATAAAGTTTTAAATGCAAAAATGTAAGCATGGCAACATTCAGTAAAAAAAGCTGTCCCACCTCACATGTTTAATATAGTACTCCTGTCCAGAGAGACATGGTCATAAGAGACATAGGTTCTTACATGGACAGCTCTCTCTTTCATCCAATCATCAATTTCTACCACATCGAGAAATCCTGCTATATGACTCAGTTAATTTCCATGGGAATGTCTTTAAGCTCCAAAGAAGTCATTTTACCACTGCACTCTTCTCTTATTAGACTCATCATTCAATACAATGCCCCACTGGTTAGTATAAATTGAAGCATATTGCTCAAGTAGAAAGGCCCCAAAGATTCATAAACAATAAAGACAAAACCTTAAATATTTCAACTATCCCAATGCCTATGGGCTGTTACAATGTGACCAGTGTTTTCATTTTAGAGCAATGAAAGACCTAATCCTAATCAACCTTCTCTTCCTTTGCAATGCCAGTGACTCTACAAACACCCATACAAGAGACTTAAATATATACCAACAAATAAATAATACTTGCTGGAAAGATGGGTTCCTAACTCAATGGGTTTCTCGCACATTTAATAAGTTACCTCTACGTGTGAAAGTCCTGTTTTGATTACCTTTAATGACTGAGTGGTTAGATAAAAATTTTCACCAGGATTATCACTCATAGCCCTGCTCAATTCAGGATGTAAGCACTACTAAGTGTTTTAAAAGGGAGGTACAGACTTCTATGTGTATATTTATAAAGGTGTATATGGCCTGGGATCTTATGGGCCTCATAATCATTTGCATAGAATTATTCCCACGTTCCTGTATTCCTATATTCTACAAAAATGGGTCTTAACAAGCACTTAGCTGCTGAGGTAAATCTTTACTTAGATATTTTGCAGAATAATTACATTACTAAATTCTTCTGGTAAAATAAAAGACAATTCCAATAAGTGAGTTGCCTCTCATTTTCCAGTATCCCTATATAAACTGATATAAGAAAACATTTAAAACTGACACAAGAAACCACTAATAATTGTTTTGTTCTTGTCTATTATTAAAGTTAATACAAACTAAAGGTGTGCATATCAGAATCAAGATCATGTAGTTCTTTCACACTCTAACACTTCTTCAGTGAAACACACACCTTATTCATAAACATTGGGTACAGTGATGTACAAGAGCTGTGCAGTCCTTTATGTACATGCAGACCTGACAAAGATGAGATATGTGAAACAAAAATATCCCGAAGTCAGATTTCATGCAGATGTACACACCCCACCATTACCAGGAGTGTATAGTATGCACAATTTAACAGACTCCATCTCTATGACTAATTCTAAAGTTAAGTAATTTAACACCCTCTTACTATTTTTATCAAATATTTGTGTTTCAATGTGAAAAACAATGGCTGGACTGGTGGTATACCCTGACTACTCCCCATTTGACCTCAAGCTGATTGAGAGTTGCAGCAACCCTACAGAGGAAGGCAGCAGGCCCATAACCTTGGGGCATCTGTATGGTTCACCAAGCCTCTGATGGACACTAGCCTTTATTGTGGAGGGGAATGCATTGCATCCTTTGTGGTGATGCATGTCACATGTGTCCCTGCACAGAGGTGAGGATAGACTGGTAGATAAGACATTCACATTGCCTGCATACTGAAAAGGACACATTAAACCATTGTGACAGTTGCATAAATGACGGAATCATCAGATAACACTAAGCCTATTAAATGTGGGAATAATGGATACCTCTAAACCCTGGGAAGTTGCTAATTAAAATTGCAATGCCCCCAGTGTTGCAAAAAGCAAAAACATTTTTTTACAGGTGCAAGCATCCCCTTACAGCCCCAGATATGTGGGCAAACTCACAGACTTTGAAACTATTTAACTACACATACATATAGATACATGTACATCAAAACAATCAAACAGCCCCTGTTCCAACATGAAGGCAAGTTTTGTTACAGAGAAGATGCAAATAACAACTGTTATCTTCAGTGTTTTTTTTCCTTGCAAAAAAATTAATCTATTTATTGGAGCTGGAGATTGTACATTTTATTGTGTGGATTTATGTACTGCTTTTTTCCAATAGACAACTTTATATGTGCATCCTTTGTGATAAGGAGTGAGTGCATATACATATACATATATCTATATCTATATCTATATCTATATCTATATATACATATATCTTTATATGGTTCCAGTTTACAATATTGAATTGCTGAAAACCCGAACTTCATATGGTCAAGACCATATGATCGAGTTTTCAGTAACTTGAAATTAGGAAGTGGAATAAAAAAAAAAACACATCGTTTCTGCAGGGAGGCAAGCCCCCCCGCACCCTCCCTACTTAAATATACCATCTCTGTGATCGCAGTATAGCGAGGAAACAGGAGATTTCCCATTCTGTGCTTTTGCATACAGCGCAGAACAGGAGATTTCCATTTTCCCCACTGTAGAGCAATCTCAGAGTTGTTATATTTAAGTAGGGGGGTGTAGCGAGGCTTGCCCCCTTTAGAAACAATGAGTTTTTTTTTTTATTCCACTTCCTAAATTTGAGTTACTGAAAATTCGATCATATTGTCTTGACCATATAAAATTCGGGTCTTCAGTAATTCGATATTGTGAAGTGGAACCCTTTCTATAAATAGGTAGATAGATAGATACATAGATAGATAGATAGATAGATAGATAGATAGATAGTTATAGATATAGATAGATATAAAGAGATATATAATACATGTGTGTGTGTGTTTGTGTGTGTGTGTGTGTGTGTGTGTGTGTGTGTGTGTGTGTGTGTGTGTGTGTGTGTGTGTGTGTGTGTGTGTGTCTGTATGTATCAAACAGAAGATTACACAGATGTACAGAAGAGGAACAAAGTGAGAAAAATGCATCATTCACTTTCTTGCTCTAATCTGAGTCTAACCACCACAACAGGATGTCACTTATCTTTTAGGTTTGACATTCTGAACTTCTCTTAACCATCCAGTGACAAACAGTAGAACCCTTAGGAAGATCCCCACCATTAGAGAATGGAAGGGCTCAGGTCCAGCTGATATTTTATGAATATGTGTGGGTGTGGCCATTTAGTGGGTGGCTGGTTTAATCCATTATGGTACTGCTATAACCTATTATGCTTTCCGTCAAAATGCCATAGTGGTGGGACTGTCACAGGCAAGGATCGCTGCTAATGATATGGTAAGAATTGTGTTAGCATAGCTATTTACAATGGACAATTTATACAAGAAAACAATTAACTAAGACAAATCCAGATCAGGATAGACAGGAAATGTGAGCCCCAGGAAAGCAAATTACATAAAATGTGGGCAGTTTTATGGAAGGAAATCTTAAATAGTTCTATTCGCTGATCAATAATTAAAGAAAATTAACGAAAAAACATTAGAAAATTATGCACATATCATTTATGCATGTTCCTGAAGTTATACAGTTTTTGAGTACAAGACTGCTGCTGAACAATTTACTTATTAACTAAAGCTTATGATTATTTTATACATTTTTTGCTATTGTGTCCTGACATAAATAAATAAACTAAATAAAAAAAATACAAAACTAAAAAAAATCATCTGCTCACTATGGTGTAACTGCTGGAATAGAGTGGATATGCCTTCAGATTTTTAGAATGTTGCTAACCTGTAGCTGTTGTACAAAACCTTGAGCTACTAACTGGTAGGATTTCCTATCAGACTGTCTACAAGATTGGCTCTTAATGCCAATACTGTACTGCATTAATTCACCAATCATATCTTCAGTGGAATGCATACCTCTCAGCTATCTAGATTTGTGCAGAATCTCCAAATTTTTCCCCTCATATTGTTTATCTGTTCCTCAGAAAAAAATTTGTTTTCTGCAAATCACTGTGATTTGAAGTCATTAAATAATGACATACATTTGAATTTCAAACTTCATATCCTTCAGAAAATGCATGCTAACACCAATCTTGTTTTAATAGCAATTTTCTAAGTTTATAACAGTTATATTTAAAATCCATCCCTATTTTAGGCCTCTGTTTCCCCATTATTATAGGCTTTGTCTAGATTTCTTGCTCAAAGACACTGAGTGGTATGCACTGAAGTGGTTTCTAGCCTCAAATATCCAATTCTAGGATGAAATCAATCTGATGTATGGTCAGCTAGTAAATGAAAGACATGAGCATCTAGTGACCAGATTCTTTCTTTTTCTGGGGGGTACTGAAGTACCTAAATGACTTTTCAAATTGCAGGCTTAATTTTAATTAATAAGTGAGTAAAGACATAATGGGAATCACAGAGGATTGCACCATGTCATATGTTTGTCTGGTTCATCTCACTGTTTGTCACACCTGGATAGACTGCAAGACTTCCTGAGCTGTGATATAGCTGGCATCAAATTTTTAAACTGCAAACCGTTTGATAAGTAAAACTGAATTAAATGAAAATGTGATTCTGCAAAGCAACCACTGGAATGCTTGTGTTGCTTTGCAGAAATTCCAGCAGTCTCACTTACAAATGAATTATGTCTGCATTTATAATTTAGAAAAATGATATATTCTTTTTCACTGAAGTCTGAGAACACAAGTCTTTTGCTGTAGCACTTCCATGGCACATCACATTACCATTTGATTAAATCAACTCCATAGTATACATATCAAGATACAATACAGTGTAGCCATTAAAAGCAAGACCTGTCATGCATGGAAAAGTTCGAATAGCCTTGATATAAAATGTGCAGTAAAACATGATTAGTCAAGTACAAAGTTGGTCATAGGGAACAACTTAAATAAGTGATAAAGTATCATTAGATCTCAGAGTAAAAGTGATACACAGGTGGCAGGCAAATTAATATACCAGTGCATTTTTTCCTGCTAAAACTAAGATTAACTGCAAACATAGAACCTTTAGGTATAAACATTCATTCATTCTCCTAGTCCTTACTTTGCTTGTGATCATAGAAGAACTGGTGCCCCCTATACAGTTTTTTTACAAAAATTAGAAATTGATTTTTTGTCACTTTCAAAACCTCAAAGTCTAAAACATATTTCCAAGTAGATTATATTAGATTTTAACTAGAGCTTGACTTTGCATGTGCACTCAAAGAGAATTTGAAACAAGAATTTAAAAGATTTCTTAATTTTTTTTTTAATTAAGGATATTAAGAATGTATTGTGTAGACATTCAGGTAACTGAAAAATACAAAATAGTTTTGTTAGCAGTATTGGAGCAGGTTGATGGAAATTACATAAACTTTGTTGAAAAAAGAGAGACGGAATGGCAGATTAAGTTGGCAGCTGACCAATTTTTGGGGTTAAACGAGACCATTAGCATAAAGTGTTTTTTAAGTGATCGAAGATTAGTTATTAAATAAAGGGTTAAACTTGTGATTTTAATATGTTAGTTGTTTTTAATTGTGTTTTAAAAGTGACTGTTTAATGATATATATTTAAACCCAGATTTTGTATGTGGATTTACTTCTGATGAAGTCTACATTTAGATGAAAGTGGTAATTAAACTATGCTGAAGTGTTATTCTTGTATGTGCTAGACTAGAGTGTTTTTTTTTGTTTGTTTTTTTTTAGTAGTAGTTTTCAGTGTTTATGAGTCTACTTTAAAAATGCACGTAATGCTTAGAAACTAGTAAGAGGTGTCAGTCCATAATGCCATAACAGATTGGAGTTTTTGTAATGCAAGCAATAAATCATCTAGCACAATAATGCAGAGGAGTGCAAGTAAATGGCAATTATGCAGTTAATTTCAAAGCAGGTGTCAGTCAAAGTGAAAAAAAAAGACTGGAAATAAAATGGATGGACCATGTGGAGTGAAATGACTAAATTGCAAGCAATGATGGCTGCACAGTATTTGTTAAGCGTTTCAGCTCTTTATTTAGAAGTAAAAGCTTTCGATTCAATGCTTGACTGTATTTAGTGCTTCAAGCAGAACAACTTCTATCTTGAATTAAAGAGAAATGATTAAAGGAAAACATCACAAAGCAGTTGCAGCAATCAGTTGTTTATTAATTCCGCATTTTCTCTAACGTCAGACAGCACTGCAAAAAAAGACATGGGTGAATAGAAAGAAAAGAAACAAATTGTTAAAATCAGCTGTTTTAATATTATGTCATAAAACTACAGGGGAAAGGCAACCAAATAATAATGTTCAGAGTTCGCAATGAAGTGACTTTGTTTAGGAAAGCACAAAATAAAAGTCAGTATTGTCAGGCAGCTCATGATCGTGGAATCGCACTTTGTGCCATTCTTAAAGAAGTCAGATTTTTAACATGAAGCAACAATGGAAATGTTATGCAGTTTATGCTGTTGAGTTTGATGACAACAGTGTGTGGTCCTTCATTACACTGCAATCAATATAAGAGTTTTTTATCATCACCTTGTTCTAACGCTGCTAAACGTAAAAAATAATTAGGAAAACATGTCTAAGCTGTAACAGGTGTCAGACACTTTTCAAAGAGCAATTTCAAGAAGCACAAATCTGCAGGGATATAAAACCTAAGGCAAAGTGTCACACAAAGGACAGCAAAACATTATTAACCATTAACCTGATATAGCTTTCATTAGTGACAAGCTCTGGCTGCAATGTTAATTTCCTAAAACAATATTTTTACTGCATGCTGCTGGTTTCACATTGTATAATTCAGTCAATAAATATTACAGAGAACTTTTGGAATGGTGTTGGATAGAAGAGGTAATGTCATTATGTTGTCCGAGTTCCTTCAAGGGTAACAGAATAGCCTTGTGACACTTTTGCTGACCAAGGTCCATGTTAACAGTCCTATTCTAGTTCTCCTATGTTTTATTTTATTCAGAAGGCATGTTACATGTGATATGTGACAGAGGCATCCTTGTGCTCTGACACAAAGGTTACTTTAAACTGGTATTAAAGTGTCAGAGACATGTTGTAGGGTAGGATTTGCACTAATTTAACTGAAGTGTAGGATCAGAAAAAGATTTGAAGTTACAACAGTGAATATATATATATATATATATATATATATATATATATATATATATATATATGTATATATTTATTATTATTTTTTTTTTTTTGTAATGACAGAGTGAAGAGTAATTTAATGGTCATTACTGGAGTTTAATAACTTGCTGCAGAGTAATGGAGAATTAATTAATAAGAATTATATCAATAATGGAGTTCTTATTTGCATTATGTTCAAGCTAGTGGGAGTGGTGATTATCTGAGAAATGCTGTGGTATGGTGTATGTATTTACAGTTAGAAAAAGTACATTTCTGGCTAAATGAACATGTATCTTGTAATACAGTCGATTTAATATGGTTACTCCAATAGAGTATAAAGTACAGTGATGATTGGGGGGAGGTTATATAGGTTATTACAAGTCGTAAATTGTACATGACAGAATATGTATGTCAAAATGCAAAAAGCTATCACACTAAATTGAAATAAAATTACTATAAGTGTAGAACACCCCCCCCTCAACATAAACACACTCTTTCCCAGTGGTGTAGCTAGAGTTTGTGCAGCCAGGGGGCTGTCTTTGCGTTTGCCACCCCTCACAAAATCATCGTCAAATAGGTCTCTCCATACACAGCCTTCCCCCGTGTAGGCATTCCAGTGTCCCATTACTTGGCTATTTCTCCCCATTTACCATAAACACTGTAATGTGCATACTGCTTTATGCTTTACTTCTAAAATGATTATTTGGATTTCGTTTAAAACGTTTATTTTAAATTTTGTAGCACAAACACCAATAGACATCTGCAAAACAAAGCAATACAGTCTCACAATGAAAATAGACATAGCATTAAAACTTCTCTGCCCTTGAAACTCACATTCATTTAAACAGCATTGAAACCCACATTCAAAGAAAATACATCTGGCCAGTGGAGGATAAAGTGTACCTTTTGGCTGTTTTCAAATCATAGGTCCGTTGCACACATACATGTGTTTTTTGATTCACCATCCTAATTGCATTAAATTATATTCCTTGTATAATACAACACACTTGTTAGAGCATATTTTAACTTTATTGTTTTGAACATTTTTCCAGTAAACAATGAAACAAAATGTATGAACCAGTAATGTAAAATCTTCCCAGTTCAGAAAATTTCCACGATAACAGTCTACTCAAACGTCCGTCATTACAATCTACTAATATCAGTAAATATGAACAATATCTGTAGAAGTAAAAGTCATCTAAATAATTCCACATTAAAGAGATCTGTAACTAATGAAGAGGTTGTTGATAGCAAACCACTTTATATTTCATTGTTTCATCTACAAAGTGCCTGTTGCCCTTGAACAATAAACTGCCTATGTTACATTAAAAAATGATAGTAATATTGTAATAGGGAATGTATGGCAAAGTGATAGATTCATAGCTACTAGGTATCTCCTCCAAAGGAAGACATTCATAGGACTACAGCATCCACCTCCTTAAAAGTGCAACACAGCACAGTATCAGCAATCCATCTACATACTGTGGGAGTAGAACCCACAGCCTTCTGCATCAAAAGCAAATATACTACCTGTTGTGCTACAACAATGCAAGCACACTTAGCATATGCAACACTAAACATCTCTTCCCCTGAAACTCTCAGCTCCTTGTAAAATCCACTTGACACTCAACTAAATCTCTCAACTTTGTAGCACAAGAAATCTGGAAAAAGCCAAAATTTATGGGGGGGGGGGGCAAAGGCCCAAATCCATGGACACATTTTAAACATTTTTTGTATAATCTTAGAAGGTTTCTAGACTAAAGCGTTTTGTGTTACCATGCATTTCCTGAAAGATAAGAATACTGAAACTTAAATGTCTATCATAATTTAGTGAATTCAGTTCTCACTGATTTGCCAGAAAGCCAGAAATGTTAAGAGGAAAAGAACAAAAGTACGAGGCAAACATTGCAGACATTTTGTGAAAATCTGGACAGTTCAGAGCTAGAATCACAAGTAGTGACATGGGTAGACAACTCAGGCTCTTGTTTCTTGTACCTAAGGTACAGGGTTTAAGCCTGAGTAACACACAGACAGAAATCAACAAAACAATTAAACAGCAGCAACAGAAGAATTAAATTGGAATCAGGCAGCACAGCAGCAATCATATACACACTTGAGCAGGCAGGAACCATCAAAACAAATGTAAGCAGCAATTAACCAGCAGCAAAACAAATGTAAGCAGCAATTATCTCTCCTTACCTGAACAGAAGCAGCAGCAGAATAATTAAACTGGGCAGCACAGCAATTAGAAAACTCTCCATACAGCAAATGTTTTAAAATTGAGTGTGGGCAGGAAGAGAACAACACACGCACAGGAAGAGAACAACGCATGCATAGGCATGATGCTATGGGGCCATTCTTAAAGAAGAATGCCCTTAAACAGTTCGTGTTTTTCTTTCTTTTTTTTTAAGTATTAAAGTATTAAAGTTGACAGTCCCAAAAGTGCCACCCGGGGCAGACAGCCCCTCCCCTCCCCCCAGCTACACCACTGCTCTTCCCCCTCCAGTTTTGCAGGTAATGGCCTTCTTAATGAGATTGACATAAGTAAATCCATTATGTACTACATAAATTAACCTTGATCAACAAGTCACCCACTTGAAATTATGGATTTACATATGTGATGGAAGGAAGTAATTGCATATGAATATTCAATAAATCTACTATTTAATGAATATTTACACTTCAACTATGAGTACATGAAAGTAAAAGCACCAAGGACTGGAATCCTTAAACTACGTTTGCCAAACTTATCTTGTCAAAAACAACTTTTGAAAGTATTTTTGCAGGGGCAAACCCCCTCCAAACTTATATATGCTAACTGCATGGCTGCACCAACTCAAAAAGGGGGAAGATTCCCAAAGAAAGGGAATCACTTCCGGCACAACTCACTGACAATTAATTCCTATGGAGGAAGTCCAATTAGTGGTGAGTTGAAGCTTGTGTAGTTGAAGCTCGAGAGTTCTACCTTTGTCCACTAGTAGGTTACCCAATATTTATAAAGTGAGACTCCTGAACAGTTGATGCAAAATAAAGTTTTATACTTTTTGGTGTTCCAGAATTGTATATTGATATAAAAACTATTGGTCTGTTGACTTGTTAAGAGCAATATACTTAACATTTAAAAATTGTCCTTGATTTGTGGCCTTTGTCCCTCCATTATGTTTTATCTTTGCTCCTTATTGATATCTTGAGCAATGTTGTTGCAAGGCATGCTGGTATTTATTAGCATTGCTTTCATGCCCCCCCCCCACACACACACACACACACACTCGCATACCCACCTTCACAGAGATGCAGTGGTAGAGCACAAACAGAAAGAAAGTATGCCTCTCAACTACTTTGTTTCCTCCAGGACATCCCTGATTTTCTTCTCATATTTTTGCCCTATCCATAGTAAAGTTTTTGATTTTTCTATTAAATTTCTGAGGATTACAGTCAGTCAATAATGACAGTAATTAGGGCTTTCTATGTACTGTTCAGAAAATGCATGTTGATACAAACTTGTTGTTCTCTTAATTTTTTTATGTGAAATAGAGTAATATTTAAAAAGAGCCCCTTTTTCATTAATGTATTATTTTTTTATTTACTTATGGTTTTTGCTTTGTCTAGAATCCTTTATAATACCTTTATTGAATTATCACTTGTGACGCAGGCACATTTACATTTATATAAAAGTAATCAAACTTTATTAACAAGTTAAAATGAACAAACATTATACTTCACATATATTGCTATATATCATATAACCTAAGCAACATTACATAAATTATCTAATTCTTGCCCATTGTTTAAACTAAACCATAACTTATAACATAGACAATCATGTATTTATATAAATGAAAACAAACCACACCGACACAATCTTAGTTGCAAGTATTTTACATCACAAACCATACTGACACACTCCCAGTTGCAAACATTATACATCACTTATGATCTACCCAATCATTTTTAGTCAAACATTACTTAGCTCCTTTAAGTCCTGCCTTCTTTTAAACCTTATTCCAAGTTGAAGGGCTAACAGGGGCGGCTCGTGGCATAGGGCTGCCGGACTGCAGCCCCCTCAAAAAGAAAAAAAGAAAGAAAAAGAAATGAGAAAATAAAAAATATTTTTTAAAATTATAGACCGAGTACAGTGCACAGACCAGGATTATGGGACGCGTCCGGACTGCAAGAGGAGCAGCAGGGACTCGGGACAGTGCCTCAGGGATCTCGTCGGCAAGGAGCATGTGGATCTCGGGTCTTCAGTATTGAAGGATGTATGGATTATGGACGTTGTATTCATTCAGGATTCAGGTAAGGTGCCTTTCAATTTACAATGTTTAGTTTTCTTTGTGTATGGTGCTTTACTGGAGTGTGTGTGTGTGTGTGTGTGTGTGTGAAAATGGTGGTGTGGTAGGGAATGCCTCAGGCTTGAACCCTGTACCCTGTATGCAGGTGTTAAAGACTTGAGTTCCACCACCATTTGTAAAAAATTTCAGATTTTTACCTCATATTTGATCTGATCTGTTCCTCATAATATCTGTGGTTTGTAAATGTTGTAATGCTTGATATTTGATGGTGTAGTAGTAGCATTGTTGCCTCACAGCTGCAGGTTCTTGGGTTTGATTCTTGGCTGGGGTTCCTTCTTTGTGGGGTCTGTATCTTCTCCCTGTGTTTGTGTGGGTTTGCTTTTGTGCCCTCCCATGTTACAAAGACATGTCTGCATTATTTCTTCCTGGGCCTCCGCTGAAAATTTGTTTATTTGTTCCAAGTCAGACTGTCCTGATTACAAAATGTTAAATAAAATCGATAGGCACTTGAATTTCAGACTTAAGGGTTTCTGAATGTTTAATTATTTGATGGTGCAGTGGTAGTATTGTTGCCTCACAGCTATAGGTTTTCTGGTTTGATTCTTGGTTGGGGTGGCTTCTGTGTGGAGTCTGCATCTCCTGCCTGTGTTTGTGTGGATTTGCTCTGGTGCCCTGCCATTTTACAAAGATGTGTCTGCAGTTTTAATCCCTCGTCTCTGCTGAAAATTGTTTTGTTCTGTCCAGTAAATTTGACAGGCATTTGAATTTCAGACTTCAGGTTTCTGAATGTTTAATTCCTTGCAGATTTGATGGTGCAGTGGTAGTATTGTTGCCTCACAGCTATAGGTTTTCTGGTTTGATTCTTGGTTGGGGTGGCTTCTGTGTGGAGTCTGCATCTCCTGCCTGTGTTTGTGTGGATTTGCTCTGGTGCCCTGCCATTTTACAAAGATGTGTTTGCAGTTTTAATCCCTCGTCTCTGCTGAAAATTGTTTTGCTCTGTCCAGTAAATTTGACAGGCATTTGAATTTCAGACTTCAGGTTTCTGAATGTTTAATTCCTTGCAGATTTGATGGTGCAGTGGTAGTATTGTTGCCTCACAGCTATAGGTTTTCTGGTTTGATTCTTGGTTGGGGTGGCTTCTGTCTGCATCTCCTCCCTGTATTTGTGTGGATTTGCTCTGGTGCCCTGCCATTTTGCAAAGACGTGTCTGCAGTATTAATCCCTGCATCTCTGCTGAAAATTGTTTTGTTCTGTCTGCAGTAAAATTGACAGGCATTTGAATTTCAGACTTCAGGTTTCTGAATGTTTGATTCCTTGCAGATTTGATGGTGCAGTGGTAGTATTGTTGCCTCACAGCTATAGGTTTTCTGGTTTGATTCTTGGTTGGGGTGGCTTCTGTGTGGAGTCTGCATCTCCTCCATGTGTTTGTGTGGATTTGCTCTGGTGCCCTGCCATTTTACAAAGACGTGTCTGCAGTTTTAATCCCTGCTGAAAATTGGTTTTGTTCTGTCCGCAGTAAAATTGACAGGCATTTGAATTTCAGACTTCAGGTTTCTGAATGTTTAATTCCTTGCATAATTGATGGTGCGGTGGTAGTATTGTTGCCTCACAGCTATAGGTTTTCTGGTTTGATTCTTGGTTGGGGTGGCTTCTGTTTGGAGTCTGCATCTCCTGCCTGTGTTTGTGTGGATTTGCTCTGATGCCCTGCCATTTTACAAAGGCGTGTCTGCAGTATTAATCCCTCGTCTCTGCTGAAAATTGTTTTGTTCTGTCCGCAGTAGAATTGACCGGCATTTGAATTTCAAACTTCATGTTCTTCAGAATACATAGTAGCACAACCTTTTTTCTAGCAATTTTCTAAGTTTATAAGATGAATATTTTAAATTTGTCCCTATTTTTGGGACTGTATTCCATTATTGGCTTCAGGTTTTTGTGCTAAGGTTGACAGCTATGGCAAGAACTGAATTCACTGAATATGGACTGTAGAATTGTGCATATTTACTGATAAAGGTGCACTGTAGAATTGTGCATATTTACTGATAATGGTGGACTGTAGAATTGTGCATATTTACTAATAATGGTGGACTGTGGAATTGTGCATATTTACTAATAATGGTGGACTGTAGAATTGTGTATATTTACTAATAATGGTGGACTGTGGAAGTCTGAGTAGACTTTTTATGATAAATGTTCTCAACTGGGCAGTTTTGCCATTATGGGTGCATATGTTTTGTTTCATTGCTTACTGGAAAAATGTTCAAAACAAATTTAAAACACCCTCTAACAAGTGTACTGTATTGTACAAGGAATATAATTTTAGTACAATGAGGAAGGTGTATCAAAGAGCACATGTATGTTTCATATGCAAGGGGCCTATGATTCGAAAACAGCCCAAAATTAATCTTTATCTGCCACTGGCAAAATGTATTTTCTTTGAATGTGGGTTTCAATGAATGTGAGTTTCAAGGGCAGAGAAGTTTTAATGCTAAGTTTTCATTGTGAGACTGCATTGCTTTGTTTAACAGATTACTTAATGTTTGTGCTGTAAAATACAAAATAAAACTTTCAAATGAAGTCCAATCATTGAAGTAAAGCAGTATGCACATTAGTGTTTATGGTAAATGGAGTGAAATAGCCAAGTAATGGTTAATTGGAATGGCTGCAGAGGCTCCAGTTCAACCATTATTTTGTCAGGGGGGGGAAGGGCAGCAAACTCAGACAGGCCCAGCTGAACTATACCTCCCAACTGTCCAGATTTTCAAAGAATGAATAGATTTTTGCTTCTTATTTTTGGTTTGTTGTTCATAAAATTTGTAGTTTTAATTCCTAAATGATTTGCCAGAAGTCACTAAATAATAAGTTTCAGACTTCATAACCTTCATAAAATGCATGTTAAAGTAAGAGCCGTTCTATCAACTGTCTCAATTTATACAAGAGCAATTTTAGTACTGTTTATATGTGCCCCAATATATTTGGCCTTGTTCAGATTTACTGCATTAACAGGTTGAGAGGTACATGCAAATAAATTGCTTTATAGAATTAGGCATAGCCAACCTCTCAACTGTCCCCAATTTTTGGCTCAAAATGTTGCTCTTCCCCTAATAATCCCTCCAAATAGCAATTTTGGAAGAAAACATGGAGGGTTTACAATTAAGAAATAACTGTAATAATCAAAGTTATAGATTACTTGAAATGCATGTAGATTCTTTTATTTTGTCAGCTGCTCAAGGTAGCAGTACTAATATTAAAGTGTCCCTTCTTTGACAGGTAGAAGCTGTATTGTGTGTCTATTTTATATTTTTGCATCACATTGTTGGTCCATTTTTCATAAAATTGTGTTTTGGCAAATTAGTGACAAATCACTAAAGACTGAAGTTAGAAAATGACAGACATTTGAGTTTCAGATTTTATACCCTTCAGAAAATTCATACTAATGCAAGACCTATTCTATTATCTTTCTAAGTTTATTAGAGCAATATTTAAAATTGTCCTTCTTGTTGTGCCTTTGTCCCACTTCTGTGTATGGCTTTGTCCAGATTTCTTGCTCTTGAAGTTGAGAGGTATGACAAATGTGTCAGGGCCATCACAGTCAGCCAGAGAGATTTCAAATTGTGACATGCTTGTTGCACCCCATGTAGTGACTCTGGATGTGTCCAAGCAAGGCAAGGAGTAGTTGTATCTACCTTGGATGGGGAGGACACACTGCATAAGTACTACAGTGGCTTTTCATCTGTCCTTGATTTTGCAGAATGGTCTGGTTTCTGTCATATTTTTGTACTGTTGATTTATGCTTATTACTCAAAGTGCCTGTTGCTCTGTGTTTAAGTAGCAATGCTTTAATGACCATAAGGTAAGCTTGTCTGACATCGTAAGATGCAAGTAAGCTTTAATAAGCATACTGTTAAAGAATTGCCAACATTGAAAGCCTTTCTGTTGTTGCCATGCAGAGAATACTTGACTAGATAATGTATAAGCCTTGGGTATTAAAGGACAGGATTCCATTATTTTAAAAGCTCATTACACTTGTTGGAGACTTCCAGTCATCTCTACAGGCTTTACCCGTAAACTAAACAGAATGCCAATCATGTGTGGTCCATAACCTGTACAGTAATCCTTTAAGCAATGTATCTTGAGCTTGTTTCTTGTTTGCTTTTCATTTTTACTTTTATCATGTTTTTGGATAAGAAACATTTTTACAAGTGGGGGCATCACATAGATTTCTACTTTCAGCATGTTGCTTGGTACTTTAATAAAGCTGAATATATTATAATTAGAACTGCAGTGCAAGGAGAAGTAGTTTGAGTTGAGTGCTTCTGGTTTTCTTATACTTGATTTTGACTGGCATTCCAGTAATGTATTTAAAAAGTAATTTATTTTTTCATGCCTCACAACCTTTTGTTTCCATCTAGATATTAAGTAAGCTGTCATGCAGCCAATGCATTGAAATATTTTTATTCTTCTACACTTATTTTTGTCTTGATTGGACTTTCATAATGATGGTTTGCCACCCAGGGCAGCGTATTTAATTAAAGTTAGTTTTTTTGTGGTTTTGTGCATAGCTCCTCCCCTTTATGGTTGACCACACCCCTTCCCTTTGACCCCGCCCATTCAGCGTCTCCTGCAGCCCCCCTGTGATTTGAAGTCACCAGCCGCCACTGAGGGCTAATGAAGATTTATTACATAGTCTCTGTTTAGTGATCGCATACATAATGAATATTCATTATATGAGCATGACAAGACAATACGGGTGTGCATAAAGTATGTTAGTAGATTTATTTGGGTGGGGTTTATTACTGTGCAATATGAGGGATAATGTTAAACTCTATTGCTGTAAAATCAATACACTTGAATAGCTTTTAAACTGTTTCATCTTACAGAGCAAGTTGGAGGAAAACTGTCACAACATAAATGTGCTCTGCAGAATTTCTGAAATTAAAATGTTTAACGTCCACTGTTTTATCGGAAACTTTTGTTAAATATGATAAATAACAAAAAGCCAAGATTTTGTTAAAAATTGGTATCCATGTTTGCTGCTGTTCCTGTAACCCATAAGTTACTGTAAACAACTAGTATAGGAAAGCAGTATTTGAATATTATTGTAACACATGATTTTTGCAATAGTAAGGCTAAAAGTATAAAACCATGCCATGCACTATAAAAGCACAAGCTTTCTAGCCTTCACTTGAAGCTACTGAAATTAAGCAAAACTTCCTTGCCATAATGTTTATCATTTATAAACAGTTGTTTTTCCAACGTCCGTTGCAGTACCCAGAAGTGTGGACATACATGTATGTGTCAATCAGGGGGTGGCTATACTATGTCTAGTTTTGTAGTAATTTAGAGTGTTCCCCTTTCTGCAAACTACAGTGAATTAAAAGTTAACCAGGGATTCAGAAAGCGTTATCATGAGTGGTAAGCTCTACCATGAGCAGACCACACAATCCTTTCTGATTCAGAGACCAAAGCACTCTAGTGATTTTCTGCAATCAGAAGAATCACTGTGGGTGGTGATCCCTCCAACCTTGCTACAAAGTAATGAAACAGTCAGGGATAGTGGCCATTGCTAATTAGCCATATGCAGGGGTCTAAAAGTACTAGACTGACTGTATATATGTATGTGTGTGTGTGTGTGTGTGTGTGTGTGTGTGTGTGTGTGTGTGTGTGTGTGTGTGTGTGTGTGTGTGTGTGTGTGTGTGTGTGTGTGTGTGTGTGTGTGTGTGTGTGTGTGTGTGTGTGCGTGCATGCACAAGTGTATGAATTTGTGTGTGTATGTATGAAAATGTATGGGGCAGTACATGTCCCAATATGATGCATGGGCAGCCAGAGGTAATTACTGTCACAAATTGCTATTACCACTAGTGGTAAAACGTTGCAGTCTAAAGAGATGAAAATTCACAGATAGTGAGGTCTTCCTCATTGCAGATAAATCTGTCTGGGAATCATATTTTCCACAGTCAAGTGGAGTTATCAACCTGTTGTCGGCATATTACACAACCGTGAACTTATTTCTTATAACCCTAGATAGAGCACATATAAGTAGCAGTAGTATCAGACTGCAGTCACACCCATAATAGGGTGAGACAGTAGGTTTAATATATTTAGCAACATGTGAATCCTGCCCTGCCTTCTACGTTGGTCTCACCAAGAGAAAATTAAAAAACAGGATCTACAACCACCAATACGATATTAAAAATAAGAATGAACTAAATGCATTGGCTAGACATGTCTTGTCATATCCTAATCACTCTTTTGTTTTTAGGGTGCTACAAGTTGTAGAGCAGAGCAGTAGAGGCGGAGATTATATGAGCCTCTTAGAAACAAAAGAATTGTATTGGATTTTTAAGCTGAGGGGGCATCATCCCCCAGGTTTAAATACATATGTCTCCCTGAGGTCACATCTTGCTTCACGTAGATAATATTTGTTATAGCCCAAGATCAAGTTTTAGGTTGAATTTAGATTTGTACTGACTGTACAGTTTCTTGTAGATATATATATATATATATATATTTGTCTTTATGCATAGTTATTTAGCGTGCATAACTATTTATGTACATTTATATATATATTTTGTACATATGCATATATTTTTAATGCATATACATACATATTTTACCATAGTTTCATATGTTTTAGATAAGCAGAGTTCATATTGATTTTAATAATGTTATTTATATGCATTCATTATTTAAGTGTGTTTAATAATTTATATATTAATAGTTTTTATCTGTATATAAATTTATATATAGGCTATACACATGATTGCCTATATGTTAGTTAGTTTTAAACTATATATAAATGTATTTTTAGGTTTGTAAGTAGTTAACAAGATTGCATTTATTCCATATAGCATGATATTGCATTTTATATTAGGAATCATGTATTTTATAAGTTGTTTCTTTAAAAGATCTGTTTGTTGATTGCCTAATTATTTAATTAATTAATCATTTGATTGGGTTTAATTAAGTGGTTACTCAACTATATAAGTTTGCAGTATTTGACTTGATGCCATGGTCTGAGGAAGCGTATCTCTGAATACGCGAAAGCGCTTACCGTTTGTCTAATAAAATATACTGTTTTTATTTATTTCGTGGTGAGTCTGAAGTTTTCTGTTACTATATATCGTTTTATATTTACTGAGGACTCTCTGGCTGGTGTTGGATTTTCTTTTGGATACTTCGTTGGTTTTTTAAAACTTACTCCAGCACACGAACATGGCAAATCCCAACATAGAATTGGATTACAACCCAGAACCGAGGATCTTTTCCAGCGAGGAACAATGGACTGCCATAACAGGACACTCACAGAATCCTTTATTGGCTCTGGACTTCAATGTGCCTATCTCAGCACCTGCTGCTGAAACTATTGAAAATATTGAAACCTTCAACATCAAGGTAAAACAACTAGAAAATGACTTGTTTAAACTTCAACGTTTAATTTGGCAATGCAAGCACATGGAGGCTTGCCTTCATTTTCGGTTAATTCCTAGAGGCATGCATATACTATGCATGCCGACCTATGGGGACAGTCATCCTGTTTTATTAAAAAAGTGGCAGGAAATTAATTTAGAGGCTGGTTACAAATATGTGCAACTTCTAATTGACTATTTTAGTCCCCTTGAGAGTCAATTGTTGGCTCAGGTCAGCTCACTTAACAAAGAAATTAAAGACAGTTTTCGTGAAGAGTTTTGTCAAAAAAGACTTGACTCCATGTTTGGACAGGTAAATAATTATGCCTTAAAACTACAACAAACTAAGCATTGAAAACTACAGCGTGATCATAGGGACTTTGCTACTGGTAATGTCTTTATTTGGCCGAGGAGAACAGACCAGGTTTCACAGGCTGAAATTTATATTCCAAATTCAGCGCCTCTTGAACGTATGCTTATTGCGTTGAATCCAGTTGGTTCGTTATCTTCAGCCTCAGCCGTTGCTTCTACCAGCAAAGTGTCTGATGAAGCATTTACCACACCTCCAGAACTACCAACAACCGTAGATTCAGCTACGGCTTTTTTCCATGCCATTACCGAACCAGGAGGCAAATCGCAACCTAGGAACATCAAGAAACATGGGAGCTATACGCAAATCTGTAGCAGCAGAAAACTCTCATTTTTTACCGCTTCCCATCAGGAAGACTGTCTTTCCATGAGACCGGCCAGACAGCTGGGAAAGGAAAAAACGCAAAATTTCAGGGGAAACTTTTGTACAGCAAAGGAGAAGGCAGAGACCTTAGAGCCACTCTTTTTTAACTTGTCAAGGTATGTACTTACACCTTATGATATGAGCCTTTTAAATAAAGGGCTCTCTTTTGTCCCTTCACAGGGAAGTGATTTGGCAGATTTATTAACTGACGTTCGCATGTTTGGCAGAGCAGTGGCTCTGAAACTTTATTTTAAATCTAAAAGTTCAGAAACTGAGAATTCTACCTTACCAAAGATCCCCCAGCATAAGAAAAAAAGTACTTTCTTTCCACCGATACCAGCTCATGTTGACTGCTTTATAAAAACCTGTGAGCAAGATTTATATGATTATTTTTATAAAGGTAAAAGGAAATGTGCTTATTTTAATATGACAGACAATGAGAAAAAATCTTTACATCATTTCTTGAATGATCCCTCACTAATGTTGAGACCTGCTGACAAGGGAGGGGGCATTGTATTGTTCGACACAGAGCAATATGTACATCTTATGTCCACCATGTTAAATGATGATTCCACTTATTCTATGATAGATCAAGTGAAACTGTTGAAAATTATTAATTATGTTCACGATACACTGTATGATTTACTCATGTGTCGGCAGATTACCAAAGAACTGTATGACTTTTTTTATAATGAGTATCCACAAACACCTGTGATTAAAGGACTACCTAAGATGCATAAAAATGTTCTCCCCCCCCACTAAGACCCATAGTGTCAGGCAGTAAATGGTCTACTGAGAATATTTCCATCTATCTAGAAGATACATTAAGGCCAATGATATCAGAAATCCCAAGTATTCTAAAAGATACATATGAACTCATAGAATTTATAGAATGTATGGACACTGAGTTAGTAAAAGACCAGCATTTGTTAATCACTATGGATGTTCAGAGTCTTTTTACTTGTATACCTAATGAAGAAGGGATACAATCAGTAAGCGAACTGCTGCAGATATTTCCATCTTTTGATAGAGATAAGGAAATACTCATATGCCAACTGTTATAATTGGTGCTATACAACAATGTATTTAGCTTCAGGGGATGCCTATTCTTACAAGAGTCAGGAGTGGCTATGGGCACCCCCTGTGCTAATACATACGCCAATTTGGTTATGTACCAGTGGGAGAGACAATTTGTATTTAATCACCAGTGGTTTGGTAGAGTCCTACTGTACAGGCGTTTTGTGGATGATATTTTAATAGTTTGGGATGGCACCATGGAAGAATTTAATTCATTTAAGGAATACCTTGAGTCAACAACGGATTTTTTAAGATTTACTGTTGAAGCATCCTATGATTCGGTGGACTTTCTAGATGTTACTTTGGACATTAGAGGGGGTAGATTGACACCAAAATCTCCATAGAAAGGTATGCTGGAAAAACACTATATTGCGGTTTGATAGCATGCACCCACGTCACACTTTTAGTGGCATAGTTAAAAGCCAGTTTCACAGAATTTTAAGATTATGTAAAGATAAAACTGACTTAACCCTAGAAGCTGGTAGACTGGAAAAGATCTTCACTGACAGGGGCTATAACAAGGATCTTATCCAACATACTAGAGAGCAAATTCTGGGAGATGCTCCAATACAAGGCAGAGAAATTAAAACTGGAGCTCATGCAGGTACCTGCATCAAGAAGTATCCTAAGGAAATATCTGAAAGGTTGCATTTTTTAACTACTTATACTAATGACTTTCTCTACATAAGAGATATTATTTTAAATAATTGGAAAATTTTGATCATAGATCCACCAGCCTTAAAACTTGTAGGTAAAAGGCCACTGTTTACATACAAAAACAACAGAAGTCTAAAAAGACTTCTGTGTGATAGATTACCTGCTGAATCATTAGTAAGCCAATTACAGCACATTAGGTATGGCACCTACCCATGCAATCATTGTAACTACTGTAAATATATCTCCAGGGAACAGTTGTTTATACATCCTACTATTAATTTTTCTTTTGCCCCCAGGTATGAGGCCACCTGTGAGACAGTAGGTTTAATATATTTAGCAACATGTGAATCCTGCCCTGCCTTCTACGTTGGTCTCACCAAGAGAAAATTAAAAAACAGGATCTACAACCACC